>NC_139962.1:63852746-64192746 GCF_963454915.1 Gymnoscopelus microlampas | reverse complement strand
TTATTTTATATTTCCTCAAGTTTTTGTATATATTTTTATTTTCTCATGTTTTTTTTTGTATATAGTTTTATTTTCTCATGCTTTTCCCCCTTCTTTTTGTGTATTTTTAACGGCGATAGTCCTGCTCTATACCTCACTTTTCCATCAACGTTCTGATTGGTCAGGTCTGTCAACGTTCTGATTGGTCAGAACATGGCTATAAACACATTATAAACACATATTGATGACAAAATGTATCACAGGCGCCGCTACCTTCACACAGGTGTGATTTTTATTCTGAATTTCTGAAGTTATCACATTTTTCTGGAATTGGGAGGTTTAAAGTGATGTCTTTACAGGTGGGGAATGCGTGCTTGAGGCTCATAGGTGAAGCCATGCAGTATCAGGTAGGGGTGTGTGACAAATTTGTTTACTTGGGGGTCATCGCTCCCAGTGGCGCATAGGCCATCTATGACTCTTCTATATCCAACACACTTTTGGTCTGTCCTCCCCCACCCCACCACCCTATCTTCTACAGGGAAAAGGGGTGTTCATAGTGGATCTACATATTCCACCTACCTGGCTGGCACCCACTCACTGCAACCCTCTAACATGTCTTCCAGTAAGTAACATGGATGTGCAGGTGAAATTGGATGGGCAGATATTTAAAAAGGGCTCATTAGCCGGCGAGAAAATCTTTTAGACATTTCTGCTGTATTTCATGAAAAGTTACATTTGTTATGATAACACTTGTATATCAGTATTCAATCTTCAATGTGTAGAAGGGCAGGGGCTTTGTCTGCATATGCCTAGTAAGCACACACAAATACACAACTATTTTTAAAAAGTGTTATTTAAATTACAAAAGAAGAAAGATTTGACTGAAAAGCAAAGCAAAAGGAGCTGTACATTTAATTAAGAGACGAGCAAAGATGCCAGAACTGTAACATTTGCCTCTTCTCTTGGCCAGTTCACACTTGTAAAGAGACTAAAGTATCTTTCATACAAAAGGCAAAACATTATAACAATGTATAGTTGGCTAAGGGAATCTTAAAAGTATTTGTTGAAAGGATTTCAAAGTTGAGTGTGGGGGGAAATTAGCTTAACTACATGTATTTGCAATATTTTCTTTTAAGGTGGACGCCCACAAGAAGGATGCCATGATTTTCCCCCTATGGATCCCAGGGCATTTTGTTCTGTGTGTAAGTGAATCTTTATTGATTGCAAAACCACACTGATGGAAAGAATGATCATGTTGTGAGCATGTAGATGGCTATATTTTGTGTTAACATACTGTTACATTTGACATACTTTTACATTTTACATACTGTAGCCTACAGAGGAAAGCCAAATTTCATTATGTTTGACCTCATCAACCAACAGATCAACTTTAATATGTAAAATTAACTCAAATATTGCCATATACAACTTTTGTTGGTCATCTTTGAATATCAATATTTTTTTTATTTTCTTTTTTGTTTTCTACAAAATATTTGTTAAACCCCGGAATGATATTTTGCAATGTCTGTGGAAATTTTAATTTGAACAGAGCCATAAGGGCATCAAATTGAGTTGTGGGAATGTCTGTGGAAATTCTACAGAAACAAAAATAATAGATAGATATTTATTGATCCCGAAGGAAATGTGTTAGAATGGTCTGTCTCCTCTGTGACCAAACAGCACATAGCCTATAGAGTAGAGACAACCGGACAAACTTCCATTTGTACATGTTTTACATATTTAATATTGCCATGTAATAGAGAAGTTGTCATAGCTGCCATACATTCTTCAACATGATTGATGTTTGTCCGGCAGGACCAGCACAGCTCCCCAGTATGTCACAATATCGTCTTTTATATTGTTTGTTGCTTGTATATTGTATATATGCTTGTATGTATGCTTGTATGTATTGTATGTATTTTTTTATGCATGTATTTTTATTTTATGTTTTGTTTTTGTTTGATATTTTTGTTTATTTATTATATATATTATATAATATTATATATATAATTTATTATTATTTAGTTGTTTTGTTATTGTAGTGTTTTTTTATGTATGCATTTTCCCTCTGTGGATCTCAGAGCACTTTGTTCTGTGTGTAAGTGAATCTTTATTGATTGCCAAACCACACTGATGGAAAGAATGATCATGTTGTGAGCATGTAGATGGCTATATTTTGTGTGCATTGACTTAATCTGTAGCTAAATGAAGATTTTGTGTTCATTGACTTGATCTGTAGCTAAATGGAGATTTTGTGTTCATTGACTTGATCTGTAGCTAAATGGACTTTGTGCGTTTACTTAATCTGTAGCTAAATGGTGTGGGGCCCACTGGCTTCATCTGTGATGTAATTGTGAAGACTCAATTTCAAGATTTTTCCCCCAAATCCCTATAGGTTATGAAGCCATTAAAGAGAGAGATTCTCTTCTTGGACTCTCTATTTTCAAACAGGGGACAAGGCTTTGCTCCAACGCCTTATCGAAACATCTTAAGGTTTTAAAACAGTTTGTTTGCTGAAAGTCGTGTTCTCCAGACTTTCTCAAACTTAAAAGTATTATTTTGGCAGTCATGATGTTCCCTGACTTGCAAACTGTTTGCACTAGGGCTGGGTGATACGGACATTTAGGTTGATATGTGAAGGCTATATCTCTTGACTGTAAGCCTTTAAAACGAGGAAAAGAGAACACTTCACACTATGACATAATCTGAAATTCCAGGCAATGTCTATTCTAATGTCATGATGACGTTATAAAATACCTATATCGCCCACTCCTAGATTGCTCTGCATGTATTTAGGGCTTGCATGTGTTGGGTTGTAAGGTGGATGTATTGGGCAGTTATGTTTACTGCCTAATATTTGATCATGTTCAAATGACAGCAATGTAGATGTGATGTCATTGTTTTGCAATTAAGTGAATTAACTACTATTGACATGCTGACATTGATTAAAGGAATGGATTAGCACAGAACCTTACACTATAGATTACATTTCTCAGCTCAACATTGGAACCGTGTGATCAATGGAACCATTTTCGGTTCCTAAATCAAATTCTATTGTTCCCAAAACGTTTTCAAAGTGTTTCAAAATGCTCAGAGTTCTGTTCCTCTGAATTTGGAGTTCTGTTCCTCCGAGATGCTTGAACCTTCTAGAACTGATTCTAAAAGTTACTAATTTTATTTTTTCTATCAGGTCTCTTACACAATATGTCATCCCAGGAGGAGCATGGTCTGAATTCACAGGCCTGGAGATTGAGGTAAATTTATTTTGCAAACAACATGTATCAGTTTTTAGTCATTAATACTACTACATCTATTTCTCCTTTCACACGTTTACTTTGCTCTTGTTATCGTTGAATACTTGATTGACAGAATAGTTTATTGATTGTACGGTACATTCACACTGAATACTATAAAAACGACACTGGCTTGTTTCCATCGTGATCCATGTAAACGTGGTCCATGGAAACATCCAACATCTCTTGTCCATCAGAGGTAAATAATCCATGTAAAAAGGACATTTATTGTGGGCTGGTTTCTTCAATTGTACCATTGAGCAATGCGCCTCCGAGACTATTAATTAAGTGTGCCTGCCATGTTAATGGCAAGGGCACACTTGTTGAGATCCGCCAGATTTATTAATACAGGTTTCTATCACGCCGCAAAATTTCGTCCGTCCGTAACTGCCGCACGGTTTACACTATCGCCGCAATATATATATCAAAACGTGCGGCTTGGTCGGGAATGATGTGCTCGGAAACGAATTTCCGTCACGCGTTACCATGGCGACGTTATTAGCAAAAAACAGCTAAACTCCGCCCCTTTTGGCCGCACGTACCGCGCAAAACGCTTCTCCTCCCACACGGTTTACTCGTTAGTCGCAATGTATATATCAAAACGTGCGGGACGACCGTCCCACTTACCGCATTACTTTTTTCGCCGTTTCGCGTTACCACGCCCACGTTATTAGCAAAAACATGTAGCCGCGCCCCCTTTCAGTCCCAAATTCAGACTCATTCTGACTTGACTTACTCTTCATCATCATCCCCCATTCACACCCATGTTAACCATCATCATCCTCAGTCCCCCATTCACTCCCATGTTAACGGTTACGGGGAGGGGGGGAAACCACCCAGAGACTCTAGGGCTCCTGCTATAATCCATGTGGCAGCTGTAACCACCAATGAGCTTCGTGTGTTGAAGCTCCGCCCCCTCTGCCTTCCTATTGGCCGAGCTTTAAATGGCCGTAACTTCTGTTTGTAGCATGGTACCGCCCCCAAACTTTGTCATGGACTTTTTTCCGACATTTTTTTTTTTTTCTTAATTTTTTTTTCCGATTTTTTTTTTTTTTTTTTTTTTACACCAAAACACTTTTTGAAGGGTATGCAACTCGTTTGTCCAACCCGGACTTGGACCTCTTCACTTCCGGTTTGAAAAGTGCCCAAAATGATCTGAAACTTCGCCTACCCCCCCTAAATTGGGGTCTGCAAACACATCCGTCACAACAGGAAGTGGATATTTCACTTCCGGTTTTGAAAAGTGCCCGAAATGCTCCGAAACTTCACCTACCCCCCCTAAATAGGGATCTGCGAACTAAAGCGTCACATCCGGAAGTGGATTTATTCACTTCCGGTTTCTTAAAATTGCCCAAAATGCTCCCAAACTTCGCCTACCCCCCCTAAATGGGGGACTGCGAACAATTGTATAATTGGCACTTTTTGCGTCAGACCTTCAGAAGTGGGCGAAACAAGCACTCAAACCATTTATTCACTTCCGGTTTCTGAAAATTTCCCGAAATGCTCCGAAACTTTGCCTACCCCCCCTAAATGGGGGACTGCAAACAATAGTATAATGGGCACTTTCTGCGTCAGACCTTCAGAAGTGGGTGAAACAAGCACTCAAACCCATTTAAGTAATTGGTTATATATTTTTAAAAATTATTACATTTTTTTCAAATGTTGTTTTAGATTCTCATTTTTACCTTCAATTTTTCTGTTTTTTAATTTTCCTTTTTTGACTTTCCGTTGATTTTTTATTAATTTTTGAAAAAATATTTTGCTGTTTTTATCTTTACTTTTTTGGCCGCCCGAGGGGATGAAAATGCTACTCCTCCCACACGGTTGACATGACCCCGCCAATGTATACATCAAAACGTGCGGGACGACCGGCCCACTTACCGCATTACTTTTTACACCGTTTCGCGGTACCACGGCGACAAAACCCCCAGCCAACGCAGGCACACTTAAATTTTCGTAGGAAATTTCTTTCTAGTATAATTTGGTGTGTTGAAGGCTTTCTGCTTCTGCAGACTTTTTCTCAACATCTGGACAATGCAATGTACGACATAATAAATGCAGATAAAATGCAGATAAAAATATTAATGATGACCCTAATTCGAGATCATTAAGCCACATTCACAAATCTTTAAGCCTTGAACTTTGTCGGTTTATTTCATTTAACATGTCTTTTATATAGGGTCTCCCAAAACAACTCTCGGGAAATGACTGTGGCGTCTTCATGCTAATGGTGAGTGAAAATGTTTGCAGAAGGGGGAAAATATGAATTGGCATTGGGCCCATATGTAAAAGAGTCTGTCTAAATGTCGGTGCTCTCTGACACAGCTTTAATTTGTTCACATTGCCCCAGCCATTTATTAACATTTTGTTGTAATAATGCCCACCCCCAGTCTATTCTGAGTGCTGAATTTAAAAAATGAATTGCACCAACACAAGTTTACTATATTTGCAGTATGCCTGGTATGTTGTGATGGAGGCTCCATTTGACTTCACAATTGTAAGTACAATTTAGGCATTTATTATCATTGTATATGGGATTATATTATTATTATTAAGTACATATAATAATCAATGATATGCTTAAAATAGTGCTATTATATTTTGGGAACACCTCTCTGCGGTCCCAAAGTGTTTCCCTACACTTTTCCTCCCTCTTTTCTGAGAAGTCAGAATATGACATTGTGATTTGATGTAAACGTGGAGGTCTGTTAGGCAAATGGTGAGTTGGGTCTCCTAACAAACTGATCTGTTGATGCATTGTACTCTTCTTTTCTTCAGCATGACATGCCGTGTTTGAGGAGGTGGTGGTGCACACTGTTGCTGGAGAATCTTCAGGTTGAAGGGTACGAGTGTTAAATAATCAAATGATTTAAAGCAATAATTATCTGTGGCAGCAATGTAATTTTTATTTTACTATAGCCACGTAGATTTGCCCACTTCACAGTGGAGGGCCAACAGATGGGCAGACAGATTGCCAGCGGAAATGTACCGTTACTCCCCAGGATCCCCAGGAAGAGAAGGTCTGATGCTGTCGCCACGGTAAGAAATAAACATTTTACAGAGCAAAGAAAGTTGTGTTGTCTACGAAGCCATTAGGTAATATGTATCTCACGTCCTTGACCTAAAGGAGACCGTCCCGTTGAAGACCTGTAAGGTGGAGGAGCCAGTGGATTCAGATCCGGATTCTGATTGGGATTCAGAGAGACTCAATCTGGAGGGAATGGCCATTGGATTTGGCATGTTGCAGGCAAGTAGCTATATTTTTCTGTGAAGCACATCTAAGCAATTCTCTTGCAGTTGCAGAATCTGATATTTAGACTATAACTACATACAATACAGTATTATCTACAGGACACAAATGTGACGATGGTTATAGAATGAAATATCCTTACTGTCCTTGTTACAAGGTTATTACAACAAGATTTAATTTGTAATTACTCATTGTATGTTCACAGCTGCCAAGCAAAGTGCTAAGGAAGATCTTCGTCTTTGTGGTGCTTGACGATGGCTACGCTGCAGTACGCACCCTTGCTCTGACTTGCAGACGTTTCTGGGAGGTGCTGAGAAGGAAAACGTTTTTGAACGAAGCACACTTTGCCTGGCTTGACAGTAAGTGTTTCACATTCTGCCTTGTATAAGGACAGGTCCAACAAAGCTTTTTGCAAGCAACTCTATTGGAGTGTATACCCACACATGCCAATTCAAGAGATATTTTATTGACGAGATAACATTTCGGTTGTGAGACCTTCCTCTGGCTTAATTTACAGCAGGCTGACACTGACTCACTGAACACATTTTGAAAGGTGTAGACAGCCAACCAGGTGTAGATTGACCTTCAAGGTTCAATACACTAGCGTCTCTGAACATCCTAATGAATCATATAAAGTAAATGACAATAATTCAGAGAAGAGAATATAAATACAAATATCATAATGTACTACTCCCAATGTCTGGTTGGAGTGTTTGGAGGTACTGGTCAACAAGGCAACGTCCTGCTTCCTCCTGTATTATGTGCAATTTCCAAATGGGTGGTACAAAGGACTGTTGACTGATTTGAGTTGCTTTCAAACTTGTAACACTGGACGATTGATTTCTGGCTGTTCTACAGAAGACTTCATTGTGCCTTTTGTGTACTCTGTGTTGAGAACATCTTTGCCGGATCTGGTACGAGGTCCAATCCATGGCGCCCACTTGTGAAACGAAGGTGAAACTTTGCACGGATTGTCACGGTTACCTTCAGAATGGGAAAAAAAACAATCATAAATATGAATTCATTACCTAAACACAATTTAGAGCTGCAATTACGATTTATTAACAGACACAATCACCCATCGTTTATTACAGGTGAATTTAACACTTTGGCTTTATCCATTCGGTAATATTTGACTCTGTTTAATTTGTGAAATGTTGAGTACAATTTAAAATAAGTTTGTTTCCCCCATTTAGGCTTTTCAGTTTCAAACTTGATAAAACATTACGGATTGGACCAGAACTGGCCATAGTCTTTGACGGTCATTAAGTGAGTGCCCATTAGCTGGATACATGTACGCTAGATGTACAGTAACATAGGCCAAGACAGATCAGGGGGGTCTTAGGAAAACATTTGTGCTGGATACTCCCTTAATAGATACATTAATACGTATATCTTACTTTTCAGAAACCCTCTGCAGACAATTTCTTGGTCAACCGATTGCCAGAATTCGTCAATGTCGACATGCCCGTCAAACTCTGGTGGGGGGGCCTCGATTTCACTCACTGCAAGACATTTTGCTCAAAATCAGTATTTGGTGATATTTGTCTGTTAAAAGGAAAGACAGAACAGTACTTACCTGGCATAGAAAACACTCCTTTCTTGTGCAAGTCCATTATGACTACTGGCGGATGGACACCACAGTGCACACATGAGAAGTTATAATCGTGTTCCGTCATTGCCTCAAAGTGGAGATATCCATGAACAATTGAGTCATGGTTTGGATAAGTTTCTTTGTTTGTCAGTTCCAGGATATCCAAGGCCCTTCCCACTGCAGTGTGATTCTGAAATAGAATTTGAAATTAGATTACAATGCAATACATGTTTTACATTTGAGTTACAAACCTAAGGTTTTTTTTTTAATCCGGTAGCTCCCGGCATCAAAGGTGTAACGTATAGGTTACACCATGTGTAAATGGGTTAGATGAATATCCACTTAGAAGCCTTCAGTCTCATTAAAACTGCCCGAGTTATTTGCTGTAATTGGACTAAAATAGCCAATCCACAAGCTCACAGCACCATAGACGTGCTGAGAGCTTGTAGATAGTAATTTCTGGCTAATGTTCCCCAGAATATGGATGCTGGGTTCAAATGGTTAAAGCTGCATTAAAGCATACAGTAAGTGTTGATCACCTGGACAGACTGTCGCAAGAAAAGGCAAAGATGCAGTGACAAGACAGTGTGGTCATCAAAGTTGTGCAGCCCCTCTGTCCACTCTTGATACCGATAGAATTGTCCACAAATCCCACATCTTTTGCAGTACGTGGACACGTTTGAGAAAATACATATACACAACTACACATTATTGATGTGATTGATAGAAATATGTGTGTGTAAGATAGTCGGTGTGTGATAAATCATAAACAAAAGCAAGGGCTCGCAACTCACTTTGTAATGCTCCAGGTAAATTCAGTCACAATCACAGCAGGCAGGACATACATTTCAACCCATATCGGTCTGTCCCATACTTGAGAAAGAGCGATACGGGTCAAAACGTAAGTCCTGCCTGCTGTGATTGTGAATGAATTTACCTGGAGCATTACAAAGTGAGTTGCGAGCCCTTGCTTTTGTTTATGATCTGTTTAACAGTTTGGCTCATCTTATTCTGAAAGTGTGTGATAAATTGACATACAGCACATGAATAGCGAATAACCTTTAAGTACTCAAACTAAACATACCCTTTAGTATTCCAGCAAATGTTATGATGTTGGCTTTCTTTGTTATCAACATAGGATCTGAAAGGGCAATGTCTCCTGTGCACACAGTGCAAAAGTTCTCAAAGGGTATGAGGCGCTTTGGCAGCATCTCTACGTTCTTGGAACACTGTACTTTCTGGGGTGAACATACATCCTGTGGCAGAACAGCTGGTATTTTCTTATTGTTCAACAAGTAATGGACAAGCGAGGTTAAAGCAGCTCCCTCAGGTGGTTAGAGATTGTCCTCAGTACTGTGACCATGAGGATCCGATTGAGTGAAGGTGTCAAATAAATCACTGTCTGAACTTCTGACCTTTATAAACAGTTCAGGTCTGGTTTGGTTTAAGTGCCATTTTGCAATGGACTTGTGAGGACATGCCTTTTGGGGTCACTGACACTTCCAAGTATTTGATTTTATGTCATAACAGACCGGCACTCTCCCTAAACGAGAATAATATGAGGTACGTGATCCCAGTACTGACACATACACTCTAGATGCTCCACTGCAAAATGTGACCTCTTCACTCAATGGGCTGTTATCCAACACTGCTTTCTCCTTTCTGACAAGACACATTTTTTTGGTGTTGTCGGAAATCCACTTCTTTGCAACCATATCAGACAAAACTTCTTCCTTCAATTGGACATCTGGCTTTGATGAAGTAGGACAGTATGTTAGAGATCTGACATGGACACACTGAAAACCTAATAAGCCACTTCTTCTCGAAAATTCTGATGCCTGCTGGCAACTAAGTAGCTCACACTCAACTTGGTGGTTGTTTCCCCATGTGAATTTCTTCACATGTATGGGGTTTCTCACACCAGAAAAAGTTCTTGCAACAGCAAAAATTACCTTTTTTATGTCCAAGCATTGGGATGGAAGGTGATGTGTAGCAGTGATCTCGACAACCGATGATGAGTGACGTCTCTCAATGTGGGTCTTGAGGTTTTTCTTCAATAAAGAAAGATTGCAGTGAGGGCATGTTGTTTTGGGCGTAGACTGGACCACTGTGGAGACATTAAACACTGCAGGGCTGGCAGGTGCAGGGGCTCTGGGTGCAGTGAACTCTGCAGGGGTGACAGTGTGGAGAACTTAGATGGGACACGGCATTTCACATGATAGCAGTGTGACACTTTCCACCATGTCTAAGTTGTGTTTTGGGGGAACCAGATTAGTCAGTCATTCTGATGATGTGCAGCACATAAATATGAAGTGATTTACCTGCAGAGGCTACAGAGGAGGCAGAAGATGCTGTGGAGGCCACGGAGGAGACAGTACACAACGCAGGGCTGGCAGGTGCAGGGGCTCTGGGTGCAGTGAACGCTACAGGGGTGACAGTGTGGAGAACTTAGATGGGGCACGGCATTTCACATGATAGCAGTGTGACACTTTCCACCATGTCTAAGTTGAGTTTTGGGGGAACCAGATTAGTCAATCATTCTGATGATGTGCAGCACGTAAATATGAAGTGATTTACCTGCAGAGGCTACAGAGGAGGCAGAAGATGCTGTGGAGGCCACGGAGGAGACAGTACACAACGCAGGGCTGGCAGATGCAGGGGCTCTGGGTGCAGTGAACGCTACAGGGGTGACAGTGTGGAGAACTTAGATGGGACACGGCATTTCACATGATAGCAGTGTGACACTTTCCACCATGTCTAAGTTGTGTTTTGGGGGAACCAGATTGGTCAGTCATTCTGATGTTGTGCAGCACATAAATATGAAGTGATTTACCTGCAGAGGCTGGGGCTAAAGAGGATGCAGGAGGCATGGCGGAGGATGCTACCCCTGCACAGTTCTGAACATGCTTTAAAATGACTTGCTGTGTTTTGCTGTGTCCAGAGAAGCATCAGTGGAAATGAGAACTTTTGATGCACAGTCCATGACACCTGTACATAGTGTAATCTACAAAGAAAAATGCATTTTACAAATAACTTAACATTGTTAAGGCACTAAAAATGTTAACAGTATTCAAATTAGAATAAGTTAGTATTTAATATTACAATTGAGAGCTGCAACATTTATTTACATGAATAAATACCTCCATGTTTAAGAGCAGTCAGCCGGTGGGACTGAAGATGCGCAACAATGTTGCCATATTGTCCAACCTTGTTGCAAAGTCTGCATTTATAATTATTGGGGCCCTCAGGAATCGGTGGAATATAGGCATGATCTCCCTTCACAACAGTTGGGTGAATCTGAAAGCAAATGATTTTCTTCTTTTAAACTTATTTGCACTTTCAACAGTAAACATTCATATCACATAAATGACAGGAATAATCTTAAATTAGATTTATTCTAATTATAATATGCTTATATAATTTAAGTGGGAACACATAATTCGTATAATATTGCTAGTGTTTTGGCTCATTGATATTAGGTAGTTTATTATGTTATTCTTTAACCTGTCTTTTATAGTGTTAGGTGAGCTATTACATGTGTTGGATGACTAGACAGTGACTCTTCATTTAGCACACTTCTGATGATGCTCTAATTATATATTATCATTTTTAAGAGCCTGTTCAGGAACTACAGATGTAAATTAGCGTATGGCCAACTCTGGCCCATTTACATGGATGTTAAAACTGACATGTTGATATAGTGAGCATTGTCCCTGTCAAATAAATAATGTTACATATAGAAGACAGATCTGCAGCTGACATTTAAGGCTCAATAATCTGTCTCTCATGGTCATTACTATAGTTAAACTTTTAACAGTTACAACCTTAATTAGTACCACACATTGTATCACTCAATTCAACCACCAACTAGGCTTCGTTGTCTATCCATATCAGTATTTGATTACATTACAATAAGTAGGGCAGAGTACGTGTTTGTTTTGTTTTTGAAGTGCTACCAGGTTAGCATCTAAGCCCCGGTTAGTGGTTACCATCTAAGCATCTACGATAAACTAAGCCGGTCATTAATTAGATTATCAATTTAGGTAACACAAATCGGTATTGCTACCGACCATAATAATTTATTGACCGGTCTAAGCGTAGCGTTATTATAATACAGCTGTAAAGTGTATAGTAGGCCTGCATCATGCTAATCCTGCATCATGCTAATCTCCAGTTATATTAAAGTTAACACCACAAACAGAGTCAAACTATGATTTACTTTATTAACGCTTAACAAGGTTGGACAGTAGATTATTTACTTTAGTAACGAGACAAGTGCATTATTAAAAAATACATTTTTAATCAATACAAAAATGTAATGTATAAACCTACCACCCCTTCCTGAACGTAGTCCGCCATCTTGAAATGACGTCTGCAATGGCGTCTTGCAGTTTTGTGTAGTTTTCGGCCATCTAACGATTCTATTGGATAATAATGAGGAATACGAAACGCCCCCCTACAATGGGAAACGCCCCAATAGGATACGCCCCTAGTCTGCAGTCTGCAGACAGACCCTTCTCCCCCGCCCCGGTTCAAAACTGATAAGCTCCGCCTTGAGCAGCTGCGTGACGTAACTGTAGGTCTGGTCAGGTTCTCAACCTGTGGGTCGGGACCCCCAGGGGGATCCCCACATGATTGGGGGGATCTGTAGGTGGCAATGACAGTGAAGTGACAATTTAAGTAACCCTTTTAATACCTAAAAAAAAAAGAATTACTGCATCAAAAGTAATCAACAAACTATACTAAAAAAATGGACAAACGTTGGCCAAATTGTCAAATAATATAAGAAAGAGGCAAAAATAGCCCATCGACTCAAGGCGTTGTGAGCTTGTAGATCGGCTATTTTCAAAATATTGATCTGTGGAACGGAGTCAAACTAAATGCCTCAACTCCTACATTACAAGTGCATATCAGGGTTGGGGGTCCCTAGTTCAAATATGATTATTTTGGGGGGTCGTGGCCTGAAAAGGTTGAGAACCAGTGAAGTAACAGGATAGGTGGGCACTCGGACATCCACTTGAAGTTTGCTGGAATGTGTCACCAAACTATTCCTGGTTGTCACGTAGTCTAATTCCTATGAGCCACTATAAATAGAGTCACTAACTATAAATAATATGGATGCACCTGGGATGTAATACTGATAATTGTGACCAAATCATATTAATACAAATAAATCTCGAATCAATCTCATCCAATGAGAAAAACACTTTGAGTTGTTCTGCTGAACTTGATGCTACATCTTCTCTCCTCCTTCTGTCTGTGTGTAAAGAGGTTTCCCCTGAACATGAGGAGAGGAGCCCCAGTCTGGTCCAGGAGGAACCACAACCTCCACAGATTAAAGAGGAACAGGAAGAGGAGGCTGATGTGTCAACATTAACACTACTACACAGGAAGACGAGCTGTGACACTCTCTCAGGTAAAAAATATAATTTTACTTTATCTGTTTTAATCTAGCAAGATTCTGTTAGGTCAGATGGTCAGATGGGTGTGTGTTCAGAAACAAGGTCAAGTTCAAGTTTCAAGGTGTTTGTCACATACTCAATACAGCGTTGTTTTAAACACTTAATATCTATACTTCATTGACCGGGGTCCCCCAGGGGTCTTTCATTTCTTTAATATGTTTTTCCCTCTACACAAAACCGCTTGTAGATCTGTATTTCCACCAAATGTTTTTCTATTATGAGATGTCCAGAATAGGGACGCTAAGTTTCATTTGGTTAAGGTGTTTATCACAGGGTTGGTTTACTTTAAACAGGGTTGCCATTCTTGTTAGCCAGAAATGGGTTTCATTACTTATAGAGGAGGTGAAGTGCATTTCTTTCTTTAAAATTATTTATCGTGAAAATAAAAGTGGTATTTTAGTTAAACCACTATTTTCCACTAGAAAAAGCAAACATCCCCACAACCTGTTTCCTTGAGAGAGATTTCCACCTCCACATTAAGACAGAATCTGCCAAAATGTCTTCCTCATGCATTTTACGGGACCGTACCTATGTTCCCCAGGTTCTATGTTCCCCAGGTTCTATGTTCCCCGCAAAAAAGGTTCTATGTTCCCCACTTACCAAAAAAGGTTCTATGTTCCCCATTAACAAAAAAAAAGGTTCTATGTTCCCCGCTCATCCAAAAATGTTTCCAATTATTAATAACATCTCTGAACACACAACTGAACATAATGGGGATAAATTACTATCAGAAACTTGCCCGCCTTTGCCCCCCTTTCCCCTGGCGGCCATCTTGGTGATATAGAGCACCTTGTAGCAACTCATAATGTAATAACGGCGTAATAACAGTTCATAATATAATAAACTAAATGTCATAAAAGCTCATAATATAATAAAATCATGAGCGGTAGCGCAATAATGGGTTTTTGCATAATATAATAACGTAATAATTTGTTACATTAAGATTTTTTTTCAAATAATTTTTTTGGCTTTATCTGCCTTTTATTAGATAGTATGTAGTCTGAGAGGAAATGGGGATCGGGATCGGGAGTCGAACCCGCGACACGCTGTGCCCGGACCGCCACGCCAGCTGTCCGGGCCATAACTGCTCAAATTGTTGAGAAAAGTGTTACATCTTATAATCAGTATCAGTATCATGGTCAGTGTCATGGTCAGCATCATGCTCAGTTTCATGGCAAGTGTCAGTATCATGTTAGTATCATGTCAATATCATGTCAGTATCATGTTAGTATCATGGTCAGTATCATGGTCAGTATCATGTCAGTATCATGTTAGTATCATGGTCAGTATCATGGTCAGTAACATGTCAGTAACATGGTCAGTAACATCTCAGTGTCATGGTCAGTATCATGGTCAGTAACATGTCAGTAACCAGGCACTATAATAAGGTTAAAAATTATGTTTATATTCAACCACAACACTTTTTATCTACCCTACCCTCAGGGAATTTCCTGTGTAAAGGTTGTATTAATTGTAATGCCATGATAACTCTTTTACTCACCCTTAAACAATTTAAGTCAAAGGGAGAATTACATGTAAGACAAAATATGTAGTTTTTTTAAAGTGCCCTTGTGGTTTTTGCTATTTGGGAAAGACCAAAAGAGAATTGAAAACCAGAATTACGGAGCACAAGAGTAATATTAGAAATAAAGATGAGAAGTATCCAGTTGCCAGGCACTATGATAAGGTTAAACATGACATATGTACACGGGAGGTGATGATCGACAGACCGAATTGCTCAGTAGCACCCCTCTGCCCAAAAGGACGTTTTGGTATTGCAGCTGAAAAAGCTTGGAATGACAGACAGTCAGATTGTGAGAAAAAATATCTGGATGTTTTTTTAGGCTTACAACCTGTTTAATACGTATTAGGGGGCAATATTTATATATAATATATATTTTTTACATTCATGGTGTAGCCCCTTTAAGCTTGTATAATTGTCTCCGCCAGGCCGAAAGGTATGGCGAGAGAGTATGTTTTACCCCCTGACCGTCCGTCCGTCCGTGTGTGTGTCCTGTCCGTGTGTTACCAGCTAATCTCCGGCACCATTGGCCCGCTCGCTGCGAAACTGCGCACACACACTCCCTCGATACCAATTCAGAACCTCTGCCCCAAATTGTTCACATGGGCCTGTTATAGCGCCACCAGGAGGCTGATTTGTGCAAAACCCATTTTTTTACATTACTCCTACAGATTTTATCCAAACGTCATGCAAATCGGTACACAGTGTCTCTATAGTCATGTGATCAACCCGGATCTGTCCGATTTCCCATATTCCATCCTGATTGGCTAAGGTTGGCTTCCAAAGTTTGCAGGATTGGTCCGTTTTGAACAAAATGCCTCGAATAATGAACGCAGCTTGCAATTTCCGTGAAATTTCACACGCACATTCCCACTAGGAAGAAATGCCGAGGAAGAAATGCCACCCTTTTCACATTGGCCTGTTATAGCGCCACCAGCAGGTCTAATTCAGCAAAACACATTTTTGGAACAAAATGCCTCAAATCATGAATGCAGTGTCCGATTGAAAGGCCTAAGAAGAAATGGCACCCTTTTCACATTGGCCTATTATACCGCCACCAGGAGGCCACAATAACGTACCTGACCTGGCGGAGACCTGTGCTCTGAGGAGCACCTTTTTATATGCTTTATAAAATTAAGCACTTTGAAACTGAAGATGATGGCCAATGTTGATGATAGTAAAAATGATAGTAATATCGTATCGATATCGTGAGCCCAATATCGTGTATCGTATCATATGTATCGTGAAATTAATGTTGTGACACCCCTAAATAGATTTTGAGTCATTTCAAAGAAGTTTTCAAAACATGATGTTTTGACACTTTAAAAACTGAAAAATTACAAATAACTAATGGGTATAAATACATGTATTTAAACCTTTTTAAATGTCTCACCATTTCCTGCATTTTTGGGTGAGCGGGGAACATAGAACCTTTTTTTGGTTAAGTGGGGAACATAGAACCTTTTTTTGGATGAGTGGGGAACATAGAACCCTTTTTTGGTTGAGTGGGGAACATAGAACCCGGGGAACATAGAACCTTTTTTGGGGGAAGTGGGGAACATAGAACCTTGGGAACATAGAACCTGGGGAACATAGGGATGACCCCCATTTGACAACACTTTTATCCTACTTGAAACACATTTTAATTGGACAGGTGAGGATTTTACCACAGCAGGCTGTACTAATACCAGGCCAAAGACCTGCTGTTTAGTGCCAGCTGTACCAGTATCACTGCTGTGTGACAATCTTTCAAACCAATGAGCTGTGCCCCCAATAAAATAACTGTGGGGGTGCAACAGTTATCAAACTAATCAAATTAATGTATTATTTTAAAGAATCATCAATTTTGGGAGGACATTTTGAAATGTCCTTTATTTAAAATACTGTAGCCCAACAGGGCTGCAACAGTTAACAACTGAGAACCTGGCATCCCTATTTTCTTACTTTCAAAAATAACCAAAAGAGCAGATCTACAAGCTCACATCGTGACATGTTGTGAGCTTGTAGATTTGCTATGTTTGTTATTTTTGGACGACACCGTTATACGACAAGGTATGAAGCAGGGCTTTAGTGCTTAATGAGATTAATACATTTTGTCAACTATAAAATAAATCAATTAGAATGTTTTCGCGTTGATTTGTCGATATACTGGCCCTCATTTATCAATGGAGCGTAAAAAAAACGGCTTATTTTTTGCCTTAAATTCGCCCGTAAGCCAACGTCCAAGTGGCATTGAGACTCGGACTGCAGCCAGTCCCGTGCCGCCACATTAATGAGAGATAGCCTGAGAGGCACTCATAAATCTGAACGTGTATGGAGTGACTGATGAATGAATGCATAAACATTAATGGATGAACAGGTTTATATCCTCAAGCCAGGTTGTACATAACTCCATAGGACACGCTATACTGTATATAGTTTTGGGAGACATCACTGACACTGTCCATGAAAGGATTACAGCGGCGCGGCCGCGCCAGTCCCGACTCCCGACAATGCTCTCTGTATGGGCTGTATGTATAATGATAAATAAATACAAATATTTAACCTTTACATTAATTGTTAATCAACACAGCCACCAAAGGGGTTCAATGTATGCTTTGGGGGCAAAATAATTCATGATACTTTATTATCTACTCTGTATGTGTACAGCAACCACTCTGATGCTGCTCTCTGGCCGCTCTCTCTCCCCCTCACTGTCAGCTTGTTGTGTGTATTTAGAAGACAATAGATGGCAGATATCCATCCACTGTGGATGAGTACCTAACACCTTGTACTGAAGACCACTAGGCCTCCAATTACACCATTATACACGAGGAACAATGTGTTCTCCCGCCTCTATCAAAATGGTTAATTGTATTAACCATACTCTTATCTCAAATGGTTAATTTTATTAACCATACTCTTATTACACTGAAGTCCAGTGCTTGAGCAGAGGAGATTTTATTTAATTCATTTATGTTTTTCAATTACGTGTGTGAAATTGGACTGATCATGAGCGAGAAAGGGAAGCCAGTGACAGAGTTGTTACAGAATACTACAACAGTATTCAGGCTTTCAAATGAAATTAGCTCTGTTTCCCGGGGCAACCCACATCATTTCCCCTCTTTACAGTATGTGTGTGTTGCTCATGGGAATAATTACAACATGGAGAAATTAAAAAAATATATATATATCACATCTGAAACATGAGTTTCAGAATCTGCATTCACCTTGACGTGTATATGATTAATTAATTGTACAATTGTGCTATAACTAGCCTATTAACAACAGCGTGTAATGACAAGCTGTCGGAGAACTCTGCCGATGCAACAAAAGGAAACACAGTATGGAAAATGTGAAAGTTCCTTTTCCATTCAATGGTTTACTCTGATTTTATCTTTTGTCTAGACGTCCTGCACCTCCCTGTGTGTAAAGAGAAGGTTTCCGTTGAGCAGCAGGAGAGGAATCCTAGTCTGATCCAGGAGGAACCAGAGGCTCTGCAGATTAAAGAGGAACAGCAGGAGCTACTTCAAAGACCAGAGGAGGCTGCTGGGTCTACGTTGACATTACTAGCAGTGAAACATGAAGATGATGATGTAAACAGAGAAACAGAGCCTCTAGCCAGCACCTCAACTGAACACATGAAAACACAAGCTGATGTAGAGAACTGTGGGACATCACAACTAACTAGTGAAGGCCAGCTCCTCTCTTCACACTGTTCTGAGTGGGAGGAGACCAGGGAAGATCAGTCAGCTGTAAACACACTGAAATCACACAAGACAAGAAATTTGAAAGGAAAAAGACTGCCTTTCAACAGCAAGCTGTCCCATGACCTGAAATCATCCAAACAAAATCCATCCATGAGGAGTCACACAGGGAAGAAAAGCTATAATTGTACAGAGTGTGGCACAGGCTTTGGTCAAATGACGCATTTAAAACGACACATGAGGGTACACACTGGGGAAAACCCATTTACTTGTACAGTTTGTGCCAAAGGCTTTGCTCGAGAGGATGAGCTGAAGACTCACATGAGGACCCACACTGGGGAAAAGCCCTTTACTTGTACTGTTTGTGCCAAAGGCTTTGGTGTTATGAGCAATCTGAAGAAACACATGAGAACTCATACTGGGGAAAAGCCCTTCACTTGTCCAGTTTGTTTCAAAGGCTTTGCTCAAATGAAAGCTCAGAAGAGACACATGAGATCTCATACAGGGGAAAAGCCCTTTACTTGTACAGTTTGTGCCAAAAGCTTTACTGAAATGGGTATTCTGAAGACTCAGATGAGGACCCACATAGGGGAAAAGCCCTTTCCTTCTACACTTTGTTCCAAAGGCTTTACTCAAACATGTGAACTGAAGAAGCACATGAGATCTCATACAGGGGAAAAGCCCTTCACTTGTACAGTTTGTGCCAAAGGCTTTGCTCAAATGGGAGATCTAAAGAAACACATGAGAACTCATACAGGGGAAAAGCCCTTCACTTGTACAGTTTGTGAACAAAGATTCCGTCTAAATCAACATCTGAAGAGGCACATGAGGACTCATACAGGTAAAACAACAACAACGCTATTTGTAGTTTATAGTAAATATATTGCTTTGGTCAAAATGCACCTTTTAAGAAACATGTTTATTCATAACGGAGAGAAATCTGTTAGTTGAACTAAAATGCTTGTTTTCAAATGCGGAATCTGAGCTGACACATGATATATGAATACTGAACAAACTTATTGTCGCTGTTGGGCAGAAACCTTGTATGTCCAAAACCGTTACTTTCAGGAAATGGAAAAACTAAACTGCATTCCAATAGATCCATGTCATATACTATAATCTCCAAATAATGTGTATTTCCATGTTAATAACATTATTATAACTATTGTTATAGATGTTGTAGAAATTTTATTATATATTATAATATTACAAATAGAATAATTATTTTGTGTTCCAGCAGATGACAAGAAGTAGCGACAGTCCTCCTCTGATGGCGACCCTGTTAAAAAGAAGAGCCGAACTACCACCTCTGACCTGCAGGGGGTCCCCAGTGATAGCAAGGGGACAAAATAAGTCTTTTTCTTCTTCTTCCGTTTTTTATGTATTTCT
This sequence comes from Gymnoscopelus microlampas, assembly GCF_963454915.1. Lineage (NCBI taxonomy): Eukaryota > Metazoa > Chordata > Actinopteri > Myctophiformes > Myctophidae > Gymnoscopelus > Gymnoscopelus microlampas. Next base: position 64,172,571 of record NC_139962.1, on the reverse strand, counting down.
GAATTTAAGTATAAGTACTAAAGATGAAAGAAAGAGTAAAACAGTAATAGAGATTATCAGGCCTTACTTAAAAGAGTTATGATGTCAAGCATTGATTTGTTTCTGGACATTTTAGTCTTATTCTTTTTAGCATGAATCTATCCATTACTAATGGATGATAATTTTATGGTGGTGTTTATAGTAATCAATCATAAATATACCACTATTGAAGAATAGGCTCAAAGGCTCATGTTTGCTTAATTGCATTGGATTGTGTATAATGTTCTGTACAGAGGATCATTCATTGCTGGGAGTGAAGGGTGACAACAAGTCCAAGAATAAGGGGGCAGGCTGGCCCAAAGGCTCCAAAAGTAAAGACAAAGACTTATGGTACATCTAAAAATCACTTATAAAATGTGTTGATAGGTGTTGTATAATAACTACATACCATGGCTATGAGTGAAGTCTAATGTCTTTATACAGTTATATGTCACTCAGATAAAAAGTTAGATTCAAGAGATTCAACATCCATGATTCAAGATTGTTTTATTGTTAAATGTACAGTACTGTATATTAATGTTACATATCATTAATGCACATTATACAAGTTTAAGACAATGGAATTCTTTGGTTTTTGCTACTTGACATTGCAGCAGCAAGCAAAAAACAAAAACAAACTAGAAAAAGTGCTCCTCGGAGCACAAGTCTCCGCCAGCAGACTTGTGTTGGGAATGTTGGGAATGTTCTAATTCTTATGTTCTAATTCTTACAAAAAATAGAACATGTTACTGTGTCATAGTAACATGACACAAGTGTCCTATCCGTCTGTATAACTGTCCTATCCGTCCTGTCTGTATAAGTGTCCTATCCGTCCAGTCTGTATCCGTCCTGTCTATGTAAGTGTCCTATCTGTCCTGTCTGTGTAAGTGTCCTATCCAATTGTTACAGTATCCGCCATTTCTCAGCCATTTCGTGATTATTCCTGTCTTACCTCACTTTGAAAGAGGCTAAGACTCTTTCAAAGTGAACACATGTATTTATAGGCCGATATACGTCACTAGCCAATCAGATCACACTATTTCACCGTATTGTCACGTGAGGCTTGACCAATGTTAGCTTGACATGTGGAAAGTGAAAACAATGTCTTCTGGCGGAGACAACTAGAAAATGTGCTCCTCGGAGCATAGGTCTCCGCCAGTACTGTTCCTGATTAATCCTGTCTTACCTCACTTCAAAAGATATAAATGATCTTTTGAAGTGACACACCTATTTATAGGTCTCTATTTCATCATGCATCTCGCTAGCCAATCAAAGCACACCCTTTCAACATATTGTCACGTGTCACGTGAAGCTTGACCAATGTTAGCTTGGTGGACACACGGAAGGACGAGAACGAAAACATAGTCTCCTGGCGGAGACAATAATTGAAAGTCATCACAGTGATGGAAGTGATTCACTTAAAAAAAAAACATTAAGTGTTTTTTTTAAAGTGCATAGTCCTATTTATAGGGCTATGCACATGTGTCATGTGTTTCTAGCCAATCACAGTCCTGAATAGAGTCATGGTGGCCAATCACGGTGCAGGGTTAGGGGGGGTACAATGGTGGCCAATCACAGTGCAGGGTTGGGGGGGGGGTGCAATTGGGTCGATGTCCAAACCTCACATATAGGGGCGGTTGCACCGCCCAAAAATAATAAATTGAGATTGAAACTAAACAAGTGCTCCCCTCCCTCTGGTCCATCTAATCTAGCACTAACTGCCTCAAATCATTAATCGACATATTATTGGTTCTTATTTTGAAATCCGCCCTGTTTTAGAGGAAGTCTGATTCCTGTTGAAGCCAAGCCATCACGACACTGCTGGTCAATGTTAACAAACGCACATGCATTATTGATGGAGTAAATGCGAGATTTATGTTATGAAAACCACCTTTTTGTGACTTGTACAATGTACAAACTTTGGAGCTTTCTCTTCGAACCTCTCAGCAATTTGGTGAGTCATTAATTATGTCATTAATAATGTCAATTATGCCATGGTAAAAAGAAGACGTTTTATTTTTTTTAGAAAAAGTTTACTCAGGTACACGTTAACATTTTGTCTTTTTCTCCAGTAACTACTGGATATGCACAACATAGCTCTTTACAGTAGCGTTGCACTCCGAACTGTAGCAACTTTACTACACACAGGCTGTGTGAAAAAGAAAGCAGTCAGTGTGGTGTTGTGTGTAGCCATGCACGGCCGCGGAACACTGAAGGAACAGATCGATAGACAGACACTAAGAAGAACGACAACTTTAGCTGCTGTTCGTGGTTGTAAATACAAATAATAACATTCCCTCCCAATCCACACAGATTGTGCACTAAATCAGAACTGAAATGCTTGCTGCTGTAGCCTTCTATATTTGCATTAAAGGACTCTTTATATATAAAACGAATCGTAGAATATTTGACCATCAGGCATCAGGTCAAAATTTGCACCTGATTCCGATGCTATCAATGCATTGAATGGGAGATTATCACTTTTTATCAGACCATTGAATGGGCGAAGTAGGCGACCTACTTACCTACCCGCGATTTATCAGACCATTCATTGGGTGTTATCAAGACATACTGACCTACCAACGGAGATGACTTAAATAGTTCAGTTTTGGTTTTGGTTTTGGTTGTTTTGGTTTCGGACCATGACGGAGGCGCGCAGTCTCAGGCGAGCTGGAGCCCTGCGAAGAACCACCGAGGGAGCTAAAGCGACGAGTTGCCGTCCTGAGCGGTGCGACGCTTGCCTGAGCCTACTCAGCGCCGTTGGAGTTATGTACCGATAGGCACAGAATCGTAAATATTGTTGTGGGGACTGCTCCGCCTCCAAAGTAGGTCAGTAGCTCCTGATTACGCCCAATGAATGGTCTGACAAATCGCGGGTAGGTCTGTGTATCGCCTACTCCTCACCTACTCGCCCCATTCAATGGTGTTACGGCCCCTTTAACCTTGTCTCGTTTGCACAAGGGACCACAACATAATACAAGGAAACAGTCAGGTTTTTATCACACTTTGGTGGAAGTTTATTGTACCATACGGCATACAACAGCAAATGTGTAGTATCTTATACACCAAGAAATACAATGTTGGGTAAGCCTAGGAAGACTCATCACTGGAAACAAAACCTAACTAAATTCCTAACAAAGTAAAGTGATGGGCTGGCCAAACTCAAAAAGTGGGGAGTCTGGTGAGCCAAACACTATGTGCTCGTCGTCTCACCAGACTCCCGTAAACTACCAAAACAAAATAACAAACTAAACTAATCAATAACGAAATCTCATACCAAACAATACTTACGGCCAGCCCATCGAAACTGAAATAAAGAACATACAAAACTCAGGGGAACAAAGTAACTGTTGTGCTCTGCTGGGGTGCTGGGGGAAGATCATGAGAGCTGGCCACAGCTCATTTTATAGCCTGGACCCTAATTCCTCATGAAGGACAGCTGGGACAGGGGCGGAGCAGCCAGCTCAATCACAGATGAGTGACAGCCACAGACCACAGCAGCAATACAGAGACACTGAAAGAACAAACAACCATTAGTGACCCAATAATAATATGAGCTAAACTGAGGTGTTTTAACTGTGCAAGCACATAACAAATGGTCTGATAAAACGTGATAATCTCCCATTCAATGCATTGATAGCATTCGAAGCCGGTGCAATTTGTGTCAGATCCTGTGTCTAGATGAGACATTTGACACAAACTGTCTCAATAGAAGAGCAGGGAGACAATACAACCACCCCGGTTGTATAAGTTATATTGTATTACAGTTGTATTAGTTATAATGTATTATTAACATACTCTACCATACAGATTGGACAAAAGTTACATAGTGCCGATATCGCAATATAATATTGATAATTCCCACTGGGTAATATGCTCATTTATTGTCATTTATTCTGTCTGTCTGTCTGTCTGTCTGTCTGTCTCTCTCTCTCTCTCTCTCTCTCTCGCTCTCGCTCTCGCTCTCGCTCTCTCGCTCTCGCTCTCTCTCTCACATTCAGATTCACATGAAGACAGTGCCTCCAGTCATGTATCACTACAAGGACTCTTTCGAGACCTTTACACTGGGGAAGTGTCAATAAATAATCGTTCTGTTCATCAATAATGATTTCGATGCCCTAAATGTAGTTCTCAAAAGAAAGCTATTGTCATAAACTGACCAGAACCCTAAGAGTTGTACAATAGTGAAACTACTGTTTATAATGAGTATCTATAAATGGACTCATTTGGAATTTAATTCCATCTTATACTGTTTACCAGCATGTGTAAAGATTACAATTTCCTTTCTTCCCCTTGCATTATAATGTAAGGGCATTTTTGAGTCGACACAGTCACGACTTTTTTCTGTTCTGGCCCCACAGTGGTGGAATGAACTTCCCACTGATGTCAGGACAGCAGAGTCACTGCCCATCTTTTGCCGCAGGCTGAAAACCCACCTCTTTGTCTGGCTTACTTGTTGTTAACTAGTTGTACGAACTCTTGTTTTATTGTTGTACTGTTTTATTGGATCTTGTTTAGTCGATACACTTTTTGTATTAGCTTGTGCTCATTTGATTTTGCTATTTTGTCTCATCTGTTTAAGAAAGTAGGTAGCTGATATATAGCACTTTTACCTTAGCGCTAGGTATACTCTTGGTTGCTTGTTTTTGCAGGAAATGCACTTAAAGGGGAAATCCACCCATTTTCAATATTTAACTATGTCATTAATATAGCATAAAGGAGTTGTGTGGAAATAAGAAAAAAGTTCCCCACTTTTCTTTTTGCCTTGAACTGGAGGATTGATTGTGAGTTTAACATTGCAAATTACAACGTGATGACTCATCATGTTGTAATTTGCAATGTTAAACCCACAATCAATCCTCCAGTTCAAGGCAACACAGAAAGGGGGGAACTTTTTTCTTATTTCCACACAACTCCTTTATGCTATATTAATGACATAGTTAAATATTGAAAATGGGTGGATTTCCCCTTTAAGACTTCTGGTGATTAGTAGTTTTGTTCCCTACCTATGTTGAATGCACTTATTGTAAGTCGTTTTGGATAAAAGCGTCTGCTAAATGACTAATGTAATGTAATGTAATGAGTTGCTATTGTTTACTTTGAGGTTCTGGATAGATGTTACATTGCTGTACCACCAGAGCTAATACGGTGTCTATGCCAATAAAGCATTTTCTGCATTTTTATTGTCATTTCTAAGCATATACTGTATAGTCAGTGAACATACAGAAACAACTTAAGTGTTCATGGTGTGATAAGGTGATGATCATTTAACTGTCACACAGAATACTTTGCCACTAGGAAGGTATTCATCCAAAACAATACTATAAGAATAGTTCTCTAAATGACTATGAATATGTGCATATTTCCTGTATATAAAGACAGGAAGCTGTCTATCGTCACTGTCAGGCAGAAAACGTGTATGTCCAAAACTGACACTTTTCAGGAAATGGAAAAAGAACATGTTGTTATTTGGTCACAAGCTCTTGACAATACTTTTCATTGTTCATTATGTATAAAACCCACAGACCAAATGGTATCAAATGCCTCCCTGCTTGGCACTCAGCATCAAGGGTTGGATTAGGGGTAAGTCCCTGTGACATACTAGACTCATGTTCAGTGGATGTACTTGTACATCATGGCTGGGGAACATGTCCTGTATAAACATCAAGCTGCCTCACACTACAGAAACAGGAGATAGGCTCCTAACCTATGGGCCACATGGCTCAGGAACCGTTGGTTCCCAAGGCTACTCTCTTACTTGCAGACAGACTTACTAACTAACCACTGTCAACAGGGTGTCCCTCTTTTAGGAATGACATATGTGAATCTTATGTTTTTCAAAAAATAGCAGCCCACAACATGTTACATTGCAATGCCTTGTGAGCTTGTAGATCTGCTATATTCAGCACTATTGTGTGAGCATGACACTGACATAGAACCAAGTATAAATTCATCTAACAAAACAAAACCTTTAAAAGGTTCAATATAGGCATAGATGTTTTATGTCCGACAGTGACAATATTATCATTCAGTGTAATCTAGCATGACAGTGACAAGTTCTAAATACCAAAGGTATATTTTTCTGTGAGTCAACCAACGGTTAGTTGATGTGTGATTGGTTGACTTGACCAGCTGTCCAGTGGTGTGACTGGTTCAGAGGTGCTCTTGTGAAAACTCACTATTGGGTTTGCTTGGGGTGCTCCTTCCATTCCGACATCTTAGACATTTTAGATTATTTTAATCTAAAAAGGGTTGGGTATAGGATGGTGAATCACTAGATGGACAATTTCTGTGACAATGTACGTCATTCTCTGTATGAGAAGGACGTGATTCTATTATTATTTTTACTTTTCTGTGTTTTGATTATGTTTTTGTCTCCGCCAGGCCGAAAGGCATGGCCGAGACTATGTTTTGCACCCTGTCCGTCCGTCCGTCCGTCCGTCCTTCTGTGAGCAGCTAATCTCCGGCACTGTTGGCCCGGTCGCTGCGAAACTGCACACACACTCCCTGGATGCCAAAACCAAACCTCTGCCCTGAACTTTTCAGATTGGCCTGTTATAGCGCCACCAGAGGCCGATTTGTGCAAAACATTTTTTTTTTGTATTACTCCCACAGATTCTGTCCAAGAATCACGCAAATCGGTATACAGTGTCTCTATAGTCATGTGATCAAGACAGATGTGTCCGATATTTCATACAAATCTTAAAATCAGATAAAGAGAATCAAATAAATGAATGAGACAAACATATCATATACTTGGTGGTTTATTTATCGAGGGAAAGTATCCAATATTACATATCTGTGACTGTGAGTGTCAAAAGTATGTGAAGCTTTGCTTTCAGTATGTGGTGTGAGCCCTTGTGCATCAATAAGTGCAACTAAAGGTTTGTGGTAAGTGTTGATCAGTGGTGCACATGGAGTTCATTCCTCCATACAGAACATCTTCAACTCTGGGATGTTGGTCGCTTTCCTCACATGAGCTGTCACTTCAGGTGCTTCCACAACATTTATGTTGGGTTAAGGTCAGGACTTTGACTTGGACGTTCCAAAACAACACTGTCTCCTCTTCTTTTGACCCCCCCCCCCCCTTGAGGTGTGTGGGTCAAGAAAGCACCTTTAGACATTTTATCTTACAAGATTTTCAGTCTATATAATGCCAATGGCAGGCTGAGCCTCGGGCCAATTGACGAGTGCACTCGTCAATGGCAGTCAATGAGCTAAAGAGGGCCTCTGCCAAGCCAGAGTCTGAGAATGTAGATGGACCTTGTTTGTTGATGATGACATTGGACTCGGACGCATCTGTTGAACAACTGAGTCTGGGGACGAATTGATGAGCCTCGCCTCCATCCTGGGACTCAACTGTCGGCGTGTGTGGGGGACTGGTGCTCAGTGTTGTGCCAGCGTTCTCTTGTTGTCCCCCATTCTGTAACAAGACTGGATCCCCTGAGGGTGACCTCATGGTTGATGCTGATCTTCCTTGGGGTGAGTTTGTTGGAAAAGTTGGCCCGTTTAGGGGTGCAGTGTTGAGGCTGAGGTTTCTTAAGGTTTGCAGTGAAAGTGTACTTCGTCTTAGGTGGCCCTGTACTGCTCCTCTGTCTGAGGTTGCCTGGAATCTATAACGGTTGATACTCCTGGAGCCGAGGCCTTGGCTTCTTCTCTTGCAGGCTTGACACTTGATACTGAAAGTAGAAAGGCGGGTACTATTAACAACACTGATGCCTTTAGAAAATACAATTATTAATATGGTAATGTTGATAATTGTAATACAACAGAAGCATAATGTATGAGTCTGCATTATTAATGCATAGGAACATTTATTATAGGGATCCCTATAATACAATTTTCGACGCATGCTTGTCTCAACTCTAAAAATAGAAATCGGATTTCTTTTTATTTTTTATATTGTTTAAATATATATATATATATGTTTAGTCAAGATTGATGATAAAAACCGTGCAGCACAAAGTATGCGTATCACTCGTCGTCAACATCAGTGATGTCAAATCACACCAAAGCGAGACACCCGGTCCCAAAGTCTGCCCTTCACCCAAGAAACAGAATGGCAGACTTCACCGTAAAACCTCGCCATAGTGATGACCGGCGGGCAGAAAAGATCACTGATTTGACAGCCAAGATGATAGCTGAAGATATTATGCCTAGGTAACCGGGACGCTCCGTAAGAGGTTTTAAAAGTGTATATCCAGACCATATAGCTACATATTGTTGAACGTGTTGTGTTGTTACGGGGCCAGAGCTCAGCTCTGGAACCGTATTGTTATTGGCAGTATTCTGTCACTTCTTCTTCTTCTGCCACTTTTCGCAGTTCTGGCTGAACCGTGCAGTCGCTTTTTACGAAACTCGGCCATATGGTAGATGGTCATGAAAAACAATCAAGAAATAATTCTCACAATCTTTCGTCCAAAGGTGGCGCTATAGCACTCAATTGAAAATGGCAACTTTGAACAGGTACAACTCATGCCCTGTTTGACCTACAGCCATGAAACTTGGATACACATATGCGTCTCCTCATGCTGAACAACTTTCACCCTCTGACTTTTGACCTCTGACCTTTAGATCTCCCACCATTTTGAATTATATGAAAAACAGTCATTGGCTCCTAACTTCTGCATTTGTTCACTTATGGAAAATCCGTTGGAAATTTTTGTAGGCAGTGGTCCAAAGTTCAAGTGTTAAACGTTTCGTGCAGATTGCTCAAAAATCCCAGGAGGAGATAGATTTTAACTATTACAGTTTTATGAAAATTATTCATCTGTGCCTAAAACATACATGCAGACTCACATTTCTTTGAAACTTTGCAGAAATGTACAGGGTCATTCCAAATATCACTGAAACCAATCTTACTCCAATTGGCCAAAAGGGGGCGCTATAGCAATTTTTTGAAAATGCAGACTTTAAACAGGCATAAGTCATGCCTCGTTTGGCCGAAAGTCGTGAAACTTGCTTACACATGTGCCTTGACTCATGAGGAACACACGTATCGATTTGACCATTAAGCTCCGCCCTTAGATTTTCCGCAATTTTGAGCAGTTTGAAAAATACTTGTTTTTGCCAGTTCTGGCTTAACCGTGCATACGCTTTTTACGAAACTCGGCCATATGGTAGATGCTCATGAAAAACTACCAAAAAATAATTCTCACACTCATTCGTCAAAGGGTGGCGCTATAGCACTCAATTGAAAGTGCCAACTTTGAACAGGTACAACTCATGCCCTGTTTGACATACAACCATGAAACTTCGATACACACATGCGTCTCTTCATGCCCGACAACTTTCGTGGTCTGACTTTTGACCTCTGACCTTTAGATCGCCCACCATTTTGAATTATATGAAAAACAGTCATTGGCTCCTAACTTCTGCATTTTTTCACTTATGGAAAATCCGTTGGAATTTTTTGTAGGCAGTGGTCCAAAGTTCAAGTGTTAAACGTTTCATGCAGATTGCTCAAAAATCCCAGGAGGACTTAGATTTTAACTATTGCAGTTTTATGAAAATTATTCATCTGCCCCTAACACATACATGCAAGACTCACATTTCTTTGAAACGTTGCAGTAATGTAGAGAGTCATTCCAAATATCACTGAAACCAATCTCACTCCAATTGGCCAAAGGGGGGCACTATAGCAATTTTTTGAAAATGCAAATTTTAAACAGGCAAAAGTCATGCCTCGTTTGGCCGAAAGTCGTGAAACTTGCTTACACTTGTGCCTTGACTCATGAGGAACACATCTATCGCTTTGACCAGTAAGCTCCGCCCTTAGATTGTCCGCAATTTTGAGCAGTTTGAAAAACACTTAAACCCAGGATTTTTCAGCTATTTGCGTGAAACTGTATCATCTGTGTGATCTCCTTTTTCACAGTTACTTGTCTGTTGGGCCAATGGCGTCTCCCTTAAATGAATGCCTCACAATCTCAAGGTCGCCAGTTCAAGCCTCACTTGAAGCAGACTTAATTTAAGTTGAATTGCAAACAACATGACTGTATCAATGAATACATGTGCAAATGGTAAAGATAACCTGAAATGCTTATTTGAGAGTACGTTTTTTCAACGTATGACATACTTCATTCTGAAAATAGCTGATCTACAATCTCACAACTTTTCATGGTTTGTGAGCTTGTAGATCGGCTACTTTCACTAGTTTTGGTTCTGAGGAGATGTACAATTTCTTCATTGGTAAATGGTTTGTGAACGAGTGATCTTAGTGTTAGTGAAACAGGGGCTTGGTTCATGAAAGAAGGCAAGAGTTTATGATCTTCAACAGACAATATCAGCCTGGACAAAGCTATAGCACTATAGGTAGTGTTGCAGCCTATTAGTCTGAAGGTTGAGAGTTCGAATCCTGTTAATGGCAGTAGGTTGAGATGTCCAATAAAACCATTATGTTTCCATCTCTCTCTCTCATCAATCTATTGTTTCCATGTCACTCTCTCTCTCTCTTCAATCTATTCCGTTTCCATGTCTCTCTCTCTCTCTATTCACTGGCCCCGTATTATCGCTGCTTGCAGCTATATTTACTATTATGATTTGGCATCTGGAAGGGGAGCTGAGTCTGACATCATTCTTCCTAATTTTGTCAAACGTAGGCCTCGTTAGTTATCGGCTGCTGTAGATTACGGATTAAACAAATGCTCTGTGTTAATAAAAAAATGTTTTTTATTATCATTAGAGCTTTGATGCAAATTCTAAACATGATGGGTACAGCTGCAGCAGTTGTGGTGCTTAACTATTAAAGCTCAGTTTGCCTCTCCTCTAAGCTGCTGCGCAGCCCTCGACTCGCAAAATATGAGTCGTTTCCCATCCCTAATTTGGGAAGCAATGGCGTCAGCAGCAGTGCAGAAGCACAGATGAAAGCTGAGATGAAGCAGCAAGGATGTATAAAGCCTACTGTATGCTTCTGTGACAAAACTATGTATTTTAAACTGAAAGAAGTATTTTTCATTTGACAATACTTAGATTTTGTCGAACGACGCGTCATATGAAACTTTTGCAGAAACACACAAGGCTTTACAGCTCAGTTAAGTGGCTCATAGGTTCACTAGCAAAGCCAGGAGTTCAGATGGAGGCCACGATCTCTTTTCCTTACCAGGTCGGCCAGTTTCTCTATGTTGTTCATTAGAGGGGAGGCTTCCCGAATCACACCTGGGCGGTGTCTTCCTGAGGCCTTTCCTGATATTTGCCAGGAGATTGTCCATGATGCAGCCATCGTCTGGTGGCGGGAGGACTCTTTTGCCTGGCGTGGACAGAGAGCAGAGAGATTAAGACACATACTTTATATTCATTCAAATTATCAAAAGTATTTATCATATTAAAATGACACGCAAAACAAGGGGGGCCCTCTGTTTTAATAAAATATATCATCCTCTTCTGGCATTACTAGGTTAGCAGCCTTGCTATGACACCATTGCCCGTGTGAGCAATAGTGTGTGTGTGTGTGTGTGTGTGTGTGTGTGTGTGTGTGTGTGTGTGTGTGTGTGTGTGTGTGTGTGTGTGTGTGTGTGTGTGTGTGTGTGCTCAACAGCGATGACACAACTGTAAGAGAAATGGCCCGACAGTATCTCCTCACGCACCTGCAGCGACGCAAAATACCACCCGCGGAGGAGAATGACGCGCAATTTCTCGGCTTTAAAATAAAGGAGAATGGAAAATTGGACATCAGAACCCCGGGGTTCGGTGTGCGTTCCGACTGGATGGACCTAAATGACTTGTGCCAGCGCTCTGGATTACAGCTGAAGTGGGCGGCGCGCGACGGCTCCGCTGTTGCGCTCAACAACATCATCACAGACCCGCTCATCAATGCACTGTACTGTGTAGAAGTTTGGGGAAATACCTATAAAAGCACTTTAAATAAGATTTGTATTTTACAAAAACGAGCAGTAAGGATAATTAATGGAGCAGGATACCTTGATCATACTAATAATCTGTTTTTACAATCTCATATTCTAAAGTTTCCAGATCTAGTGAAATTTAAAACGGCACAAATCATGTTTAAAGCCTGGAATAAGAGTTTACCTGGAAACATCCAGAAGCTTTTTAAGGAGAGTGATGGAAAATATGATTTAAGAAACAAACATAATTTTAAACAGATGATAATTATTCATTCAACACTGAAACAAATGTGCATTTCAATATCAGGTATTAATCTTTGGAATAATCTTGATATAAGTATCAAAAACTGCAGAAATGTTAAACAGTTCAAGCGATGTTATAAGCAGTCATTTATACTACATTATGGTCAGATCATTTTATACTGAAGTTACTATGATTATTTGCTTTATATGAAATGTTTTTTTTTTAATTGACTATTTTCTTTACTTTATATGATCTTTTATTACTTTTAGTAGGATCGATTTATATGTATTATATGTAAACTGTGTACTCATTTTATGGTATATCAATTTGTATTAAATATTGTGTTACAATAGGTTATTTGTCATGGTAAGAAGGGGGCCGGACTAGATAAGCATTTGCTTCCTCCTGTCCCTTCTTGAACAAATGTTTTGAAATTGTGATGATGATGTATGGAGTCTTCTGTACTTTTAAATTGTTCAAGATAAATAAAGATCAAATCAAATCAAATGCGCGCGCGACCTACGCGTTGGACGACGGCGCGCAACAGGAGCTGTCCGTCAAAACTGCGAGGGCCTCAATATTGACAATGAAGAGATCGCAGAGTGCCCAGCACTGCGATTTTCATTTTCATCCTTTCGTGGACGACGGATTCATTCCTAGAATACCCACAAAATCTACACCTGATGGAGACAGAAAAGGGTAATCCACGGGAAATGAAAAACGAAAAACACTCGGACTTCTACCTACTCGACACTACAGAAACAAAGCATCTGGGGTTCGCGGCTGGAGCTCTCCATATGCTCCTAGCCATGGACTCGACTAGAAAGTACGCGCCCCCGACAGGACGCATGGACCGAAGATTTTTAATCATCATTCTTCTTCTCCTGTCGGGTGATATCCACGTTAATCCAGGCCCAGTTACCACCAGGCAAACTTCTGCCCGTCTGGCGAGAGAGGCAAACTTGGCCAACGAAGCTAGCGCTGCTAACGTTGCTATCGTTGCCAGCGACAACGTCGCACAACAACAACAAACCCACGCCGCTAGCTCTCGTTCCCAACAAGCCAACGCACCCTCGGACTGCATCAACACCACAGCTGTACTCGCCGCTCCACGACGCGCGACGGAGAGACGCTGCGCAACGGAAGAAACCTATCCACGGACACTTCTGGCGGTTCCAGGCGGCACAAGGACCAGGATGGACCCCCGTGGACACAGACGAAGGCCCCCCTCAACCCCCCATCCCCCCATCCCCCAAGCCCCACAGCTGGTTGCTTACCACCGAGAACCAGACGATGCCCAACCCCCCACCCCCCCCCAACCCCCACAGATGGCCGCGCACAGCGAAACAGAGGCTTTGATGGACGCTAACACCTCAACACCCCCCTCCCCCCCCGATACTGCTTCTCTCTGTGGACTATCAGTGGACAGTCATCTTTTCATTGAACAAATGAAAAAATCGTTTGGCGTTGGCTTGCACATGATACACCTCAATGTGAATTCCCTTGTAGGAGACAAGCTAACACAAATCAAGCAGATGTTTTATGATGGTAAGGTTGACATTTTAACTTTCTCTGAAACGAAACTTGATCATACGATAGATGATACTGATATTGAGATTGAAAACTACAAACTTTTCAGAAAAGATAGAAACAGAAACGGGGGCGGCGTATGCATGTATGTACATAAAGACAATGTCTGCATCCTTCGTGAAGACCTGAATGATGCAGACATTGAAGCGGTGTGGGTCGAGATCATTTTTGAAAATGCTAAACCTGTGCTAGTCGGTACCATATACAGACCTCCTAACCAGACTGATTTCTATGATAGACTTGATGAATGTTTAGCTAAAGTGGACAATGAGGAGACAGTACTTCTTGGTGACTTTAACACTGACATGCTCCGTAAGGAAGCGTCAGTGTTTAAGTCATTCAGGGGGTTTTGTAATCGGCACTCACTCCACCAGCTGATCACTCAGCCCACAAGGCTGTGTGTTTCCACTCAAACTATCATAGATCTCATTCTAACAACGGACAAGGACAAAATCCTCAATAGTGGTGTTTCTACCTGTGGCATATCTGATCATAACATGATCTTCTGCACCAGAAAGAAACGTAAACCAAAGACCGGTTACCACCAAACAGTCACGATCAGAGACCTCAAAAACTACAAGAGTGAGGACTTAGATCACAGACTGGAGGAACAGGATTGGTCCGACGTACTAAACAGCACACAGGTAGACGAATCTTGGCTTGGTTTCAAAACCAAATTCATTCCAATTTTGGACAGTGTGGCTCCCATGAAAACCATCAGGGTCAAAACCCGCTCGGTTCCATGGATGAATTCGGATATCCTTACTACCATGAAAGTCAGAGACAAAAAGTGTTCTGACTATCATAAAAGTAGGATCAAACTTGCCAAAAGCTTCAATAAAGGTCTCGAATCCCACGTAGCGAAACTCAAAAAAGAGAAAAACATGCTAAGAAACAAGGTTAATGGCATGCTGTTGTTAGCAGAAAAAAGCTACCTCGATGGCAAAATTGAGGAAAATCAAAACAAACCACGTGAGCTCTGGAAGCTATTCAACAACCTACTAGGCTGCAGCAAGAAATTGAAAACCAGGTTTACAAACATAAACCTCAAGGTGAATGACACTCTCATTTCATCCAAACGGGAAGTGAGTAAAATCCTCAACATATTCTTCACGACCGTGGCCTCAGAGTTAGTTGAAAAACTACCCCCTCACTCTGGGAGTCATGGTGGAGAGTATGTTGATTCATTTTACGATAAACAGGGTGTACGCAAAGACGATTTTAAACTCTCCCCTGTGTCAACAGATGAGGTGTTTAAAAAATTGAGTGCACTCCAACAACACAGAGCCACAGGTCCCGACAACATCCCCGCTAAATTTCTAAAAGACTCAGCCGCCTCCATTGCCCCAATCATTACCCACATAATAAACCTCTCCATCATACAGGGACGGGTCCCTAACGACTTCAAAAAAGCAAGAGTGACCCCTCTGTACAAAAAAGGAAACCAATTAGACCCTGGCAACTACCGCCCTATTTCTATTCTTAGCTCCATCTCGAAAGTCATGGAAAAAATAGTCTATGAACAGGTTGATAAGTACCTTGCCGAAAAAAATCTAATTTACGAATTCCAATCTGGTTTCAGAACAAACCACTCCACTGACACATGCCTTCTCTATTTGAACGACTCTATCAAACAAGATGTCGACAAGGGCAAATATTGCGGCATGGTCATGCTGGACCTCCAGAAGGCTTTTGACACCGTTAATCACCCAATTATGATCAATAAGCTCAAAGCAATAGGCTTTGACGACACGTCGGTGAACTGGATGAGATCCTACCTGGAAGGGAGGGAGCAAGTGGTGGAAGTAAACGGCACCCAGTCCCCTCCCCTCCCAGTGACTTGTGGTGTTCCTCAAGGAAGCATACTAGGACCACTACTGTTCCTGATATATGTGAATGATATGTCTTCAGCTTGCGACTGCAAACTGTTCCTGTTCGCAGATGACTCGGCTCTGCTGGTCTCGGACAGGGACAGGCTGCAGGTTGAGAAAACCCTCAGCACTGAACTCAACAAGATCTGCATCTGGCTCTCCGACAACAAACTCTCATTACACCTGGGTAAAACTGAATCCATCCTCTTTGGGTCCAACCCTAACCTTAGAAAGGCTGAGAGTTTCACGATCAAAGTGGGTGAAAATGTTATCACAAGAAAGGAGGAAATTACCTACTTGGGTTCCATCTTGGAGGCAAACCTCTCAGGTGACAAAAACGCTGAAAAGACGATCAAAAAGGTCCACAAAATAACACGGAGGATGTGGAGACTTGATCGTAAAGTCAGTAAAAATACTCTGAAGATTCTTGTAGGGGCCCTCATACAAGGTCATTATGATTATGCATGCACTTCATGGTATCACAACACCTCCAAGGCCCTAAAAACAAGGCTCCAAACATCCCAAAACAAACTTGTAAGGCTACTTCTTGGCCTCAATTACAAAACCCATCTAACCCCTGATCATTTTGCTAGGCTTGGATGGCTTAGGGTTGAGGACAGAGTACAGCAACTTGCTATGGGCCTGGTCTTCAAGATACACCACAACATTGGGATCCCCCTGTATTTGTCAAAATACTTCCAAAATGTTAATCAAGTCCATGATCATAACACCAGAGGCAGCTCCACAAACCATGTTCAACCCAGATTTGGCACAACAAAGGGAATGAACTCTTTCTCATGCTATTCATCTAAAATGTGGAATGCCCTACCAAAAGGAGTAAAGGAGTGCAAAACCCTACTCACTTTCAAAAATGCCCTAAAGATACACCTTCAGGAGGCTGCAATTCAAAAATGGCCCCTGTCCAAGTCCTAACCTACCCCATGTCCTAACCTAACCCCCCCCCCCCTCTCTTTCTTTTTTGTACATATTTTTCACCCTTCATACCAGTAACCTGTAAACTGATTGTATGACATTCTGTATAGTAGTGTGTATATCTGTCTGTCTCTTATATGTCAACATGATTTGTGTGCATGGGGATCTCATCTTAAACAAGCTACGTGCTTAACTGAGCTATCCAGTTTAGTAGACCTTGTATTGCGAATTTGTACTTCCATGTACTGTTATGTACTGTCATGTACTGTTCTCATGTCTTACTAAATAAAGTACATCAATCAATCAATCAATCAATCAATCAATCAATCAAGCATTGGACTAGTTTAAGCCTGCAGGGAAAACTGGCTCATCTACCCTCTGCAAATTACTCTCTGTCACACTCCATCCTCTCAAACACCACCATTGGAGAGGACATTCTCATACTTACCATCAAGGCCCGCCTACAAGTTCTGCCTACAAAATACAACTTGGCAACCTGGTATCCATCCATGAACCACACTGCATTCACCATCCACATCCTACCCCAAGCAATAAAGAGACAATGGCCCACATCCTCAATGGCTGCAGCTTTTACAAAGGACTGTATATTGCCAGGCACGACAAGCTGGTGGATCTAATTTCCAGAGACATCAGAGAAGTACAGGACATAACATCTAAAATGTATTTGCACAGCACTGCTCACACAAACTGGTTTGAACACAATTCCACTGATGATAATATTTTCTGCAATATTCCAAATGCTCCAGATATTATTTTCATTAATGAAACAAGTAAATCAGTTGTCATCTTTGAAATAGGCTGTTCTTTTGATCTGTATATGGACATTTGCTTCACATCCAAACTCATGAAATATCAGCCTTAGGTAGAGTGCATCAAGTCACTTGGATACAGCTGCCAGTTCATTGTGCTTGTGTTTGGAAGTCTGGGGCATGTCCACAGACTCGCGCTACGTGGACTGCAACTTGGAGGACTGCAGAAGGTCGCTGCAAAAAGACTGGCCAAGTACTGCTCAGTCTCTGCAGTGATTGGCAGCCTCTCTATCTTTAAGAGGCGGTGCTTTGTCTATCCTTGAGTGGACTAACATTTTCTGATATATATTGTTGCCTGGTGCTCAATTATAATCACTGCTCTGCATGCATATTATTATCCCACTGTGTTTTAAATATATTGCATACAGTGTCTGGCCATGCCTTCATTTGAAACCCTCTTCAAAAAATGTTTGGATCTTGTATGCTACTGTATTTTGTAGATCCAAATAAAAGTATTACAATTTACACGATGAAGGAAGAAGAGTCATAGGAGAATATGCAGCTGTGTCACATTGCAAAACGAGAGAGAGAGAGAGAGAGAGAGAGAGAGAGAGAGAGAGAGAGAGAGAGAGAGAGAGAGAGAGTGAGTGCTCACTTAGTTTTCCATTCTCTCCTTTCTGTCTCTTGGATTCTTCTTCTTCCAGTTGTTTCCTTCTCTTCTCTGCCTTGGCTGCTTGTTCTTTACGGTTTTTGTTTTCCTGGGGGTGGGAGATAAAACAAAACATGTAAACACTTTAATCTTTTCCATATTTTTTAATTGTACTGTGTAGATCTGTGAACAGTGAAAATATTCTCCATAGCATCTCTCACACTATACAGTACATGCAACTTCTAAAATGCCTCTGATGTATGACAATGTATGACAAACATGCAATGTAGCAGGAACAATGGTTCAGAGAGTACCATCAACACCTCCCTAACCTTCAAGGCCTTGATGAAGTGTCCCCGGAAAGTCTTGATGGTTCCAAAGAGCTCCTCCAGGGAGAGCTGATCAGCATCTTCACATAGGTACACAGCCAGCACTTCTCTTTTTGTCAATCTCCAAGAACTGCTCGTCTAAAGCTCTGCATGCCTGCAGGTTTTCCTGGTGAAGAGAAACCAGACCATTTGGGGAGCATTAAGATTCCAGTGCATTTTTGTATTTGAATGCTCAGTTTTGTGTTGTCATCTCCATGAAGAGAATGTGGAGAACTTCTATACATGTACCTACCTCAATGACTTCTGCATATTGCTCTGTCACATCTTCTACAGAGTTGGAGACTTTCTTGGCGGTGTCCTTCAGTCGTTGCAATAAGGCAGCAGCCTCTGACTGGCTAGACTTCAGGTCAACACTAAAGACAAATACAATGGTGGCATAGTTGCTTTTTTCATGGCAATTACAGATCCATGAACTGAGAAAAAGAAAACATAAACTAGAATAGATCAAAAGTATAGGTTATTACCTTGCTGCTTTTTCACAGATCTCTAGCTCATCCGCCAGTGCCAAACTTTCCGGGTGCTTCAACTCTGCTTCCTGGGCAAAACAAGCCACATAGGGTGTAATTAAACATGTTCAAGGGTGACTTGGCCGATCTTTAACCTCGATCCTATCATTAATTTTCCAGTGCATTCTGTATGTGTGTGTTTGTGGACAGAAATTCTTCTGTATTTCTGTTTGTATTCATCTAAATCCATGCGATACAGATATCAGATATCCTCACAATAGAACAATGTAGGCTTGAGGTTAAAAATAACCAAATATGCCATTTAATTTTTAACAGTAGGGTTTGAGTAGGGTTTCTGAAGAATCATAAGAACGCACCTTCAGGATGTGATGAAGCAGTGTGATTCCACTCTCGTTGGCTTTGGTCTCAGTGAGACCGAGCAGAGAGCTGAGCTTGAACCCTTCTGCATTACCCGTGTGAACTCCCTGAATGTAGACATATTATACAGTAGCTTATTAAGATCAAGATCATAGTTTAAATGTCAGCAAGGATGAAATCTAATTGAGCAGGGAAGGAGCGCTTCTTACATAGTTCAGGAAGTTTCCCACATCCAGGATACACCTGCAGAAACTGGGCAAGAGGTTGCTATTCCTGAGGGCTGAGAAAACATACAGTGGTTCATGTAGATTACTAGTCTTGTAGTTATTTGGTGCTCAGTTGCATGTTCACACATGGGCATGAGAAGAGGTTGCATTAAGTCAAAAGGTTAATGAACAGTTTACTTTATATATTCATCTATGACAGACAGAGGGCTCAGTGTGAACATGACGTCACCAGTGGAAAACGTATGTTTATACTGTAGAATTCTGTTGACTTACACTGGCAGGCATTCACCACTAGTTGGGCTTTAGTTTTGAGCATGTCCAGCACTGAAGCTGTCTCCTTACACAGCAACATACACTGAATCCTCAACTCGTAGCTGGAGAGGCAAAGGAAATGCAGTTGATAACGATGAATCGAACGACAATATGTAAACAATACAGTATAGGTTAAATTTAAGACCATGATCTACAGACAGATGAAAAGTAAGAACATTTACCATGGGACAGAGAGAAGTGAATTGTAGAAGCGGTCTACATTAGCCAACTTGTCTTTCTCTTCCTCTTTCTGGTCTTGGAATGTCTTAAAATTTTTAATCTACATTGAGGCAGAAAACAGTCACCCACAACATGTCTTGTTAAGATATGGGAAGTTATGTATGGATGAGAACATTTTGTCCAAGTTATATTGTGCAACATGCTCGTAGTGCCAACCTCGTCTTTTTCTGGAAGGAGTTTTAGAAGCTGTTTAAGCACCTCCACGTCAAACTTGGTCCGATCCCCCTTCTGGATCATAGCTACAACGTCTTCATTCGAGCTGGGTAGAAAAGGGGGCAAAATATTCAGCTAGGGATGGTCCAACGCGGTCGGACAGAAACAACACTGGGAAAATATCTCACCATTTGAACTGTATCAGGAATATGTACCGCATCATGTGTTTCTCTGGATTAAGGAAGGTAATCTAAAGAAGGAAGAGAAACGATGAAGGGAATATATTAATTGTTTAGAGCATATTATTGGTTGTTCAGCATTGACATGTTTGGGAGTGCTACAGCTCTGAGGGGCTGCCTTGAGTGACCAAGCATACCTCTTTAGACTCCTTCTTGGGCTCGTCTTTGGGCTTGGTCACCGGGAAACAGAACAATTTCTCAATGAGGCTGTAGTTGGGCTCAAGAGCGGGAGGGATCTTCTGAGACAATGTCCATATGGAGTTACCATCTGTGTTGAGGTGCAAGGTGAAGGAGAATCACTTACAATGAGCCATAACCTGACAGCATTACATTTTATATCACACTTCATGGCTGCAACTAATTATTATTTTCATGATCCATTAATCTGTTTTTATTGTTTTCAATTAATCTATTCATTTAAATTAGACCATAAAATGATAGTAATGTTTACCCATCAGACTAAAACAGATAATATGGAACAAAACAAGATATTCAGAGCATCAAAATAAATAAAACGTTTGCGGCATAGGTCTGCTCAGAGACCTCCATGCCCTTCCATGCACATGATGCATGGAATGCCACAGGCAGGGAGAACAGCAAGCAAAGACCCTCCCAGGTATGACAGATCAGAGCAGCAGTAACCATAGCACAACAATGATATTAGTAAGATCAGATGTGTATAAAGAGGGGGAGCTGGGGTGGAGGTGGGCTTAGCTGAGCTGAGCATCAGATGATAGGGAAGTTGGCGGGAATCAGCTGATTCTCAGAGGCTGGCTTAATATTGTGTCTTAGGAGAACTATACTCTTATTGTAAATAGCAAATATTAGAAATGTTTATATGATCACTAAATCAATTATTTTGATATTATTTACTGAATTTAAATATGATACCTTTTCTATTGATCGATTAATCATTCAATGAATCGTTTCACCCCAGTATTTGCTTCCCTTTTCTTGTCAGGAAAAAAATATGTCTAATACTTTGTTAAATGTTACTATACTAAATGCTAAATATTATCTTAGAAAATGCACATGGTTCTTCTACTCACCAGTAACGGCCCGAAGCTTTTGCCAGTTGAGCTTCTTCATCTTCAGAGTCGGGCATCGGGCTGTCCTGGCTGGGACCATCGGAGAATGGCCAGGGGGGGGGGGGGGGGAGGGAGTAGAGGAGAGAGTGGAGAAGCGAGTGGAGGAGAGGGTGGAGGACAGGGTGGAGGAGAGGGTGGAGAAGAGAGTGGAGGAGAGGGTGGAGAAGAGAGTGGAGGAGAGGGTGGAGGAGAGGCACACAGTGGCATTTGGGCGGTTGAGGTGGTCCTGTCAGATCTGTCTTTGTCTCCGTCCATGTGGTCTGTCTGAATGGCCTTGTCTGCCTTCCTGACCAGCTGGCCGTCGACATCATTCTGAACAACGCCGCTCTTGCCTTTGGAGAACGTCAAGCGCTGCAAGATCTTCTCAGAGGATTCCATCCGAGCTGGAACCCCCAAAAGCAGAGACGCAGAGGAACCACATTTAAAAACTACCTCTCATTGACAATGTTCACAAGGCGTGATTTTGCTCTCACAACACACTCTGTGCTGGAAATGATAGTTTCTCACTGCCATGTGAATAATGTCCTCTATAAATACACCCACCGTAAAGTAAACCACATTTGAACATCATGATCTATGTATGACTTTCCTTCACAAAAAAACACAAACTGAACCAAAGTCTTAATTCAGAAAGATAACCTTCTGGATTTCTGTTTGTGTTCATCTAAATGCATGTGTAAACTCACAGTCTTGGGCCAGCAGGACGGCTCTGTTAGTCAGAGCCTCCAGGGCCTGCCAGACGTCACAGCGCTCAGGCCCCAGATGTAGCAACGTCTGTAGGATGGACAACAGCTGTAGGGAGGCTGGGGAGCTGCTCACCTGGATGAACACAGCAACAGATATATACACATAAACCACAAAAAGTACAAACTGAAGATAAGTTTATTCTGCAAAGGCACCTTTTGTTCTTTGAATAATTGTGCTTCTCATTTGTATAGATCATGATTTAACACTTGAGTGGTATGGTCCATTCTTCACCAGCCACACAGTAAAACATTCATATCTGAACTTTGTTTCGTTTATTTACCTTCAGTTAGTACTAGAGTTCTCAAATTCTACCCGAACCCGACCCGACCCGACGTTTTCGGGCCGAGCCGGGCCTCATAAGTATGCTAATTGGTCGGGCAGAGCCGAGCCTCGGGCTCAATGAAAAAAAATGTTTTTTTTAATGTTTTCTTTTCTTTTTTTTAATAATATATTTTTTAATTCTGTTCTGTCTGAATGTGTATTTATCTATTATGAAGATGGCGCTGACTGGCTGGCGTTAACTTGCACTGTGCTGCTCAGGGAGGGCTCAGGCAGCAGAGCGAGAGAGAGTAAAAAAAAACGATTCTGGGGCGAGCGTTCCGGTTACCATCGGAACGCTCGCCCCAAAGCACACTCGCCCCCATTCATTTCGCGGACAGAGGCCGCCGGATTAGACCTGGGGCGAGTGTGTTTTGAGACGAGCGTTTTGTGATTTCATTCACCGCTTGTTTACAAGTCGAATTTGGGGAAACAAAATAATTAGGAGCTCAAAAAAAATACAAGAGATATCTGTGCAACAGCTGCAAAGTGTGCACATTTAAAGGGATAGTTCAGATTTTTTGAGTATTTTCTGTAGGAAATACTTACCATTAATGTAGTGGTTGCAAAGGTATTAATTGATTGCCCGAGTCCCGTGGTCAGAGTTATGGTCCGTTTCTGATAAATATGCATGTAGTTCCGGTAGATTAGTAGATTTGGTGGGGGCCGCTCATTAAAAATAATAAATAAAAAAAAACTAGCGTCATTTGTATTGTTGACCTATTTCTACCATATAGAGCAGGTTTCGTTCAATTTCGACCCCTCTGTCACATGGTACTATTTTTTGTGTCATATATTTTGTGCGTGAGTAGGCTGCCGCGGCGCAGTGATTCTGGACACAAACATTAGTACCATGTGACAGAGGGGTCGAAATTGAACGAGACCTGCTCTATATGGTAGAAATAGGTCAACAATACAAATGACGTTAGTTTTTTTAATTTATTTATTTTTAATGAGCGGCCCCCACCAAATCTACTAATCTACCGGAACTACTTCATATTTATCAGAAACGGACCATAACTCTGACCACGGGACTCGGGCAATCAATTAATACCTTTGCAACCACTACATTAATGGTAAGTATTTCCTACAGAAAATACTCAAAAAATCTGAACTAACCCTTTAAGCAAGTATTTTAAAACAGTGAAACCTACCGAGGAAAAAGAAACAGAAAGTGAAAGTGATTTCTGCGACTCCAGTACAAAAACCCACGGCAAATAAAGTCGGTCTACACCAGCCTTCAATAGCGGTACATTCAGTGGTCAGGTTCGTTCAGAAATCAATTGAAGAACGCAGGAGCGAGCTTTCCATATAGTACAGTGCATATTATAAAACCTTGTGATGAACCTACATGTCCTGTACGGACCAAGTACGCTTGTTAACATGATGACGCCAATAGCTTTAAATGATGTAAACATTATCGGTGGTGGGCAAAGAAAGTTGACTGCTCTTGCCTTCCCCACCAGCACAGGTTTGGATTACCAACACGATTACTATCAAATAGTTATGGCTCACCTTGTTGAACAGAGTAGTGAACACCTCCAGGTGATTGCTCATGTCAATGCCTCCATAGACCCCCAACAACTCATCCTCATCCTCAGCCATGGCCACTTCAAAAGCTTCACATTGAATAATCAAGTCTTCATCCTCTTTCTCCCTGCAAGCCAGGAAAGCACAGATTACAGCTGGGCATTGGGAGGCTTTAGAGCTCAGAGGATGGGCAATAGCACTTAAGAAAGTAGAGCAATATTGGAACATATTCTCCAACTTTCATTTGATTATACAACAATATACAGTATTCAGTGAAAACATTTAACTAAAATGATCTAGCATGGTCTTGCATTATGAATTAAATAAATTAAATTAAATTAAAATGTATTCAATACATAGAAATCCTATAGAAATAGGAATTGACTGATTCAACCATTATGATAACACAGAGGGAATGTTCACGCTCACCTCAATTTGGGAAGCATATCAAGTAATTGCAGCCCTGGAAGACAACAACAAAACACATTTGTGAGTTTTCATTGGGAATGCTTAATGAATTCAAAGAACACAAGCTGGCTGCTAGCAGGAAAGTCACAGGTGTGCAATTCCAAAATAGGGGATGGTCAAAGCATTGCCACGCTTCCCTGTCGACATAGACATAAAATCTCTTTTTTGTGTATACTGTAGATGTATTTGTGTACTGTCTGTTGGCAACACCCTGCCATGTGCATGTGTGACTGTACCCTAAAAGTGTGATCAGCATCTTGTCAAATGAGGCACATTTTGTATCAATGAAATCAATTAAAGGTTATTTTTTAAAGCAAAATCACAGCGTGACCTTGCTACCGGATGATAATTGTTGAGACTAGATTGCTGATAAATTGTTGAGCAGCAGCTCAACAGGGAAGGTGACAATTACTGGTGCCACAGCTTACCGATAAACTCCTTTCTCATCTTATCTCTCTCCCTGAGGTCGCCTGTCCCAAAGATGAGGGCATTGATGATGCAGAGCAGGGTGACCATGTAAGGCACGTTGTCTGTGGCCTGCATCTCATTCATGATCACACTGAAGCGATACTGCTGGGTCTTCACGCCCTGAGGAGAACAATCAGACACCTTATGAATTTAATATCCATTTGGAGAAATTTGACTGTGATGAGGTCACCGATGAAAAAGCTTTTATCGGTCACAGAAACTGTACCTTGTAATGAAGAAAGAGACAGTGAAAGTGTCATTTGAAGTGTAAAAGCTCAATAAAGTTTCAACTTTCAGAATGACTCCTCCGCAGGTGGACTGCTTACCTTGTAGTGGTTGAGCGCATCCAGAGCCAGGCGGTAACCATCTGAGGAGAACATGCTGAGGGCAGCTAGCAGCTCAAACACCTGCATCTTCACCATAGTGTTGGACGTGTCTAAGGCTGTGGAGCATCACAGGTACATGATACATCAGTATGGGTATGGTCCCATCTATTTAATGAACCACAATATATCTTCCATTCCTCTTCCTCTATGTAGACTCATGATGGATGCTGTTTTTCAGCACTGTGTTTGGCAGTGTAACTTGAACTTTGAAATGTTGCCCTGTGAGTATGAAGTGTTGTTCTTTAAGTAAGTGTTGTTCATTGTGTGTGTCAAGGCAATGAAATCCAATATCTGTTCTAAGTGTGCTGCTATTTTATAGATTTTGAGGCTGAAGTGAACCTTAACCTTGACTCAAGGCTTACTGAATATTGAGCTGGGTTTGAGAAGCCAGCAAAGTAGACCGGTAAAATAAGAAAGGGCCACTGACAAAGAATGTTATGGTTCTTTGGATGCACAAATAGATTATTTATTTACAATAGTCCAACAGCACATAGTGCTGATGATGGTCTGAGGACCATCATCAGACCATCATGTTGCAAAGCGGCCCTGACATCTAGTATATATAATTTGTGTCTGTTATGTTAAGTGACAGGTCTTTCATATACTGAGCATTTGCTCAACAGAAGCTGCCATGGACCAACCTTGGGAGAGCTTGCGGACATAGCCCTCGTTTTCCACTATGAAGTGGATGCCTGTTGAGGAGTTCATGACCGCTCGCACACAGTTGACGCAGGTCAGCTGCAGGAGGGCGTCTGTGATGCGAGAACAACCACGGCCAGAGAGACGGTCCAGTGCCTCCAGGAGGAGATCCAGACCTTTCAGCTCCAGGAACTGGACCATCCATGTCTGGTCACTGCCCTCCAGGCGATGCTTTAGGCCAGAGTAGTTGACCAAAGAAGGGACCAGCAGCAGCCTGATGCACAGCTCTGGGTCGGCATTCTCCACGTTGGCTTCTTCCAGAAGATCCCTGACTGTTGCCCACATCTTCTTTCCATCTGGCTTCACCGACATCATGGATAAAATAGACTGTGGACGGAAGAAAGACCGTTTGATTGTCAAGACAACTGAGAATGACCACAGATTTAATGCAGGCATTTGTAAAACATGTGATTACTTGTCCACAGCTTGTAATATCAACATCATTTGGTCCTGCATTTTCCATGACTCACAGTGTAGCCTATAGTACCAAAAACAACTTTCAGACACTCTCAGTCACTGAGATCCTTATGAGCCAGGCCACCTTGGCATGCGGACTGGTTCAACATTTCTCAATGCAGTCAATATCTAACCTGAGTGTATCAACTCAAGTATGTGTACAGCCCTTAATGCTGATTCCTGTTGCAATCTTACGTTTAACAAAGAAAACAAAACAACACCCTCTGATGTTAGACCCTCAAACGGTCAAGAAAATGTTCCCCTCTCCTCCTCGCCAGTCTGGCAACTGTTGCAATGTTGGCTACTTGAATGTATATAGTAGCTATTATGATTGTCATAGAAGACTGCCGACTTTTCTGTTTAGATTTTCTATAGCCCATGTAATATCTACAATTCAGTCCATATTATGGTCATAAAAGATCCATGTTTCTGGAAACCATTAACCAGATTTCACCAAAAGCAGAAGATGTCAGGTCTCTGAAATTCGTGGTTCAGATTGAATGTACATTTCATACACTCATAAGGGTCTATATAAGGGTTACATGGCGGCTTTCCGACATGTCGCCTTTCCGACGTTAACGAACCCTATACCTAACCCTCACCCTAACCCTAACCGCACGCGGAAGCCACTAGTCGGAGTGGCGAGATGTCGGCATGGAAGACGGATACCCTATATAAGGGAGGGTCCTCAGACTACTACATGTAGTTAGTTGCTACCACTCATAGCCTTGTATCAAGAAGACTATCATAGGTGTATTTGATCGAGTTTGACATTTTTATATGTAAAAATTGATCAAATACACCATGATAGTCTTGATCCAAGACTAATTCACCCACAACGATCCTTGAAATAACAATGTTAACACTACGAGTCTTTCTGTTCCCATTTCCACATTCCTGAGGCATAGAGCACATAACGGAACTGGTCTCACTCAGATAAATGGGTAAAGGCCGATCACCTCCTTCCTTACCTTGATCTTATTCCATAAATGACCAACAACACTTCAAAGAATCACGCTTCCAATTGGTTCCAAACGAGGGGAGTTGTTACTTTGTAGCCAGTTTGTAGAAAGTTGAACGACCGTCCTTTATCACTCATCAGACTTCTGTTCTGTTCCAACACTGTGTGGGACAATAAACTTGGGGTGGATGGCATGCAGGGAGGATATCCAGGAGCGTACTCACGTATTGGTTTGTAATGGACCAGTGCGCGCAGCTCAATGCTTTATATGCGAACGTGAAATGCGCTTGTCTCAGATAGGATGCAGCCAGGGTTGCCAGGGTAGTGAGAGAAACAAGCAACCAGGTCTAGGAAAACAATTACAAGAAGCAACTTAGGCCACATGCGTGTTGTGAGCTTGTAGATCTGCTGTTTTCCTAAAAATAATCTAGAAGAAAATGTGAAAAATGTGGATTTAAAAAACAACAACTTTAACAACACAAATCTTGAATGGGGTCCCTGGTAGGCCCTATACAATATTTTCAGATGGGGGTCTGCAGACATACATATTAATTTGGGGTGTCCTTGACATGAAAATGTTTGAAAACCTCTGGTTTTTAAACAATATTTAGGAAGCAAGCCCAAAATAACATTTTTTTATTTCAATTGAATCTTCGAATGCCATTTCATTTGAATTTTGGCATCTATTCGCTTCCATAAAATAAGAAACTACACTTTAGAAACAAGCCCCCCAAAAAAACGCAACCCGCAACTACCAATATTTACAAGCATCTTTACAGAAAGACAAGCCCAACGTTGCTTAGAATAAGCTGACATGGCAACCCTGGATGCAGCCACAGCTGGATTGCCCCTCCAGCTGCCCCTCCTCCTCTAGCTATAGCTCTACTCCTCCTCCTACCCTTCACTGACACCTGGTGTCACTGATGTGATCACTGATGTCTGTCAATCTGCCTGAGTGGTGATGTGATCAGGACTTTAATGGAGGGGTTGATGATGACATTCCTTTAGTCAATACTAGTCATGCGGTGAATCATTGTTGTAGCCTAAACATTGAATGGCATTATGTCTTTGATATCTGCTTATCTGATGTAGTGGGGAAATAGGTCTATATCTTTCTTATGGTGGTCAATGGCCATTGAAGATGATATCGACTTATTAGACACACACAGACGCATTGTTGATGTCAGCAACAAAGGCAAAGGTGCCATAATGGAATGCTTTGAGTGAGTTTCATTGATTGATTGATGTACTTTATTTAGTAAGACATGAGAACATCAGTACATGGAAGTACAAATTCACAATACAAGGGCTACTAAACTGGGAATTAAGCACTGATTAATCATTAACCACTGAGCTTGTTTAAGATGAGATCCCCATGCAAACAAATCATGATGACATATAAGAGACAGACAGATATACACACTACTATACATAATGTCATACAATCAGCTTACAGGTTATGGTATGAAGAGTGAAAAAAATAAATGTACAAGAGAAGAAAAATAAATGGGGGGGGTTAAGACTTAGACAGGGCCATTTTCGAATTGCAGCCTCCTGAAGGTGTATCTTTAGGTCAGTTTGAAAGTGAGTATGGTTTTACACTCCTTTACTCCTTTTGGTAGGGCTTTCCACATTTTTGATGAATAGCATGAGAACGAGTTCATTCCCTTTGTTGAGCCAAATCTGTGTTGAACATGATTAGTGGAGCTACCGCTGGTGTTATGATCGTGGACTTCATTAACATTTTGGAAGTATTTAGACAAATACAGGGGGATCCCAATGTTGTGGTGTATCTTGAAGACCAGGCCCATAGCAAGTTGCTGTACTCTGTCCTCAACCCTAAGCCATCCAATCCTGAATCCTAGCAAAATGAGCAGGGGTTAGATGGGTTTTGTGATTGAGGCCTAGAAGTAGCCTTACTAGTTTGTTTTGGGGTGTTTGGAGCCTTGTTTTTTAAGGCCTTGGAGGTGTTGAGATACCATTAAGTGCATGCATAATCATAATAACCTTGTATGAGGGCCCCCTGCGAGTATTCTTACTGACTAGACGTCCAATCCTATACAAAAAGCGTATTCTTTGGTTAACCTTTTTGATCACTCTTTCTGCGTTTTTGTTACCGGAGAGGTTTGCCTCCAAGATGGAACCCAGGTAGGTTTCCTCCTTTCTTGTGATAACATCATCACCCACTTTGATCGTGAAGCTCTCAGCCTTGCTAAGGTTAGAACTGGACCCAAAGAGGATGGATTCAGTTTTACCCAGGTGTTATGATAGTTTGTTGTCGCAGAGCCAGATGCAGATCTTGTTGAGTTCAGAGCTGAGAGTTTTCTCAACCTGCAGCCTGTCCCTGTCCGAGACCAGCAGAGCCGAGTCATCTGCGAACAGGAACAGTTTGCAGTCCCAAGCTGAAGACATATCGTTCACATATATCAGGAACAGTAGAGGTCCTAGTATACTTCCTTGCGGAACACCACAAGTCACTGGGAGGGGAGGGGACTTGGTGCCGTTTACTTCCACCACTTGCTCCCTCCATTCCAGGTAGGATCTCATCCAGTTCACCGACGTATCATCAAAACCTATTGCTTTGAGTTTATCGATCATAATTGGGTAATTAACGGTGACAAGCAATGACTCAATCTGAGAAGTGCAGGTAGGCCTACCCTCTCGACCTTTTCCCCATCCTGTCAGATCCCCAATTGAGAACAAAATAACAGCAGCAGAGCTATCGAGTCCCCTACTATGTCCATGAGTCTCCTCTTCTCTTCCCCTCTCTCTCTGTTTTATTCTTCAGATATGCCACTGTAGATTAGATTTACATTGGGACAATTTAACGCAGGAACAATTCATTCAACAAAAACCTAAGAAAAAGAATATCTAATCATGAAAAAATAAAACAAAACAAACAAGTAAATAAATATAGCTGCAAGCAGCAATGAGCGGTTTCGAGAATAATGGCAGACTGGCAGACTGTGACAGAGTGGCAGACTGGCAGACTGGCAGACTTTGACAGAGTGGCAGACTGGCAGACTGGCAGACTGTGACAGAGTGGCAGACTGGCAGACTGGCAGACTGTGACAGACTGTGGCAGACTGGCAGACAGACAGACTGTGGCAGACTGGCAGACTGGCAGGCAGACAGACAGACAGACAGACAGACAGACAGACAGACAGACAGACAGACAGTGACAGAGTGGCAGACTGGCAGACTGTGACAGACTGGCAGACTGTGACAGAGTGGCAGACAGACAAACAGACAGACTGTGACAGAGTGGCAGAGTGGCAGACTGGCAGACAGACAGACAGTGACAGAGTGGCAGACTGGCAGACTGGCAGACAGACAGACTGTGGCAGACTGGCAGACTGGCAGACAGACAGACAGTGGCAGACTGGCAGACAGACAGACAGACTGTGACAGAGTGGCAGACTGGCAGACAGACAGACAGTGACAGAGTGGCAGACTGGCAGACAGACAGACAGTGACAGAGTTGCAGACTGGCAGACAGACAGACTGTGACAGAGTGACAGAGTGGCAGACTGGCAGACAGACAGACAGACAGACAGTGACAGAGTGGCAGACAGACAGACAGTGACAGAGTGGCAGACTGGCAGACAGACAGACAGTGACAGAGTGGGAGAGAGAGAGAGAGAGAGAGAGAGAGAGAGAGAGAGAGAGAGAGAGAGAGAGAAAGAGAGGCAGTAAGAGAGAGAGCGAGAGAGAAGAAGTGAACATGCATTAATTAACAAAGTCATGATTTTTGTTCAGTAAATTATATTTGGACCGGTTAAATTGGGGTTTGAACCAGGGACCTATAGACTTGTGGGTAGACAGTGTAAAGGATAAGGATAATTCCAGGTCCGTTCATGAAAGTCCTTGCGGTCTTGTTTCCAATGAGGGCCTGTGAGCAATTAGGGGTTAAGAGTCTTGCTCAGGGACACATTTCATTTCATCGACACATTTGCTGGCCTGGCCTGGATTCGTACCTGGGGCAACCAGGGCCTCTGGCTCCCTAGGTGGGCTCACTAACCACTCAGCTATGGCCACAGTACAGACTGAGCCATTGGATAGACAGAATTGGATTTCATATGTGGTAAGTTATCATACAGCATGGGTTGCTTATTATATACATACAAGCTCATAACGCGTCACATTGTAGATCGGCTGTATGTGGTTACTGTAGGTGTTGTATTAATAATTACATCTGCAAAGTAACAAGTAACTAAAGCTGTCATCTGCTGTAATTGGAGTAGAGTAGAGTAGTAAAGTAAAAGTACCTAAAAATTGTACTGTGCATGTGGCAGGTGTGATTGGTGATGAGTGAGAGCAGGTGAGAGGGGTGGATCCAATCCATGGGAATAGGGGGAATTCCAAATGATGATCACCTCAACGCATTGTTGGGGACAGGGATCGAACCAGCGACCTATGGATTCACAGGCTGCCTCTCTTCTCATTGAGCTAAAGATATGGCCTCCCTGATGGTGTCTGTTGATATCTATAGGTTTTTCCGTCCTATAGGTTCTTCCGGTGTGAGAGATTTGAACCGGTGACCCTCTGGTATCAAGGCAGATGATTAAGCCATTGGGCCAACAGACCCGAACTGATGAAAAGGGAGTTCACACACATGACACACTTTCACGCAAATTGCTCAGAAATAGTGGATTTAAATGTTTTTCAAACTGCTCAAAATTGCAGACAATCTAAGGGCGGAGTTTACTGGTTAACAATTGCACATGTATTCATTGATACAGTCATGTTGTGTGCAATGCAATTATAATGAATTCTACATGACGTGGGATTCGAACCAGGAACCCTGTGGTTTCAAGGCAGATGATTAAGCCATTGGGCCAACAGACCTGTACTAGTGAAAAGGGAGTTTACACACATGACACACTTTCACGCAAATTGCTCAGAAATCCTTGGTTTAAATGTTTTTCAAACTGCTCAATATATTTCGGAATGGAAACTAGTGGAAAATAGTCGATCTACAAGCTCACAACGCGTTGCTATCTAAAAAGGTGTGAGATTGTAGATCGGCTATTTTCACAAGAAAGTATGTCATATATAAAAAAAAACTACTCTCAAAAGCATTTCGTGTTATTGTCTAAACATTGCACTTGTCTGAATTAACAGGGTCATGTTTTGTACAATGCAATTTAAATGTGAACTGTAATAAGTGGGATTCGAACCAGGGACCTTCGGCACAAGAGACTCACACTCTACTGGTGGAGCTATCCAATACACAGCCTTAGACAGTGAAAAGGGAGAATCCAACAAAACAAAACAAAAGCGCGAATGAAGTACGTCATACATTGAAAATAACTACTTTCAAGTATGCATTTCTCGTCATCTTTAACAATTGCACATGTATTAATTGATATAGTCATGTTGTGTGCAATGCAATTATAATTAAGTCTACCTGAGGTGGGATTCGAACCAGCTACCCTATGGTTTCAAGGCAGATGATTAAGCAATCAAGCTATTGAACCAACACACCTGAACCTGTGAAAAAGGGCCTCAAACATGTATTTGACACAGTTTCATGCAAATTGCTCAGAAATCCTGGATTTAAATGTTTTTCAAACTGCTCAAAATTGCAGACAATCTAAGGGCAGAGCTTACTGGTCAAAGTGATACATGTGTTCCTCATGAGTCAAGGCACATGTGTAAGCAGGTTTAACGGCTGTCGGCCAAACGAGGCATGACTTTTGCCTGTTTAAAGTTTGCATTTTCAAAAAATTGCTATAGCGCCCCCCTTTGACCAATTGGAGTAAGATTGGTTTCAGTGATACTTGGAAGGACCCTCTACAATATTGCAAAGTGTCAAACAAATGTGAGTCTGCATGTATGTGTTAGGGGCAGATGAATAATTTAAAAAAAGCTGCAATTTTCATTGGCTTATAAAAGCTTAACGTTTTCACTTATGGAAAATCCGCTAAGTTACGTCTGTCGGCATTGGTCCAAAGTTCATGTGTATACAGTTTCGTACAGATTGCTCATAAATCCCAGGAGGAGTAGGCTTTTTACTGCTTTTTACTGCTTTTCATAGAATTCGAAATGGTGGGAGATCTAAAGGTCAGAGGTCAAAAGTCAAACAGTGAAAGTTGTTAGGCATGAGGAGACGCATGTGTGTATCGAAGTTTCATGGCTGTAGGTCGAACAGGGCATGAGCTGTACCTGTTCAAAGTTGGCATGTTCAATTGAGTGCTACAGCGCCACCCTTTGGCCAATGGTTGTGAGTTTCGGGTTTTCGCCGTTTGGCATAGCCCTCTACCATATTGCCGAATTTCATAAGAAGTGACCAGGCGGTTAGGCCAGAACTGGCAAAAACGGCGGAAGAATAATAATAATAAATATAGCTGCAAGCAGCAATGAGCGGTTTCGAGAATAATGGCAGACTGGCAGACTGTGACAGAGTGGCAGACTGGCAGACTGGCAGACTTTGACAGAGTGGCAGACTGGCAGACTGTGACAGAGTGGCAGACTGGCAGACTGGCAGACTGTGACAGACTGTGGCAGACTGGCAGACTGGCAGACAGACAGACTGTGGCAGACTGGCAGACTGGCAGACAGACAGACAGTGACAGAGTGGCAGACTGGCAGACTGTGACAGACTGGCAGACTGGCAGACTGTGACAGAGTGGCAGACAGACAAACAGACAGACTGTGACAGAGTGGCAGAGTGGCAGACTGGCAGACAGACAGACAGTGACAGAGTGGCAGACTGGCAGACAGACAGACTGTGGCAGACTGGCAGACTGGCAGACAGACAGACAGTGACAGAGTGGCAGACTGGCAGACAGACAGACAGTGACAGAGTGGCAGACTGGCAGACAGACAGACAGTGACAGAGTGGCAGACAGACAGACTGTGACAGAGTGACAGAGTGGCAGACTGGCAGACTGGCAGACAGACAGACAGACAGACAGTGACAGAGTGGCAGACTGGCAGACAGACGGACAGTGACAGAGTGGCAGACTGGCAGACAGACAGACAGTGACAGAGAGAGAGAGAGAGAGAGAGAGAGAGGGAGAGGGAGAGGGAGAGAGAGAGAGAAGGGGAGAGAGAGAGAGAGAGAGAGAGAGAGAGAGAGAGAGAGAGAGAGAGAGAGAGAGAGAGAGAGAGAGAGAAAGAAAGAGAGAGAGAGAGAGAGAGAGAGGGAGGGAGAGAGAGAGAGAGGCAGTGAGAAAGAGAGGCAGTAAGAGAGAGAGCGAGAGAGAAGAAGTGAACATGCATTAATTAACAAAGTCATGATTTTTGTTCAGTAAATTATATTTGGACCGGTTAAATTGAGGTTTGAACCAGGGACCTATAGACTTGTGGGTAGACAGTGTAAAGGATAAGGATAATTCCAGGTCCGTTCATGAAAGTCCTTGCGGTCTTGTTTCCAATGAGGGCCTGTGAGCAATTAGGGGTTAAGAGTCTTGCTCAGGGACAAATTTCATTTCATCAACACATTTGCTGGCCTGGCCTGGAATCGTACCTGGGGCAACCAGGGCCTCTGGCTCCCTAGGTGGGCTCACTAACCACTCAGCTATGGCCACAGTACAGACTGAGCCATTGGATAGACAGAATTGGATTTCATATGTGGTAAGTTATCATACAGCATGGGTTGCTTATTATATACATACAAGCTCATAACGCGTCACATTGTAGATCGGCTGTATGTGGTTACTGTAGGTGTTGTATTAATAATTACATCTGCAAAGTAACAAGTAACTAAAGCTGTCATCTGCTGTAATTGCAGTAGAGTAGAGTAGTAAAGTAAAAGTACCTAAAAATTGTACTGTGCATGTGGCAGGTGTGATTGGTGATGAGTGAGAGGGGTGGATCCAATCCATGGGAATAGGGGGAATTCCAAATGATGATCACCTCAACGCATTGTTGGGGACAGGGATCGAACCAGCGACCTATGGATTCACAGGCTGCCTCTCTTCTCATTGAGCTAGAGATATGGCCTCCCTGATGGTGTCTGTTGACACTCTCACACTCTACTGGTGGAGCTATTGAATCGACAGCATCAGATAGTGAGAAAGGAGAATCCAACAACACAAAACAAAAGGGCAAATGAATTACGTCATACATTGAAAATAACTACTTTCAAGTATGCATTTCTCGTTATCTTTAACAATTGCACATGCATTGATACAGTCATGTTGTGTGCAATGCAATTGAGTTGAGGTCTGCATGAGGTGAGATTTGAACCAGCGACCCTGTGGTATCAAGGCAGATGATTAAGCCATTGGGCCAACAGACCCGAACTGATGAAAAAGGAGTTCACACACATGACACACTTTCACGCAAATTGCTCAGAAATGCTGGATTTAAATGTTTTTCAAACTGCTCAAAATTGCAGACAATCTAAGGGCGGAGCTTACTGGTCAAAGTGATAGATATGTTCCTCATTGATACAGTCATGTTGTGTGCAATGCAATTATAATGAAGTCTACCTGAGGTGGGATTCGAACCAGCAACCCTGTGGTTTCAAGGCAGATGATTAAGCTATCAAGCTATTGAACTTACACACCTGAACTAGTGAAAAGGGAGTTCAAACACATGACACACTTTCACGCAAATTGCTCAGAAATCCTGGATTTAAATGTTTTTCAAACTGCTCAAAATTGCAGACAATCTAAGGGCAGAGCTTACTGGTCAAAGTGATACATGTGTTCCTCATGAGTCAAGGCACATGTGTAAGCAGGTTTAACGGCTGTCGGCCAAACGAGGCATGACTTTTGCCTGTTTAAAGTTTGCATTTTCAAAAAATTGCTATAGCGCCCCCCTTTGACCAATTGGAGTAAGATTGGTTTCAGTGATACTTGGAATGACCTTCTACAATATTGCAAAGTGTCAAACAAATGCGAGTCTGCATGTATGTTTTAGGGGCAGATGAATAATTGTCATAAAACTGCAATTTTCATTGGCTTATAAAAAGCTTAACGTTTTCACTTATGGAAAATCTGCTTGCTCACGTCTGTCGGCATTGGTCATTCATTGATACAGTCATGTTGTGTGCAATGCAATTGAGTTGAGGTCTGCATGAGGTGAGATTTGAACCGGCGACCCTCTGGTATCAAGGCAGATGATTAAGCCATTGGGCCAACAGACCCGAACTGATGAAAAGGGAGTTCACACACATGACACACTTTCACGCAAATTGCTCAGAAATAGTGGATTTAAATGTTTTTCAAACTGCTCAAAATTGCAGACAATCTAAGGGCGGAGTTTACTGGTTAACAATTGCACATGTATTCATTGATACAGTCATGTTGTGTGCAATGCAATTATAATGAATTCTACATGACGTGGGATTCGAACCAGGAACCCTGTGGTTTCAAGGCAGATGATTAAGCCATTGGGCCAACAGACCTGTACTAGTGAAAAGGGAGTTTACACACATGACACACTTTCACGCAAATTGCTCAGAAATCCTTGGTTTAAATGTTTTTCAAACTGCTCAATATATTTCGGAATGGAAACTAGTGGAAAATAGTCGATCTACAAGCTCACAACGCGTTGCTATCTAAAAAGGTGTGAGATTGTAGATCGTCTATTTTCACAAGAAAGTATGTCATACATAAAAAACAACTACTCTCAAAAGCATTTCGTGTTATTGTCTAAACATTGCACATGTCTGAATTAACAGGGTCATGTTTTGTACAATGCAATTTAAATGTGAACTGTAATAAGTGGGATTCGAACCAGGGACCTTTGGCACATGAGACTCACACATACTGGTGGAGCTATCCAATACACAGCCTTAGACAGTGAAAAGGGAGAATCCAACAAAACAAAACAAAAGCGCGAATGAAGTACGTCATACATTGAAAATAACTACTTTCAAGTATTCATTTCTCGTCATCTTTAACAATTGCACATGTATTCATTGATATAGTCATGTTGTGTGCAATGCAATTATAATTAAGACTACCTGAGGTGGGATTCGAACCGGCTACCCTATGGTTTCAAGGCAGATGATTAAGCGATCAAGCTATTGAACCAACACACCTGAACCTGTGAAAAAGGGCCTCAAACATGTATTTGACACAGTTTCATGCAAATTGCTCAGAAATCCTGGATTTAAATGTTTTTCAAACTGCTCAAAATTGCAGACAATCTAAGGGCAGAGCTTACTGGTCAAAGTGATACATGTGTTCCTCATGAGTCAAGGCACATGTGTAAGCAGGTTTAACGGCTGTCGGCCAAACGAGGCATGACTTTTGCCTGTTTAAAGTTTGCATTTTCAAAAAATTGCTATAGCGCCCCCCTTTGACCAATTGGAGTAAGATTGGTTTCAGTGATACTTGGAAGGACCCTCTACAATATTGCAAAGTGTCAAACAAATGTGAGTCTGCATGTATGTGTTAGGGGCAGATGAATAATTTAAAAAAAGCTGCAATTTTCATTGGCTTATAAAAGCTTAACGTTTTCACTTATGGAAAATCCGCTAAGTTACGTTTGTCGGCATTGGTCCAAAGTTCATGTGTATACAGTTTCGTACAGATTGCTCATAAATCCCAGGAGAAGTGATTTTTTTACTGCTTTTTACTGCTTTTCATAGAATTCGAAATGGTGGGAGATCTAAAGGTCAGAGGTCAAAAGTCAAACAGCGAAAGTTGTTAGGCATGAGGAGACGCATGTGTGTATCGAAGTTTCATGGCTGTAGGTCGAACAGGGCATGAGCTGTACCTGTTCAAAGTTGGCATGTTCAATTGAGTGCTACAGCGCCACCCTTTGGCCAATGGTTGTGAGTTTCGGGTTTTCGCCGTTTGGCATAGCCCTCTACCATATTGCCGAATTTCATAAGAAGTGACCAGGCGGTTAGGCCAGAACTGGCAAAAACGGCGGAAGAATAATAATAATAATGAAAGCCAAGGAATGTAATAGGGTTCGAAGCCTTACAGGCTCTCGAAACCTAATAAATATAGCTGCAAGCAGCAATTAGCGGTTTCGAGAATAATGGCAGACTGGCAGACTGTGACAAGAGTGGCAGACTGGCAGACTGGCAGACTTTGACAGAGTGGCAGACTGGCAGACTGGCAGACTGGCAGACTTTGACAGAGTGGCAGACTGGCAGACTGTGACAGAGTGGCAGACTGGCAGACTGGCAGACTGTGACAGACTGTGGCAGACTGGCAGACTGGCAGACAGACAGACTGTGGCAGACTGGCAGACTGGCAGACAGACAGACAGACAGTGACAGAGTGGCAGACTGGCAGACTGTGACAGACTGGCAGACTGGCAGACTGTGACAGAGTGGCAGACAGACAAACAGACAGACTGTGACAGAGTGGCAGAGTGGCAGACTGGCAGACAGACAGACAGTGACAGAGTTGCAGACTGGCAGACAGACAGACTGTGGCAGACTGGCAGACTGGCAGACAGACAGACAGTGACAGAGTGGCAGACAGACAGACAGACTGTGACAGAGTGGCAGACTGGCAGACAGACAGACAGACAGACAGTGACATAGTGGCAGACAGACAGACAGTGACAGAGTGGCAGACAGGCAGACAGACAGACTGTGACAGAGTGGCAGACTGGCAGACTGGCAGACAGACAGACAGACAGACAGTGACAGAGTGGCAGACTGGCAGACTGTGACAGACTGGCAGACTGGCAGACTGTGACAGAGTGGCAGACAGACAAACAGACAGACTGTGACAGAGTGGCAGAGTGGCAGACTGGCAGACAGACAGACAGTGACAGAGTGGCAGACTGGCAGACTGGCAGACAGACAGACTGTGGCAGACTGGCAGACTTGCAGACAGACAGACAGTGACAGAGTGGCAGACAGACAGACAGACTGTGACAGAGTGGCAGACTGGCACACAGACAGACAGACAGTGACAGAGTGGCAGACTGGCAGACAGACAGACAGTGACAGAGTGGCAGACAGGCAGACAGACAGACAGACTGTGACAGAGTGACAGAGTGACAGAGTGGCAGACTGGCAGACTGGCAGACAGACAGACAGACAGACAGACAGTGACAGAGTGGCAGACTGGCAGACAGACAGACAGTGACAGAGTGGCAGACAGGCAGACAGACAGACTGTGACAGAGTGAGAGAGAGAGAGAGAGAGAGAGAGAGAGAGAGAGAGAGAGAGAGAGAGAGAGAGAGCAAAGTGCACATGTCTGAATTAACAGGGTCATGTTTTGCATAATGCAATTTAAATGTAAACTGTGACAAGTGGGGTTTGAGCCGTGGACCTTTGGCACATGAGACTAACACTGTATTGATCAAGCTATTCAATCCACAGCCTTGGTCAGTGAGAAGGGAGAATCCAACAAAACAAAACAAAACAAAAGAGGGAATGAAGTACATCATACATTGAAAACAACTACTCTCAATAAGCGTTTCATTTAACAATTGCATGTTTATTCATTGATACAGTCATGTTGTGTGTAATGCAATTGAGTTGAGGTCTGCATGAGGTGAGATTTGAACCGGCGACGCTCTGGTATCAAGGCAGATGATTAAGCCATTGGGCCAACAGACCCGAACTGATGAAAAGGGAGTTCACACACATGACACACTTTCACGCAAATTGCTCAGAAATACTGGATTTAAATGTTTTTCAAACTGCTCAAAATTGCAGACAATCTAAGGGCGGAGTTTACTGGTTAACAATTGCACATGCATTCATTGATACAGTCATGTTGTGTGCAATGCAATTATAATGAATTCTACATGACGTGGGATTCGAACCAGGAACCCTGTGGTTTCAAGGCAGATGATTAAGCCATTGGGCCAACAGACCTGTACTAGTGAAAAGGGAGTTCACACACATGACACACTTTCACGCAAATTGCTCAGAAATCCTTGGTTTAAATGTTTTTCAAACTGCTCAATATATTTCGGAATGGAAACTAGTGGAAAATAGTCGATCTACAAGCTCACAACGCGTTGCTATCTAAAAAGGTGTGAGATTGTAGATCGGCTATTTTCACAAGAAAGTATGTCATACATAAAAAAAAACTACTCTCAAAAGCATTTCGTGTTATTGTCTAAACATTGCACTTGTCTGAATTAACAGGGTCATGTTTTGTACAATGCAATTTAAATGTGAACTGTAATAAGAGGGATTTGAACCAGGGACCTTCGGCACATGCGACTCACACTCTACTGGTGGAGCTATCCAATACACAGCCTTAGACAGTGAAAAGGGAGAATCCAACAAAACAAAACAAAAGCGCGAATGAAGTACGTCATACATTGAAAATAACTACTTTCAAGTATGCATTTCTCGTCATCTTTAACAATTGCACATGTATTCATTGATATAGTCATGTTGTGTGCAATGCAATTATAATTAAGTCTACCTGAGGTGGGATTCGAACCGGCTACCCTATGGTTTCAAGGCAGATGATTAAGCGATCAAGCTATTGAACCAACACACCTGAATCTGTGAAAAAGGGCCTCAAACATGTATTTGACACAGTTTCATGCAAATTGCTCAGAAATCCTGGATTTAAATGTTTTTCAAACTGCTCAATATATTTCGGAATGGAAACTAGTGGAAAATAGTCGATCTACAAGCTCACAACGCGTTGCTATCTAAAAAGGTGTGAGATTGTAGATCGGCTATTTTCACAAGAAAGTATGTCATACATAAAAAAAAACTACTCTCAAAAGCATTTCGTGTTATTGTCTAAACATTGCACTTGTCTGAATTAACAGGGTCATGTTTTGTACAATGCAATTTAAATGTGAACTGTAATAAGAGGGATTCGAACCAGGGACCTTCGGCACATGAGACTCACACTCTACTGGTAGAGCTATCCAATACACAGCCTTAGACAGTGAAAAGGGAGAATCCAACAAAACAAAACAAAAGCGCGAATGAAGTACGTCATACATTGAAAATAACTACTTTCAAGTATGCATTTCTCGTCATCTTTAACAATTGCACATGTATTCATTGATATAGTCATGTTGTGTGCAATGCAATTATAATTAAGTCTACCTGAGGTGGGATTCGAACCGGCTACCCTATGGTTTCAAGGCAGATGATTAAGCGATCAAGCTATTGAACCAACACACCTGAACCTGTGAAAAAGGGCCTCAAACATGTAGTTGACACAGTTTCATGCAAATTGCTCAGAAATCCTGGATTTAAATGTTTTTCAAACTGCTCAATATATTTCGGAATGGAAACTAGTGGAAAATAGTCGATCTACAAGCTCACAACGCGTTGCTATCTAAAAAGGTGTGAGATTGTAGATCGGCTATTTTCACAAGAAAGTATGTCATACATAAAAAAAAACTACTCTCAAAAGCATTTCGTGTTATTGTCTAAACATTGCACTTGTCTGAATTAACAGGGTCATGTTTTGTACAATGCAATTTAAATGTGAACTGTAATAAGTGGGATTCGAACCAGGGACCTTCGGCACAAGAGACTCACACTCTACTGGTGGAGCTATCCAATACACAGCCTTAGACAGTGAAAAGGGAGAATCCAACAAAACAAAACAAAAGCGCGAATGAAGTACGTCATACATTGAAAATAACTACTTTCAAGTATGCATTTCTCGTCATCTTTAACAATTGCACATGTATTAATTGATATAGTCATGTTGTGTGCAATGCAATTATAATTAAGTCTACCTGAGGTGGGATTCGAACCAGCTACCCTATGGTTTCAAGGCAGATGATTAAGCAATCAAGCTATTGAACCAACACACCTGAACCTGTGAAAAAGGGCCTCAAACATGTATTTGACACAGTTTCATGCAAATTGCTCAGAAATCCTGGATTTAAATGTTTTTCAAACTGCTCAAAATTGCAGACAATCTAAGGGCAGAGCTTACTGGTCAAAGTGATACATGTGTTCCTCATGAGTCAAGGCACATGTGTAAGCAGGTTTAACGGCTGTCGGCCAAACGAGGCATGACTTTTGCCTGTTTAAAGTTTGCATTTTCAAAAAATTGCTATAGCGCCCCCCTTTGACCAATTGGAGTAAGATTGGTTTCAGTGATACTTGGAAGGACCCTCTACAATATTGCAAAGTGTCAAACAAATGTGAGTCTGCATGTATGTGTTAGGGGCAGATGAATAATTTAAAAAAAGCTGCAATTTTCATTGGCTTATAAAAGCTTAACGTTTTCACTTATGGAAAATCCGCTAAGTTACGTCTGTCGGCATTGGTCCAAAGTTCATGTGTATACAGTTTCGTACAGATTGCTCATAAATCCCAGGAGGAGTAGGCTTTTTACTGCTTTTTACTGCTTTTCATAGAATTCGAAATGGTGGGAGATCTAAAGGTCAGAGGTCAAAAGTCAAACAGTGAAAGTTGTTAGGCATGAGGAGACGCATGTGTGTATCGAAGTTTCATGGCTGTAGGTCGAACAGGGCATGAGCTGTACCTGTTCAAAGTTGGCATGTTCAATTGAGTGCTACAGCGCCACCCTTTGGCCAATGGTTGTGAGTTTCGGGTTTTCGCCGTTTGGCATAGCCCTCTACCATATTGCCGAATTTCATAAGAAGTGACCAGGCGGTTAGGCCAGAACTGGCAAAAACGGCGGAAGAATAATAATAATAATAAATATAGCTGCAAGCAGCAATTAGCGGTTTCGAGAATAATGGCAGACTGGCAGACTGTGACAAGAGTGGCAGACTGGCAGACTGGCAGACTTTGACAGAGTGGCAGACTGGCAGACTGGCAGACTGGCAGACTTTGACAGAGTGGCAGACTGGCAGACTGTGACAGAGTGGCAGACTGGCAGACTGGCAGACTGTGACAGACTGTGGCAGACTGGCAGACTGGCAGACAGACAGACTGTGGCAGACTGGCAGACTGGCAGACAGACAGACAGACAGTGACAGAGTGGCAGACTGGCAGACTGTGACAGACTGGCAGACTGGCAGACTGTGACAGAGT
This sequence comes from Gymnoscopelus microlampas, assembly GCF_963454915.1. Taxonomy (NCBI): domain Eukaryota; kingdom Metazoa; phylum Chordata; class Actinopteri; order Myctophiformes; family Myctophidae; genus Gymnoscopelus; species Gymnoscopelus microlampas. Next base: position 64,129,271 of record NC_139962.1, on the reverse strand, counting down.
GGCAGACAGACAAACAGACAGACTGTGACAGAGTGGCAGAGTGGCAGACTGGCAGACAGACAGACAGTGACAGAGTGGCAGACTGGCAGACAGACAGACTGTGGCAGACTGGCAGACTGGCAGACAGACAGACAGTGACAGAGTGGCAGACAGACAGACAGACTGTGACAGAGTGGCAGACTGGCAGACAGACAGACAGACAGACAGTGACATAGTGGCAGACAGACAGACAGTGACAGAGTGGCAGACAGGCAGACAGACAGACTGTGACAGAGTGGCAGACTGGCAGACTGGCAGACAGACAGACAGACAGACAGTGACAGAGTGGCAGACTGGCAGACTGTGACAGACTGGCAGACTGGCAGACTGTGACAGAGTGGCAGACAGACAAACAGACAGACTGTGACAGAGTGGCAGAGTGGCAGACTGGCAGACAGACAGACAGTGACAGAGTGGCAGACTGGCAGACTGGCAGACAGACAGACTGTGGCAGACTGGCAGACTTGCAGACAGACAGACAGTGACAGAGTGGCAGACAGACAGACAGACTGTGACAGAGTGGCAGACTGGCACACAGACAGACAGACAGTGACAGAGTGGCAGACTGGCAGACAGACAGACAGTGACAGAGTGGCAGACAGGCAGACAGACAGACTGTGACAGAGTGACAGAGTGGCAGACTGGCAGACTGGCAGACAGACAGACAGACAGACAGACAGTGACAGAGTGGCAGACTGGCAGACAGACAGACAGTGACAGAGTGGCAGACAGGCAGACAGACAGACTGTGACAGAGTGAGAGAGAGAGAGAGAGAGAGAGAGAGAGAGAGAGAGAGAGAGAGAGAGAGAGAGAGAGAGAGAGAGAGAGAGAGAGAGAGCAAAGTGCACATGTCTGAATTAACAGGGTCATGTTTTGCATAATGCAATTTAAATGTAAACTTTGACAAGTGGGGTTTGAGCCGTGGACCTTTGGCACATGAGACTAACACTGTATTGATCAAGCTATTCAATCCACAGCCTTGGTCAGTGAGAAGGGAGAATCCAACAAAACAAAACAAAACAAAAGAGGGAATGAAGTACATCATACATTGAAAACAACTACTCTCAATAAGCGTTTCATTTAACAATTGCATGTTTATTCATTGATACAGTCATGTTGTGTGTAATGCAATTGAGTTGAGGTCTGCATGAGGTGAGATTTGAACCGGCGACGCTCTGGTATCAAGGCAGATGATTAAGCCATTGGGCCAACAGACCCGAACTGATGAAAAGGGAGTTCACACACATGACACACTTTCACGCAAATTGCTCAGAAATACTGGATTTAAATGTTTTTCAAACTGCTCAAAATTGCAGACAATCTAAGGGCGGAGTTTACTGGTTAACAATTGCACATGCATTCATTGATACAGTCATGTTGTGTGCAATGCAATTATAATGAATTCTACATGACGTGGGATTCGAACCAGGAACCCTGTGGTTTCAAGGCAGATGATTAAGCCATTGGGCCAACAGACCTGTACTAGTGAAAAGGGAGTTCACACACATGACACACTTTCACGCAAATTGCTCAGAAATCCTTGGTTTAAATGTTTTTCAAACTGCTCAATATATTTCGGAATGGAAACTAGTGGAAAATAGTCGATCTACAAGCTCACAACGCGTTGCTATCTAAAAAGGTGTGAGATTGTAGATCGGCTATTTTCACAAGAAAGTATGTCATACATAAAAAAAAACTACTCTCAAAAGCATTTCGTGTTATTGTCTAAACATTGCACTTGTCTGAATTAACAGGGTCATGTTTTGTACAATGCAATTTAAATGTGAACTGTAATAAGAGGGATTTGAACCAGGGACCTTCGGCACATGCGACTCACACTCTACTGGTGGAGCTATCCAATACACAGCCTTAGACAGTGAAAAGGGAGAATCCAACAAAACAAAACAAAAGCGCGAATGAAGTACGTCATACATTGAAAATAACTACTTTCAAGTATGCATTTCTCGTCATCTTTAACAATTGCACATGTATTCATTGATATAGTCATGTTGTGTGCAATGCAATTATAATTAAGTCTACCTGAGGTGGGATTCGAACCGGCTACCCTATGGTTTCAAGGCAGATGATTAAGCGATCAAGCTATTGAACCAACACACCTGAATCTGTGAAAAAGGGCCTCAAACATGTATTTGACACAGTTTCATGCAAATTGCTCAGAAATCCTGGATTTAAATGTTTTTCAAACTGCTCAATATATTTCGGAATGGAAACTAGTGGAAAATAGTCGATCTACAAGCTCACAACGCGTTGCTATCTAAAAAGGTGTGAGATTGTAGATCGGCTATTTTCACAAGAAAGTATGTCATACATAAAAAAAAACTACTCTCAAAAGCATTTCGTGTTATTGTCTAAACATTGCACTTGTCTGAATTAACAGGGTCATGTTTTGTACAATGCAATTTAAATGTGAACTTTAATAAGAGGGATTCGAACCAGGGACCTTCGGCACATGAGACTCACACTCTACTGGTAGAGCTATCCAATACACAGCCTTAGACAGTGAAAAGGGAGAATCCAACAAAACAAAACAAAAGCGCGAATGAAGTACGTCATACATTGAAAATAACTACTTTCAAGTATGCATTTCTCGTCATCTTTAACAATTGCACATGTATTCATTGATATAGTCATGTTGTGTGCAATGCAATTATAATTAAGTCTACCTGAGGTGGGATTCGAACCGGCTACCCTATGGTTTCAAGGCAGATGATTAAGCGATCAAGCTATTGAACCAACACACCTGAATCTGTGAAAAAGGGCCTCAAACATGTATTTGACACAGTTTCATGCAAATTGCTCAGAAATCCTGGATTTAAATGTTTTTCAAACTGCTCAATATATTTCGGAATGGAAACTAGTGGAAAATAGTCGATCTACAAGCTCACAACGCGTTGCTATCTAAAAAGGTGTGAGATTGTAGATCGGCTATTTTCACAAGAAAGTATGTCATACATAAAAAAAAACTACTCTCAAAAGCATTTCGTGTTATTGTCTAAACATTGCACTTGTCTGAATTAACAGGGTCATGTTTTGTACAATGCAATTTAAATGTGAACTGTAATAAGTGGGATTCGAACCAGGGACCTTCGGCACAAGAGACTCACACTCTACTGGTGGAGCTATCCAATACACAGCCTTAGACAGTGAAAAGGGAGAATCCAACAAAACAAAACAAAAGCGCGAATGAAGTACGTCATACATTGAAAATAACTACTTTCAAGTATGCATTTCTCGTCATCTTTAACAATTGCACATGTATTAATTGATATAGTCATGTTGTGTGCAATGCAATTATAATTAAGTCTACCTGAGGTGGGATTCGAACCAGCTACCCTATGGTTTCAAGGCAGATGATTAAGCAATCAAGCTATTGAACCAACACACCTGAACCTGTGAAAAAGGGCCTCAAACATGTATTTGACACAGTTTCATGCAAATTGCTCAGAAATCCTGGATTTAAATGTTTTTCAAACTGCTCAAAATTGCAGACAATCTAAGGGCAGAGCTTACTGGTCAAAGTGATACATGTGTTCCTCATGAGTCAAGGCACATGTGTAAGCAGGTTTAACGGCTGTCGGCCAAACGAGGCATGACTTTTGCCTGTTTAAAGTTTGCATTTTCAAAAAATTGCTATAGCGCCCCCCTTTGACCAATTGGAGTAAGATTGGTTTCAGTGATACTTGGAAGGACCCTCTACAATATTGCAAAGTGTCAAACAAATGTGAGTCTGCATGTATGTGTTAGGGGCAGATGAATAATTTAAAAAAAGCTGCAATTTTCATTGGCTTATAAAAGCTTAACGTTTTCACTTATGGAAAATCCGCTAAGTTACGTCTGTCGGCATTGGTCCAAAGTTCATGTGTATACAGTTTCGTACAGATTGCTCATAAATCCCAGGAGGAGTAGGCTTTTTACTGCTTTTTACTGCTTTTCATAGAATTCGAAATGGTGGGAGATCTAAAGGTCAGAGGTCAAAAGTCAAACAGTGAAAGTTGTTAGGCATGAGGAGACGCATGTGTGTATCGAAGTTTCATGGCTGTAGGTCGAACAGGGCATGAGCTGTACCTGTTCAAAGTTGGCATGTTCAATTGAGTGCTACAGCGCCACCCTTTGGCCAATGGTTGTGAGTTTCGGGTTTTCGCCGTTTGGCATAGCCCTCTACCATATTGCCGAATTTCATAAGAAGTGACCAGGCGGTTAGGCCAGAACTGGCAAAAACGGCGGAAGAATAATAATAAATATAGCTGCAAGCAGCAATGAGCGGTTTCGAGAATAATGGCAGACTGGCAGACTGTGACAGAGTGGCAGACTGGCAGACTGGCAGACTTTGACAGAGTGGCAGACTGGCAGACTGTGACAGAGTGGCAGACTGGCAGACTGGCAGACTGTGACAGACTGTGGCAGACTGGCAGACTGGCAGACAGACAGACTGTGGCAGACTGGCAGACTGGCAGACAGACAGACAGACAGACAGACAGACCGACAGACAGACAGTGACAGAGTGGCAGACTGGCAGACTGTGACAGAGTGGCAGACAGACTGTGACAGAGTGGCAGAGTGGCAGACTGGCAGACAGACAGACAGTGACAGAGTGGCAGACTGGCAGACTGGCAGACAGACAGACTGTGGCAGACTGGCAGACAGACAGACAGTGGCAGACTGGCAGACAGACAGACAGACTGTGACAGAGTGGCAGACTGGCAGACAGACAGACAGTGACAGAGTGGCAGACTGGCAGACAGACAGACAGACAGACAGTGACAGAGTGGCAGACTGGCAGACAGACAGACTGTGACAGAGTGACAGAGTGGCAGACTGGCAGACTGGCAGACAGACAGACAGACAGTGACAGAGTGGCAGACAGACAGACAGTGACAGAGTGGCAGACTGGCAGACAGACAGACAGTGTGAGAGAGAGAGAGAGAGAGAGAGAGAGAGAGAGAGAGAGAGAGAGAGAGAGAGAGAGAGAGAGAGAGAGAGAGAGAGAGAGAGAGAGAGAGAGAGGCAGTAAGAGAGAGAGCGAGAGAGAAGAAGTGAACATGCATTAATTAACAAAGTCATGATTTTTGTTCAGTAAATTATGTTTGAGCCAGGGACCTATAGACTTGTGGGTAGACAGTGTAAAGGATAAGGATAATTCCAGGTCCGTTCATGAAAGTCCTTGCGGTCTTGTTTCCAATAAGGGCCTGTGAGCAATTAGGGGTTAAGAGTCTTGCTCAGGGACACATTTAATTTCATCGACACATTTGCTGGCCTGGCCTGGATTCGTACCTGGGGCAACCAGGGCCTCTGGCTCCCTAGGTGGGCTCACTAACCACTCAGCTATGGCCACAGTACAGACTGAGCCATTGGATAGACAGAATTGGATTTCATATGTGGTAAGTTCTCATACAGCATGGGTTGCTTATTATATACATACAAGCTCATAACGCGTCACATTGTAGATCGGCTGTATGTGGTTACTGTAGGTGTTGTATTAATAATTACATCTGCAAAGTAACAAGTAACTAAAGCTGTCATCTGCTGTAATTGGAGTAGAGTAGAGTAGTAAAGTAAAAGTACCTAAAAATTGTACTGTGCATGTGGCAGGTGTGATTGGTGATGAATGAGAGCAGGTGAGAGGGGTGGATCCAATCCATGGGAATAGGGGGAATTCCAAATGATGATCACCTCAACGCATTGTTGGGGACAGGGATCGAACCAGCGACCTATGGATTCACATTTGAGCTTCTCATTGAGCTAAAGATATGGCCTCCCTGATGGTGTCTGTTGATATCTATAGGTTTTTCTGTCCTATAGGTTCTTCCGGTGTGAGATTGTAGATCAGCTATTTTCACAAGAAAGTATGTCATACATAAAAAACAACTGCATGAGGTGAGATTTGAACCGGCGACCCTCTGGTATCAAGGCAGATGATTAAGCCATTGGGCCAACAGACCCGAACTGATGAAAAGGGAGTTCACACACATGACACACTTTCACGCAAATTGCTCAGAAATAGTGGATTTAAATGTTTTTCAAACTGCTCAAAATTGCAGACAATCTAAGGGCGGAGTTTACTGGTTAACAATTGCACATGTATTCATTGATACAGTCATGTTGTGTGCAATGCAATTATAATGAATTCTACATGACGTGGGATTCGAACCAGGAACCCTGTGGTTTCAAGGCAGATGATTAAGCCATTGGGCCAACAGACCTGTACTAGTGAAAAGGGAGTTTACACACATGACACACTTTCACGCAAATTGCTCAGAAATCCTTGGTTTAAATGTTTTTCAAACTGCTCAATATATTTCGGAATGGAAACCAGTGGAAAATAGTCGATCTACAAGCTCACAACGCGTTGCTATCTAAAAAGGTGTGAGATTGTAGATCGGCTATTTTCACAAGAAAGTATGTCATACATAAAAAAAAACTACTCTCAAAAGCATTTCGTGTTATTGTCTAAACATTGCACTTGTCTGAATTAACAGGGTCATGTTTTGTACAATGCAATTTAAATGTGAACTGTAATAAGTGGGATTCGAACCAGGGACCTTCGGCACATGAGACTCACACTCTACTGGTGGAGCTATCCAATACACGGCCTTAGACAGTGAAAAGGGAGAATCCAACAAAACAAAACAAAAGCGCGAATGAAGTACGTCATACATTGAAAATAACTATTTTCAAGTATGCATTTCTCGTCATCTTTAACAATTGCACATGTATTCATTGATATAGTCATGTTGTGTGCAATGCAATTATAATTAAGTCTACCTGAGGTGGGATTCGAACCGGCTACCCTATGGTTTCAAGGCAGATGATTAAGCGATCAAGCTATTGAACCAACACACCTGAACCTGTGAAAAAGGGCCTCAAACATGTATTTGACACAGTTTCATGCAAATTGCTCAGAAATCCTGGATTTAAATGTTTTTCAAACTGCTCAAAATTGCAGACAATCTAAGGGCAGAGCTTACTGGTCAAAGTGATACATGTGTTCCTCATGAGTCAAGGCACATGTGTAAGCAGGTTTAACGGCTGTCGGCCAAACGAGGCATGACTTTTGCCTGTTTAAAGTTTGCATTTTCAAAAAATTGCTATAGCGCCCCCCTTTGACCAATTGGAGTAAGATTGGTTTCAGTGATACTTGGAAGGACCCTCTACAATATTGCAAAGTGTCAAACAAATGTGAGTCTGCATGTATGTGTTAGGGGCAGATGAATAATTTAAAAAAAGCTGCAATTTTCATTGGCTTATAAAAGCTTAACGTTTTCACTTATGGAAAATCCGCTAAGTTACGTCTGTCGGCATTGGTCCAAAGTTCATGTGTATACAGTTTCGTACAGATTGCTCATAAATCCCAGGAGGAGTAGGCTTTTTACTGCTTTTTACTGCTTTTCATAGAATTCGAAATGGTGGGAGATCTAAAGGTCAGAGGTCAAAAGTCAAACAGTGAAAGTTGTTAGGCATGAGGAGACGCATGTGTGTATCGAAGTTTCATGGCTGTAGGTCGAACAGGGCATGAGCTGTACCTGTTCAAAGTTGGCATGTTCAATTGAGTGCTACAGCGCCACCCTTTGGCCAATGGTTGTGAGTTTCGGGTTTTCGCCGTTTGGCATAGCCCTCTACCATATTGCCGAATTTCATAAGAAGTGACCAGGCGGTTAGGCCAGAACTGGCAAAAACGGCGGAAGAATAATAATAATAATAATAATAGTGAAAGTGTAGAGATGTAATAGGGTTCGAAGCCTTACAGGCTCTCGAAACCTAATAAATATAGCTGCAAGCAGCAATGAGCGGTTTCGAGAATAATGGCAGACTGGCAGACTGTGACAGAGTGGCAGACTGGCAGACTGGCAGACTTTGACAGAGTGGCAGACTGTGACAGAGTGGCAGACTGGCAGACTGGCAGACTGTGACAGACTGTGGCAGACTGGCAGACTGGCAGACAGACAGACTGTGGCAGACTGGCAGACTGGCAGACAGACAGACAGACAGACAGACAGACAGTGACAGAGTGGCAGACTGGCAGACTGTGACAGAGTGGCAGACAGACAAACAGACAGACTGTGACAGAGTGGCAGAGTGGCAGACTGGCAGACAGACAGACAGTGACAGAGTGGCAGACTGGCAGACTGGCAGACAGACAGACTGTGGCAGACTGGCAGACTGGCAGACAGACAGACAGTGGCAGACTGGCAGACAGACTGTGACAGAGTGGCAGACTGGCAGACAGACAGACAGTGACAGAGTGGCAGACTGGCAGACAGACAGTGACAGAGTGGCAGACTGGCAGACAGACAGACTGTGACAGAGTGACAGAGTGACAGAGTGGCAGACTGGCAGACAGACAGACAGACAGACAGACAGACAGTGACAGAGTGGCAGACAGACAGACAGTGACAGAGTGGCAGACTGGCAGACAGACAGACAGTGACAGAGTGAGAGAGAGAGAGAGAGAGAGAGAGAGAGAGAGAGAGAGAGAGAGAGAGAGAGAGAGAGAGAGAGAGAGAGAGAGAGAGAGAGAGAGAGAGAGAGAGAGAGAGAGAGAGGCAGTGAGAAAGAGAGGCAGTAAGAGAGAGAGCGAGAGAGAAGAAGTGAACATGCATTAATTAACAAAGTCATGATTTTTGTTCAGTAAATTATATTTGGACCGGTTAAAATGGGGTTTGAACCAGGGACCTATAGACTTGTGGGTAGACAGTGTAAAGGATAAGGATAATTCCAGGTCTGTTCATGAAAGTCCTTGCGGTCTTGTTTCCAATGAGGGCCTGTGAGCAATTAGGGGTTAAGAGTCTTGCTCAGGGACACATTTCATTTCATCGACACATTTGCTGGCCTGGCCTGGATTCGTACCTGGGGCAACCAGGGCCTCTGGCTCCCTAGGTGGGCTCACTAACCACTCAGCTATGGCCACAGTACAGACTGAGCCATTGGATAGACAGAATTGGATTTCATATGTGGTAAGTTATCATACAGCATGGGTTGCTTATTATATACATACAAGCTCATAACGCGTCACATTGTAGATCGGCTGTATGTGGTTACTGTAGGTGTTGTATTAATAATTACATCTGCAAAGTAACAAGTAACTAAAGCTGTCATCTGCTGTAATTGGAGTAGAGTAGAGTAGTAAAGTAAAAGTACCTAAAAATTGTACTGTGCATGTGGCAGGTGTGATTGGTGATGAGTGAGAGCAGGTGAGAGGGGTGGATCCAATCCATGGGAATAGGGGGAATTCCAAATGATGATCACCTCAACGCATTGTTGGGGACAGGGATCGAACCAGCGACCTATGGATTCACAGGCTGCCTCTCTTCTCATTGAGCTAAAGATATGGCCTCCCTGATGGTGTCTGTTGATATCTATAGGTTTTCTGTCCTATAGGTTCTTCCGGTGTGAGATTGTAGATCAGCTATTTTCACAAGAAAGTATGTCATACATAAAAAACAACTACTCTCAAAAGCATTTCATGGTATTGTTTAAAAAGTGCACATGTCTGAATTAACAGGGTCATGTTTTGTATTGCAGGGTCATGTATTGCATGTTTATTCATTGATACAGTCATGTTGTGTGCAATGCAATTGAGTTGAGGTCTGCATGAGGTGAGATTTGAACCGGCGACCCTCTGGTATCAAGGCAGATGATTAAGCCATTGGGCCAACAGACCCGAACTGATGAAAAGGGAGTTCACACACATGACACACTTTCACGCAAATTGCTCAGAAATACTGGATTTAAATGTTTTTCAAACTGCTCAAAATTGCAGACAATCTAAGGGCGGAGTTTACTGGTTAACAATTGCACATGTATTCATTGATACAGTCATGTTGTGTGCAATGCAATTATAATGAATTCTACATGACGTGGGATTCGAACCAGGAACCCTGTGGTTTCAAGGCAGATGATTAAGCCATTGGGCCAACAGACCTGTACTAGTGAAAAGGGAGTTTACACACATGACACACTTTCACGCAAATTGCTCAGAAATCCTTGGTTTAAATGTTTTTCAAACTGCTCAATATATTTTGGAATGGAAACTAGTGGAAAATAGTCGATCTACAAGCTCACAACGCGTTGCTATCTAAAAAGGTGTGAGATTGTAGATCGGCTATTTTCACAAGAAAGTATGTCATACATAAAAAAAAACTACTCTCAAAAGCATTTCGTGTTATTGTCTAAACATTGCACATGTCTGAATTAACAGGGTCATGTTTTGTACAATGCAATTTAAATGTGAACTGTAATAAGTGGGATTCGAACCAGGGACCTTTGGCACATGAGACTCACACTCTACTGGTGGAGCTATCCAATACACAGCCTTAGACAGTGAAAAGGGAGAATCCAACAAAACAAAACAAAAGCGCGAATGAAGTACGTCATACATTGAAAATAACTACTTTCAAGTATTCATTTCTCGTCATCTTTAACAATTGCACATGTATTCATTGATATAGTCATGTTGTGTGCAATGCAATTATAATTAAGTCTACCTGAGGTGGGATTCGAACCGGCTACCCTATGGTTTCAAGGCAGATGATTAAGCGATCAAGCTATTGAACCAACACACCTGAACCTGTGAAAAAGGGCCTCAAACATGTATTTGACACAGTTTCATGCAAATTGCTCAGAAATCCTGGATTTAAATGTTTTTCAAACTGCTCAAAATTGCAGACAATCTAAGGGCAGAGCTTACTGGTCAAAGTGATACATGTGTTCCTCATGAGTCAAGGCACATGTGTAAGCAGGTTTAACGGCTGTCGGCCAAACGAGGCATGACTTTTGCCTGTTTAAAGTTTGCATTTTCAAAAAATTGCTATAGCGCCCCCCTTTGACCAATTGGAGTAAGATTGGTTTCAGTGATACTTGGAAGGACCCTCTACAATATTGCAAAGTGTCAAACAAATGTGAGTCTGCATGTATGTGTTAGGGGCAGATGAATAATTAAAAAAAAGCTGCAATTTTCATTGGCTTATAAAAGCTTAACGTTTTCACTTATGGAAAATCCGCTAAGTTACGTTTGTCGGCATTGGTCCAAAGTTCATGTGTATACAGTTTCGTACAGATTGCTCATAAATCCCAGGAGAAGTGATTTTTTTACTGCTTTTTACTGCTTTTCATAGAATTCGAAATGGTGGGAGATCTAAAGGTCAGAGGTCAAAAGTCAGAGTGTGAAAGTTGTTAGGCATGAGGAGACGCATGTGTGCATCGAAGTTTCATGGCTGTGGGTCGAACAGGGCATGAGTTGTACCTGTTCAAAGTTGGCATATTTCAATTGAGTGCTACAGCGCCACCCTTTGGCCAATGTTTGTGAGTTTTGGGTTTTCGCCGTTTGGCATAGCCCTCTACCATATTGCCGAATTTCATAAAAAGTGACCACGCGGTTAGGCCAGAACTGGCAAAACCGGCGGAAGAATAATAATGAAAGTGTAGAGATGTAATAGGGTTCGAAGCCTTACAGGCTCTCGAAACCTAATAAATATAGCTGCAAGCAGCAATTAGCGGTTTCGAGAATAATGGCAGACTGGCAGACTGTGACAAGAGTGGCAGACTGGCAGACTGGCAGACTTTGACAGAGTGGCAGACTGGCAGACTGGCAGACTGGCAGACTTTGACAGAGTGGCAGACTGGCAGACTGTGACAGAGTGGCAGACTGGCAGACTGGCAGACTGTGACAGACTGTGGCAGACTGGCAGACTGGCAGACAGACAGACTGTGGCAGACTGGCAGACTGGCAGACAGACAGACAGACAGTGACAGAGTGGCAGACTGGCAGACTGTGACAGACTGGCAGACTGGCAGACTGTGACAGAGTGGCAGACAGACAAACAGACAGACTGTGACAGAGTGGCAGAGTGGCAGACTGGCAGACAGACAGACAGTGACAGAGTGGCAGACTGGCAGACAGACAGACTGTGGCAGACTGGCAGACTGGCAGACAGACAGACAGTGACAGAGTGGCAGACAGACAGACAGACTGTGACAGAGTGGCAGATTGGCAGACAGACAGACAGACAGACAGACAGACAGTGACATAGTGGCAGACAGACAGACAGTGACAGAGTGGCAGACAGGCAGACAGACAGACTGTGACAGAGTGGCAGACTGGCAGACTGGCAGACAGACAGACAGACAGACAGTGACAGAGTGGCAGACTGGCAGACTGTGACAGACTGGCAGACTGGCAGACTGTGACAGAGTGGCAGACAGACAAACAGACAGACTGTGACAGAGTGGCAGAGTGGCAGACTGGCAGACAGACAGACAGACAGTGACAGAGTGGCAGACTGGCAGACTGGCAGACAGACAGACTGTGGCAGACTGGCAGACTTGCAGACAGACAGACAGTGACAGAGTGGCAGACAGACAGACAGACTGTGACAGAGTGGCAGACTGGCACACAGACAGACAGACAGTGACAGAGTGGCAGACTGGCAGACAGACAGACAGTGACAGAGTGGCAGACAGGCAGACAGACAGACTGTGACAGAGTGACAGAGTGACAGAGTGGCAGACTGGCAGACTGGCAGACAGACAGACAGACAGACAGACAGTGACAGAGTGGCAGACTGGCAGACAGACAGACAGTGACAGAGTGGCAGACAGGCAGACAGACAGACTGTGACAGAGTGAGAGAGAGAGAGAGAGAGAGAGAGAGAGAGAGAGAGAGAGAGAGAGAGAGAGAGAGAGCAAAGTGCACATGTCTGAATTAACAGGGTCATGTTTTGCATAATGCAATTTAAATGTAAACTGTGACAAGTGGGGTTTGAGCCGTGGACCTTTGGCACATGAGACTAACACTGTATTGATCAAGCTATTCAATCCACAGCCTTGGTCAGTGAGAAGGGAGAATCCAACAAAACAAAACAAAACAAAAGAGGGAATGAAGTACATCATACATTGAAAACAACTACTCTCAATAAGCGTTTCATTTAACAATTGCATGTTTATTCATTGATACAGTCATGTTGTGTGTAATGCAATTGAGTTGAGGTCTGCATGAGGTGAGATTTGAACCGGCGACGCTCTGGTATCAAGGCAGATGATTAAGCCATTGGGCCAACAGACCCGAACTGATGAAAAGGGAGTTCACACACATGACACACTTTCACGCAAATTGCTCAGAAATACTGGATTTAAATGTTTTTCAAACTGCTCAAAATTGCAGACAATCTAAGGGCGGAGTTTACTGGTTAACAATTGCACATGCATTCATTGATACAGTCATGTTGTGTGCAATGCAATTATAATGAATTCTACATGACGTGGGATTCGAACCAGGAACCCTGTGGTTTCAAGGCAGATGATTAAGCCATTGGGCCAACAGACCTGTACTAGTGAAAAGGGAGTTCACACACATGACACACTTTCACGCAAATTGCTCAGAAATCCTTGGTTTAAATGTTTTTCAAACTGCTCAATATATTTCGGAATGGAAACTAGTGGAAAATAGTCGATCTACAAGCTCACAACGCGTTGCTATCTAAAAAGGTGTGAGATTGTAGATCGGCTATTTTCACAAGAAAGTATGTCATACATAAAAAAAAACTACTCTCAAAAGCATTTCGTGTTATTGTCTAAACATTGCACTTGTCTGAATTAACAGGGTCATGTTTTGTACAATGCAATTTAAATGTGAACTGTAATAAGAGGGATTTGAACCAGGGACCTTCGGCACATGCGACTCACACTCTACAGGTGGAGCTATCCAATACACAGCCTTAGACAGTGAAAAGGGAGAATCCAACAAAACAAAACAAAAGCGCGAATGAAGTACGTCATACATTGAAAATAACTACTTTCAAGTATGCATTTCTCGTCATCTTTAACAATTGCACATGTATTCATTGATATAGTCATGTTGTGTGCAATGCAATTATAATTAAGTCTACCTGAGGTGGGATTCGAACCGGCTACCCTATGGTTTCAAGGCAGATGATTAAGCGATCAAGCTATTGAACCAACACACCTGAATCTGTGAAAAAGGGCCTCAAACATGTATTTGACACAGTTTCATGCAAATTGCTCAGAAATCCTGGATTTAAATGTTTTTCAAACTGCTCAATATATTTCGGAATGGAAACTAGTGGAAAATAGTCGATCTACAAGCTCACAACGCGTTGCTATCTAAAAAGGTGTGAGATTGTAGATCGGCTATTTTCACAAGAAAGTATGTCATACATAAAAAAAAACTACTCTCAAAAGCATTTCGTGTTATTGTCTAAACATTGCACTTGTCTGAATTAACAGGGTCATGTTTTGTACAATGCAATTTAAATGTGAACTGTAATAAGAGGGATTCGAACCAGGGACCTTCGGCACATGAGACTCACACTCTACTGGTAGAGCTATCCAATACACAGCCTTAGACAGTGAAAAGGGAGAATCCAACAAAACAAAACAAAAGCGCGAATGAAGTACGTCATACATTGAAAATAACTACTTTCAAGTATGCATTTCTCGTCATCTTTAACAATTGCACATGTATTCATTGATATAGTCATGTTGTGTGCAATGCAATTATAATTAAGTCTACCTGAGGTGGGATTCGAACCGGCTACCCTATGGTTTCAAGGCAGATGATTAAGCGATCAAGCTATTGAACCAACACACCTGAACCTGTGAAAAAGGGCCTCAAACATGTATTTGACACAGTTTCATGCAAATTGCTCAGAAATCCTGGATTTAAATGTATTTCAAACTGCTCAATATATTTCGGAATGGAAACTAGTGGAAAATAGTCGATCTACAAGCTCACAACGCGTTGCTATCTAAAAAGGTGTGAGATTGTAGATCGGCTATTTTCACAAGAAAGTATGTCATACATAAAAAAAAACTACTCTCAAAAGCATTTCGTGTTATTGTCTAAACATTGCACTTGTCTGAATTAACAGGGTCATGTTTTGTACAATGCAATTTAAATGTGAACTGTAATAAGTGGGATTCGAACCAGGGACCTT
This sequence comes from Gymnoscopelus microlampas, assembly GCF_963454915.1. Classification (NCBI taxonomy): domain Eukaryota; kingdom Metazoa; phylum Chordata; class Actinopteri; order Myctophiformes; family Myctophidae; genus Gymnoscopelus; species Gymnoscopelus microlampas. Next base: position 64,114,263 of record NC_139962.1, on the reverse strand, counting down.
CGGCACATGAGACTCACACTCTACTGGTGGAGCTATCCAATACACAGCCTTAGACAGTGAAAAGGGAGAATCCAACAAAACAAAACAAAAGCGCGAATGAAGTACGTCATACATTGAAAATAACTACTTTCAAGTATGCATTTCTCGTCATCTTTAACAATTGCACATGTATTCATTGATATAGTCATGTTGTGTGCAATGCAATTATAATTAAGTCTACCTGAGGTGGGATTCGAACCGGCTACCCTATGGTTTCAAGGCAGATGATTAAGCAATCAAGCTATTGAACCAACACACCTGAACCTGTGAAAAAGGGCCTCAAACATGTATTTGACACAGTTTCATGCAAATTGCTCAGAAATCCTGGATTTAAATGTTTTTCAAACTGCTCAAAATTGCAGACAATCTAAGGGCAGAGCTTACTGGTCAAAGTGATACATGTGTTCCTCATGAGTCAAGGCACATGTGTAAGCAGGTTTAACGGCTGTCGGCCAAACGAGGCATGACTTTTGCCTGTTTAAAGTTTGCATTTTCAAAAAATTGCTATAGCGCCCCCCTTTGACCAATTGGAGTAAGATTGGTTTCAGTGATACTTGGAAGGACCCTCTACAATATTGCAAAGTGTCAAACAAATGTGAGTCTGCATGTATGTGTTAGGGGCAGATGAATAATTTAAAAAAAGCTGCAATTTTCATTGGCTTATAAAAGCTTAACGTTTTCACTTATGGAAAATCCGCTAAGTTACGTCTGTCGGCATTGGTCCAAAGTTCATGTGTATACAGTTTCGTACAGATTGCTCATAAATCCCAGGAGGAGTAGGCTTTTTACTGCTTTTTACTGCTTTTCATAGAATTCGAAATGGTGGGAGATCTAAAGGTCAGAGGTCAAAAGTCAAACAGTGAAAGTTGTTAGGCATGAGGAGACGCATGTGTGTATCGAAGTTTCATGGCTGTAGGTCGAACAGGGCATGAGCTGTACCTGTTCAAAGTTGGCATGTTCAATTGAGTGCTACAGCGCCACCCTTTGGCCAATGGTTGTGAGTTTCGGGTTTTCGCCGTTTGGCATAGCCCTCTACCATATTGCCGAATTTCATAAGAAGTGACCAGGCGGTTAGGCCAGAACTGGCAAAAACGGCGGAAGAATAATAATAATAATAGTGAAAGTGTAGAGATGTAATAGGGTTCGAAGCCTTACAGGCTCTCGAAACCTAATAATAATAGTGAAAGTGTAGAGATGTAATAGGGTTCGAAGCCTTACAGGCTCTCGAAACCTAAAAAGATTATAAAATACAATCATTCATGAATGGTCTTTGGTTAATTGGTTCCCTATATAAAGGGGGTCCCCAGTTAATAGAGTTAATAGAGCATCAACGTTTAAACGCCTTTATGTTTACACTATATTCTAAACTAAAGTAGCCGATCTACAAGCTCATATAGCTTGTATTTTCTTGTACATTTTGAAAAATCTGGAATAATCTTGGGGAGTCCCTGGCACAAAATATTTTGAGAAGGGGGTCCGCGGTTATAATACATATCAATGTCCTTGTTGTGCAAAAGTGTCCTCCTTTCTGAGGTTCTGCTGGTGGCCACCCTAATTGTAGTGTAAGTACAACATTTGCCTATGAGAATGAATGAATACTTTTTATTTTCTTGTCTGGCTGCCTCAACACAGCCCATCCCTTCGGGGATTATTCAAACACTTTGTAAAGAACACAATATTTCCAGTGCCAATATGCTGACACCAAAATAATAAACAATGTAAATACAGATAGTTTAGAAATCTTTTCAATCATAAACCTGATTCCACAACATTACTGTAATACCTATTTTCATGTTCTCATCCAGATAAACCTTTATTGATTAAATTCAGGTGTCAAAGCAGCAGCAACAGCAGTGGGAAAGAAAACAGCAGAGGTACTGGCAAGAGTCAAGAGCAAGCTTGTAAATCTGATCTAACATTTTGGCTACTTTTACATGAAACTGTCATTCGCCAAGTACAAAATTTAGAAAAATAACAAGAAACATCATAAGCAGATACAAGGTTTCAGTCCAACAGTGTGGAGTATTATAATTCAGTGTACTCTAACAGTGACGAGTCCTAAATCCTAAATGTATATTATTTTGTGTTTCAACAGTTGATGTGTGGTTGGTTGACTTGACCTGTCCAGTGCTGTGACTGGTTGAGAGGTGCTCTTGCTTTTCAGTCTGTGTCTATGGAAGTCAAGTCTTTATTTGTATAGCACATTTAAACAACTTTCATTGAAAATAACATCACATAGACCTAAAATACAGCATAGTTCAAAAGAAACATGAAAAGCAATACAGTTTCTCAAAAGTAAATGACATTCAGTGGGCAAAACAGAGTTAGTTTCCCTCAGACTGAGCTAAAAGCAATAGAAAACAGGTGAGGTTTTAAGGTGGATTTCAAATGTTCAATGGTGGACTTTATGTGCAATGGGAGATTGTTCCAGAGTCTGGGGGCAACAACAGAAAAGGCCTTAAAGGTTAAAGGTCACCTTTAGTTTTAAGGTGTGTTGGGGGAACTGTAGGAGCTTTTGGGACCTGGGAGCAGGAGGTGCAGTAAGCAGATCATAAATGTATTGTGGAGCTAAGCCATTCATGGCTTTAAAAAAAATATGAAAAAGGATAGGAGACAAACATTTAATGGAGGCAAGCACTAAATGATTTCAATTAAAGCTATGATTTGACAAAGGATTATAGTCCCACCTCTAAATGTTGATGCATTTAAAACATAGGACCACAGTGGAAATAAGTTCCCAGGTCTTCTTTGTGCTATCCTTTTAGCCGTAATGTCTTATTTTACCACGTGTTGTTTACATTTCTGGCTAATAAATAAATAAATAAATATATAAATAAATAAATCAACAAAAATAATAAAAAGTCAACTCAAACTTGATACAAACTGTAATGTACCACTTAAAACCCATATATACTTCCATCTATGGGTGGGTCCCATAGATGAAAGAGTATAAACCCCTAGGGGTCTATACTTTCCCTCTACACACTATATCTTTTCACTGAAAATAGTCGATCGACAATGCGTCAAATCACGTTGTGAGCCTGGAGATCTGCTATTTTTTCTGCTATTACTATATCTATCTGCTATTTTTGCCCAATGCCCAACGTCTTGCGATGCAAGGCTTTGTGAGCTTCTAGATCGGCTACCATATTTTTGTTGCTTTCGCCCCCTTGTGGAGGAGGGGTATAACTGTCGTTGAAGAAAGAAAGAAAGAAAGAAAGAAAGAAAGAAAGAAAGAAAGAAAGAAAGAAAGAAAGAAAGACACCATGCAGGGTAAAGTAAATTGTTGATGGACCCCAGGGGCCCCTGGATACTGGCCAGGATTTTTTTTTTAAATATATTTGTTTATTAAATGTCATTCCACAGCTGTGCTGTGTAAAATGGACTTATATAATTGCCTCCACTTGTGCCTCCAGTTTGCCTCCCAGGGCAGTTAGAACACCTCTAATGATGTATAGTATGTGAACATTCCTTCTTTACCCTGATGAAGACTGAGGCCTTGTGGTGTTTTTATCATGCCTGTTTAAATAAACGCTTTATCTCCTTGCTGTACTAAACCACTTTCAACCTGGTGTGTCTATTGACCATGATGTCATTATAGATGAACATCTGTCTCATATTCACTGACCATCTGTGCAATGTACATATCCTTTACTATTTAATCCATTTACAATGACTAGTGATATGTCAATGTTGATAGATTGTACATTTATACTTATTCTATATTTGATATTATATATGTTAAATCAGTCAGACTGTGTGGTGTTTAGTGTCAGACTCTGGTCTATTTGTTGTTTTTTTATTCAGCATTTGCTGCTACAGCACTCCCAAGGGGATCTATCTGTCTATCTCTCTTTCTTTCTTTCTTTCTTTCTTTCTTTCTTTCTTTTTTCAACGACAGTTATGTCCCTCCTCCACAAGGGGGCGAAAGCAACATTGCGTCCACCATTTACTGAGCATTTGCGAAACACGTTGACCCGGAAGTTAAGAGCGTGTTGTTTTCATGCTAACCATGACCTAATATATTGCCGTGTAGAAAAAACTTTGTTCGTGGTGAAAAATGTGTGATAAACGAGGTAAAATGTGTCACATAGACAGAGATGCTCGTAGGCCTGCGTCCTGCGTCGCTGACGCACCATATTGCGAAAGGACGCATTCATGACAACTCAAGTGCGTCCATGGGACGCAGCTCCGATTAGCTCCGATAATATATAATATTTGTCAGCTGTGATCTACATGGACTCTCTCGGTTAGGCACCGTTGGTGGAGAAGTATAACTCTCCGGTTAGACACCGTTGTACTGGAGAAGTATAACTCGGTTAAACGGCGTTGTGTGGCAGAAGCAGCAGCACAGCCCCTCGCTGTTAGTCTACGCTACACACACAGAGAGAGAGAGAGAGACGGCATGAGGACCTGCTCTTAAACGTGTTAAAACGTCTTGGATAGACCACTGTCTGGAATAATAACTGATCATCATACATACAGGTCTACTACTAATCTTTGTTGCTGTTGTCATCTTAAATTGACCAGCCAAAGTAAAATCCCCGATTTTAGAGTGTTCTCCCACTTGCTTGGAGATCAGAGTGAGTGGTGGATTAACGCATGTTGCCAATCAGCTGTGTAACATTAGCAGGTTAACGATGGCTCGTTGATCCTATGCATTTGACCCTGATTTGACCACAAAGGCAAACAAAAGCACTAATTAATGGCAGCTGTAAGTAACCGGTTGTCTATCGTCTGTGTCTTGTGTATGTTTAATAGGCAACTGGATGTTTTCTGTAGCTTAGAGATATCATAACAATTAATTCCCTGAAGAGGGTAGACCCTCTCCCTCATGCTAAACTTAAAGTGACTTATAAGGTTCCACTTCTCCTCAAAAAGACAACTTTATTTTCCTTTCTCAATGACAAGCCTAATAGTATTATTGCATGTTGACTATGTGCAATAACTGCAAGCCAATGTTCATAGGCATTGTCAGTATTTGTCTTCATTATTTCTTGAATTCCTATTTCTTTATTTGCCAATACTTCCACTGTAAGCCAGTGTTTTCAGTCTACACAATAAATAGTAAAAATAAATTCTACATTCATAAATAATACAAAATAAAATAATAATAATGATTAAAAGGTTCTATGATTAAATGTATTCTATTGGTCAAAGGTATGTTAAATCCACCTGTTGCCCACTACTAGTATTTCTTACCATAAGGTGTGCTAATACTACAGAATCATATACATTTGAAAAAATATATTTATGATTTTTTAATATATGTATATATATCGGTATCGGTCTTGAAAAGCAGGAACGGGTCGCACTGATCTAGATCTGCTATTTTCACAATATGTATCTGTGGAACTGAATCAAACTAAATTAAGTGCCTCAACTCCTAATTCCTCAGGGTGGGGGGTCCCCAGTTAAAATATGATTATTTTGGGGGGTCGCTGCCTGAAAAGGTTGAGATCCACTGCATCAGGATATAATGTACACAGTCACACACGCATAGAAGATATGGAGATTGGAGATCAAAGAAAACGATAGGGGGGGGGACGTGTAATTGGGGACCCATAAAATGTCCCTGGGACCCATCTAAAAGACCACCCTTGCATCCCAGGACCCATTACATTGAAAACCTAGCAACATCACTGCATAGAGTCTGTACGGCTGTCGATAAATGAACAACTGACGTCGGTGGGAGAGGAGATATTGTGTGTTTTGGAAAAACAGCGTGGTGATGTTTGTTGTGTGAAGCTTGTCAGAGTGGTTGTTTTGGAGCGCCTCAGTGCGGCTGCAGAGTTCATGTGCAACCTCTTCCAGAGAGAGATAGAGACACTAGAAACTCTGCTGGAGAGACAAAACAAACTGCTGCACGTGATGCTACAGCCACACATCACACTACACAGAGCAGGTTTGTTAATGCTGCATTTATACCACATGTTTACCACTGTTGGACTGTACATACTCATAGCTAAGCTTGATTGATTGATTGATTGATTGATTGATTGAATACTTTATTAGCAGTTTGCGAAACATAAAGCACAGGAAAGTTCAGTTCAATACAAGGTCTGCTAAGAGGATTGTACCCAAGAAAACACTATGGCTTGTTTCCATTGGGGTCCTGTGTACTCAATGCATCAACATTTAATGATAGACATATATACAATACTATGCAAAAACATCATAAACGAGTAGTAGTCAAAAAGAAGAATATGCACAGTAAAGGGTGGGGGGGTAGGTCTTTTTACTTTTTATAAGGGCCAGTTCCGAAACACAGCCACCTGCAAGGGCCCTTCTAGAGCTGTTTTGAAGGAGACTAAGGATTCACACTTTTTTTTTATGACTATAAACCATAATACCAGACCCATTGCAAGTTGCTGTACTCTGTCCTCTACCCTGAGCCATCCCACCCTAGCAAAATAAGCAGGGCTTAAATGAGTTGTTGGTGTGAGGCCAAGCAGTAGCCTGACCAGTTTGTTTTGGGATGTCTGGAGCCTTGTCTGATGCTACCTCTTCTCTCCTCCTGTCTGTGTTTAAAGAGGTTTCCCCTGAACATGAGGAGAGGAGCACCAGTCTGGTCCAGGAGGAACCACAACCTCCACAGATTAAAGAGGAACAGGAAGAGGAGGCTGATATGTCAACATTGACATCACTACACAGGATGACGAGCTGTGACACTCTCTCAGGTAAAAATAAAAGGCACTTTATCGATTCTAGTCTAGCAAAACTAAGGCCTAAAGCTACTTTTAGCTAAGTTAACATGTTTACCACTGTTGGACTATACACACTCATAGCTAAGATACTTATAGCCAGTGTTGGGCAAGTTACTTTTGAAAAGTAATTAGTTATAGTTACTAGTTACTTCTCCAAAAAAGTAACTGAGTTAGTAACTGAATTACTCTATTGTAAAAGTAACTAGTTACTAGGAAAAGAAACTATTTGCGTGAAAAAGTCGTAATATGTCAAAGAATTTGGATTGTTTTTGGGAGCAGGTTTCACAAGCCAGGTGCATAGACAGTGTTGGGAAAGTTCACTTAAAATATGAACTAGTTCAAAGTTCAGTTCACACATTTTAAAATGAACTAGTTCAGTTCATAGTTCATAGAAGTTCATGGTTCAAAAAATGAACTAGTTCAGTTCTTTTTCGCTCTTTTTGTTTCTATATATATATATATATATATATATATATATATATATACATATATATATATATATATATATATATATATATATATATATATATATATATATATATATATATATATATATATATAAAATTAATAAGGGTCTCTCTCTCAGCTAAGGGGTCCTTGACTTGAAAAACGTTGAATACCCAGGCCTGTGTTATTATATTATATGAATATAATCCAGGATTATGCCATTTATAGCCATAATGTTTTAATAGCAGACCTACAAGCTCACAATGAGTTGCATCGCGTTGTGAGATTGTATATCTGCTATTTTAAGCACGGGACACTGTCGTGCTGCGAAGTGTAAATTAGGCTCTAGCCCAGAGAGAGCAGCAGCAGAGAGAGAAAGAAAAGGCATCAATAGCGAAAAGTTGTGAAAAATACTTTGTTTTAAACACAAGCAGTACACCCGATCCCAGCAACGTTGTTGTTGTTCATGTGTGTGTGTAGCTAATACATCGCAGAAGCTTTCTTTAATTACGAAATGATCTTGCGTCGGAGACTCTGCAAGAAGAACAAACAGCTGTGGGTCATTATCACTCAGCATGCTGCTACAGTGACACAACAACTTATAAACGGACATTTATTTTATAAAGCTAAGTGTTACTTCTCTTGCATTTTTAACCAGAGGGGCTATCTGTAATCACGGAGCTCCATATTGCTCGTGACTCGCCATCTCTTTACTGGTCTGGTTGATAAAAGTTAGTTTGTTTGTGTGTGTGTGCGCCGCGCTGGGTTTGTGTGTAAAAAATCACGAAGATATAAATACCAAGGATTTGTCAGTGATGTCATGTCACATCATGTCACTTCTTAAACAGCATCGAGTCTGTGTTACTTCCTGGTTGCGTAACAGCAAAAAGTAAAAGACATCACTGTCGTATCCTTGGTATTTTTTCTAACCGTGTCATCTTTGCAGCAGCGGCCCCAGCCTGTAGTAGCGCTGCACGCGCACACACACACACACACACACACACACACACACACACACACACACACACACACACACACACACACAGACACACACACTGTCAGCCGGCCCATGGTAACAGAAAGCTTGGGGACGCTTGACATAGTAACGGAGCACATTTCATGTCAGTAACGGTAACGGCGTTGCCAAAATTGAAATTGTAATTAATTAGATTACTTGTTACTGGAAAAAATAACGGCGTTAGGTAACGGCGTTTATTTAAACGCCGTTATGCCCAACACTGCTTATAGCTAAGCTAATAGATGAGTTTTGGTTTGCAGTTTGTCCATCACATCAAAGAGAGAATAATTCATCCATCCATTTGTATATTTCATGCATTCATATGTTTTTTATTCAATCACTCAATGTCATAACATGTCTTCAGACAAATTTGACCAACTACGTTAGGTAGTTGCAAAGTAACTAGATACTTTTACCAAGTAATCTGTTGTGTAGATAGTTCATTTGCATACCCTTTGGAAGACGGTTTGGTGTGTGTTGTTATTTGTTTTGACCACAAATGGTAAAAATGTAATGTAAATAGCATGTTGTTTAGACAATGCTAGGTTGATGTTTACCTGGTTTCTTTGTAGTAAATTGTTTTCTTTGCACTCTACTAACGTGACCTTGGACTTTGACGAGGGTTAGTGTTCATTTTCTCTGATCTTGCAAAGTCGCTCTGGATCCAACAAATGTCCTCCCATAATGTAGGCTAAAATTGCCAACTCTCCCAAAACAAATTGTAGTCTTAATCTATTTGGGCAGGCTGCCAGATTAGATTATATGTATTAAAAATCCTGGTCACCACTGTTTTAATCTGTAGGTCATTTCAGTACTTTCAATATTTTCAACTGAAAAAATACACAATTTAAAAATACTGATGATTGTGACCAATCAAATCAATAAATAGACGAATAAATATCATCCAAATGAGAAAAACCTTTTGAGTTGTTCTGCTGAATCTGATGCTACCTCCTTCTGCCTGTATGTCAAGAGGTTTCCCCTGAACATGAGGAGAGGAGCCCCAGTCTGGGCCAGCAGGAACCACAACCTCCACAGATTAAGGAGGAACAGGAAGAGGGGGCTGATGTGTCAACATTGACATTAGTACACAGTAATACGAGCTGTGGCACTCTCTCAGGTAAACAAGTCAATATCACTTTATCGATTGTAATCTAGCAAAACTAAGCCTAAAAGCCCCTATATGTCAGATGGGTGTGTGTTCAGAAACAACGTCAAGTTCAAGTTTCTAGGTGTTTCTCACATACTCAATACAGCATTGTTTTAAACACTTAAAACCCTATATACATTGACCGAGGTCCCCTAGGGGTCTTTCATTTCTTTAATACGTTTTTCCCTCTACACAAAATCGCTTGTAGATAGCCTGTATTTGCACCGAATGTTTTTCTATTATGAGATGTCCAGAATAGGGACGCTAAGGTTAATTTGGTTAAGGTGTTTTTAATACAGGGTTGGTTTACTTTAAATAGGGAAGCCATTCTAGTTAGCAGGAAATGGGTTTGGTTACTTAGAGAGGAGGTGAAGTGCATTTCTCTCTTTAAAATTATTTATTTTGAAAATAAAAGTGGTATTTTAGTTCTATCACTAATCTCCACTGGAAAAAGCAAACATCCCCACAACCTGTCCACCTCCACATTAATTCAGAAACAGACAAAATGTCTTCATCATGCATTTTACAACACTTTTATCCCCCTTGAGAGACATTTTAATTGGACAGATGAGGATTTTACCACAGCAAGCTGTACAAATACCAGGGCAAAGACCTGCTGTTTAGTGCCAGCTGTACAAGTGTCACTTGTGTGTCAATCTTCTAAACCGATCAGCTATGCTCCCAATAAAATTAACATAACTGTAGGGGTGCAACTGTTATCAAACTAATCAATTTAATTTATTATTGTAAAGAATCATTGATTTTGGGAAGATATTTTGAATTTTTTCTTTATTTCTTAAAATACAGTAGCATAAATGGATCATTAAGCCCAACAGGGCTGCAACAGTTAACAACTGAGAACCTGGCATCCCTATTTTCTTACAAAAAAATAACCAAAAGAGCAGATCTACAAACTCACATCATGACATGTTGTGAGCTTGAAGATTTGCTATGTTTGTTATTTTTGCACAACACCATTATACGACGAAGTATGAAGTAGGGCTTTAGTGCTTAATCAAATTAATACATTTAGGCCTTTCTGTGTGGACTTTACATGTTCTCCCCGTGTCTCCTAGGGTAGGTACCCTCACAAAAACATGCACTGTTGTGCCAATGGTTGATAACCATCCATTGTGTATGAGTACCTAACACCCTGTACTGAAGACCACTAGGGCTCAAATGATATCATTAGACACAAGAAAGAATGTTTTCTTCATCCTCATAGTAATCCAAATAGTTGATTTTATTAAACATACTCTCTACCACACTGAACTCTGCTGTTTGAGCAGAAGAGCTTCTTTTCTCTTTCTTTTTTCTTTTTTATTACATGCAGAAATTAAACTGCTCATTAACGAGAAAGGGAAGCCAGTGGCAGAGTTGCATGACCCAGACAGGCTCCTTGATCTTACATTTTTGGTGGATATAATAGATCACTTAAATGTGTTTAATGTTAACATGTAAGGCTACAACTGAGTTGTTACAGAATACTACGACAGCATTGGTGCCTTTCAAATTAAATTAGCTGTCTGTGTGTGTTGCTCACGGGAATAATTACAACATGGACAAAATATCACAGCAAAAACATAAGTTTCAATTTGCATTGAGCTTCATGTGCGTGTGATTCATTTGTGGTACAGGAGCTATTAATAGCCTGTTAACGTAATGTCAGATAACTGTGCTGATGCAATGACGCTAACGAGTGGTGGATCAGGCACAAGTATCGATATACAAACAGATGTTTTTGTGAATTAAGGTTCACAAGGAGGCTTAATTTTTCAGTCACTCATACAAGTCTTTGCAGTGAAATATAATGTCCCAGAATGTTGCCAGACACCATATCTTATGGTTAAACATTTCTAAGTTCAGACATTCAGTGGTTTACTCTCATTTCATCTTTTGTCTAGACTTCCTGCACCTCCCTGTGTGTAAAGAGGAAATGTCCATTGAACAGCAGGGGGGTCATCCTAGTCTGATCCAGGAGGAACCAGAGTCTCCACAGATTAAAGAGGAACAGCAGGAGCTACTTCTAAGACCAGAGGAGGCTGCTGGGTCAACGCTGACATTACTAGCAGTGAAACATGAAAGTGATGAAAACAGTGAGATAGAGCCTCTAGCCAGCACCTCAACTGAACACATGAAAACACAAGCCGATGTAGATTACTGTGGAGCATCACAACAAACTAGTGATGGCCGGCTCCTCTCGTCACACTGTTCTGAATCTGACACTGAAGACAGTGATGAGTGGAAGGAGACCAGGGAAGATCAGTCAGCTGTAAACACACTGAAATCACACAAGACACAAAATGGTGAAGAAAAAAGATTGTCTGTGAGCAACAAAGTGTCCCAGGACCTGCAATCATCGAAACAAACTCCATCCATGAGGAGTCACACAGGGAAGCAACACTTTAAATGTACAGAGTGTGGCACAGGCTTTGGTAAAATGTGTTATCTAAACCGACACATGAGAATTCATACAGGGGAAAAACCCTTTTCTTGTTCGGTTTGTGAAAGAAGCTTCAATCAACATGGTACTCTGAAGACACACATGAGATCTCATACAGGGGAAAAGCCCTGCACTTGCACAGTTTGTGCTAAAGGCTTTGCTCAAATGGGAAATCTAAAGAAACACATGCGAACCCATACAGGGGAAAAGCCATTCACTTGTACGGTTTGTCCCAAAGGCTTTGCTCAAATGGAAGATCTAAAGAAACACATGAGATCTCATACAGGGGAAAAGCCCTTTACTTGCACAGTTTGTGCCAAGGGCTTTGCTCGAATGGATCATCTGAAGTCACACATGTTGACTCATACAGGGGAAAAGCCCTTCACTTGTACAGTTTGTGCCAAAGGCTTTGTTAGAAAGAGTGATTCGAAGACACACATGAGATCTCATACAGGGGAAAAGCCCTTTACTTGTACAGTTTGTGCCAAAGGCTTTGCTCGAATGGGTCATCTGAAGATGCACATGAGATCTCATACAGGGGAAAAGCCCTTTTCTTGTAAAGTTTGTGCCAAGGGCTTTGCTGGAATGCATCATCTGAAGACACACATGAAGACTCATACAGGGGAAAAGCCCTTCACTTGTACAGTTTGTCAAAAGAGCTTCAGTGGAAATCTGAAGAAGCACATGAGGATCCATACAGGTAAAAATATAGCACTATCTGTAGTTTTTTTTAAATCTTTTGTGTGACACTGTGATACAACATGGTATAAAATAGGGGGAAAAAGCAAACAGATGTGATACTGTATGGAGATACAAGGTTTCTGCCCGACAGCAACAATTATATCATTTATTTATTGTAAATGAAATGTAATATTATGTAAATGTAATATTGTAAGTGAAAAGTCTTGAATACTAAAGCAGATGAATTACACAATCTGATGATGTCAACATGATCAAATCAAATCAATCACAATTAATCTTTGTACAGTTTGTCAAAAGAGCTTCAGTGGAAATCTGAAGAAGCACATGAGGATCCATACAGGTAAAAATATAGCACTATCTGTAGTTTTTTTTAAATCTTTTGTGTGACACTGTGATACAACATGGTATAAAATAGGGGGAAAAAGCAAACAGATGTGATACTGTATGGAGATACAAGGTTTCTGCCCGACAGCAACAATTATATCATTTATTTATTGTAAATGAAATGTAATATTATGTAAATGTAATATTGTAAGTGAAAAGTCTTGAATACTAAAGCAGATGAATTACACAATCTGATGATGTCAACATGATCAAATCAAATCAACACAATTAATCTTTCATTACACGCTGTTCTACATTACCCATCCCAAACACCGAACACCAAACACACTTAACTATTATTATATATTATAATGACATTAAAAATAGAATATGTGTGTGTTCCATTAGACAAGAAGCAGCGACAGTCCTCCACTGATGGAGATCCTGTTAAAAAGAAGAGCCGAACTACCACATCTGAACTGCAGGAGGCGCCCAGTGACGGTAATGGAGACAAACTATGTACTCTTCTCCTTATTCTTATTCTTAATATTATTTTATGTAATTCTGAATATAAGTATATCTGCTTTACTATCTAAGGATGAAAGAAAGAATAGAACAATAATAAAGATTGTCAGGCCTTACTTTAAAGGGTTTAGATGTCAAGCATTGATTTGGTTCTGGCCATTTTGCTATTATTCTTTTTTAGCATCAAACTATCCATTACTAACGGATGACAATTTTATGGTGGTGTTTATAGTTTTCATTCATAAATATACCACTATTGAAGCATGAGCTAAAGGTTAATATTTGGAGAGTTGCATTGGATTGTGTATCATTTTCTGTACAGAGGTTCATTCATTGCTGGGAGTGAAGGGTGGCAACATGTCCAAGAAGAAGAGGGCAGTCCGGCCCAAAGGCTCCAAAAGTAAAGACAAAGACTTCAGGTACATCTAATCTATATATCTATATACATCTATATAAAACAAACAAACAAAAAAAACTAAACAATAATTGAAATAGCTGAAAAATGTGTACTAAACACAATACAGTAATAATTGTACGATGCAAGGCTCCTTTGTTAGGTTTTGTGTGCTGTGCATGGGTCCTACCCATAGAGTTATAAGTCCTACCTCTTTTTTTTCTTCTATCGGTGATGTAAAAAGTCATACATGTAAAGTGTCCTTTAATATGTTGAGAGTGACACAAAACAAGTTCTCCCCTCCCTCTGGTCCATCTAATCTAGCTCTAACTGTCTCAGATCATTGTGACACATGGCTCTCTGGTGGTTGTCAGTGTGTCAGCCTGATTTTTAGCTTTTCCCACAAATTCCCCACTAGGACTGGTCCATGTGGACAGAATCTAATATCACAATATTATTGACCAAATAACTTAATATTGATATTGTGGTGATAATTACACTGTGACTGCTAAATGACCGTAATGATTTGATGTGTATTTTTGTATATTTTTTTTAAACATATAAAATAGCGTGTAACCAGATGGACCCTAACTTCCCTATTTTGATTATGTGATAATAGCTGAGAAAATTGCATATTGGACATTTTTGGGGAAGAGATTATATCAAACTATATATATTATAGAAGTACTGTATATACGGTTTAAGTGATTTAATGATTAAAAGCATGCATCCAAAATCCTGATATTGGTATTTATCCTCCCTCCCTCCCTCTCTCTCTCTCTCTCTCTCTCTCTCTCTCTCTCTCTCTCTCTCTCTCTCTCTCTCTCTCTCTCTCTCTCTCTCTCTCTCTCTCTCTCTCTCTCTCTCTCTCTCTCATATATTCAGACCCTCATTCAGACCCACATGAAGACAGTGCCTCCAGTCCTGTATCACTACACTGGCAGAATCTCTTTAAAATGGGAATGTGTTAATTAATAATATATTGTGTGATAAAGTTCCACTTTTGTCAAGTACCATGACTGTTTGTTCACATATAACCCTTAAGGTCCTTACACACCGGGGGCGAATTTTTTATGCGAATAATACTTTTTAAAAAAAAAACCTTATAAAGTCAATAGAAGCTTCCATGGAGCGAAAAAGCGAAGCGAAAAAGCGTCTTTTAATTATTCGGAACGAGTCCAAATTTTGCGTATATTTGCATAATCGCCGGTGTGTAACCGCCTTTACTGTTCATTTCCTAAGTGCACACCTTGAGTTTATAATAATACTGAATTATTACTTTACTTCAATTTGTTTTTGGTTAGTAATGTTTTTGATGCACTAAACATTTTCTGCTAAAGACAGCTATTGAACTTATAGGAACATGCAGTCATTATGACTACAATACCCATACTCCTTAGTTAAAGGACGACTTCACCACTTTTCAACCTATCTTCATATAATAGGTCCTCACTAATGCTCATGATAAAATGATACAATTTTTTTCTACTTGGTCTGTGTCTCATAGGAGGGCTGTGGACAGTCCAGAAACCCGTCTACCAGTGACATCATCGTTAGGCAGGATTTTTTCCCCCAAAAAGATTACATTCTTTTTATTCAGATTTTTATTAAGGCGAGAACAATGGGATCTATTATTGCATTGCAACTTTCCAGGAATACAAAGCCTGCAGTTTCTATTAGCTTGGATTCCCCATCGATGATGTCACTGGTAGACGGGTTTCTGAACTGTCTACAGCCCTCCTCTGAGACACAGACTGATTAGAAAAAAATTGTACCATTTTATCATGAGCATTAGTGAGGCCCTATTATATGAAGATATGTTGAAAAGTGGTGAAGTCGTCCTTTAAGCAAACGACTGATCTAGTGTTTGACCTTTCTGTGCTGCATATAGTTCTTAAAGGGCAAGACCACTTTGGTAGAGGTTTGGGTTGTGTAGTTACCTTGCCATGATGTAACTCCAAAGGTGGGCAAGAAATAAAAAATAATTTCTCCATTGATTAGAAATTGATAATTCAAAATATGCTCCTCATTGACTTACATTGTACGGTAAAACTGCTCTCAAAGTCACACTTTTAGCACAAAAATAACGCAAACAAAGTTGATTCAGACAATATAGAACATCACCGAACCCAGTACTGTTTTTTTTTTTAATAAAAATGTCAACTTCCTGTTGATTTTAACATTTTTAATAAGTAGAAAACCCGGACTGGATCGGCGGATCCGGATCCAGATCTTCAAATAGTAAAATCAACAGGAAGTTGACATTTTTATTTAAAAAAAAACAGTACTGGGTTTGGTGATGTTCTATATTGTCTGAGTCAGCTATGTTTGGGTTCATTTATGTGCTAAAAGAGTGACTTTGAGAGCTGTTTTACCGTACAATGTAAGTCAAGGAGGAGCATATTTTGAATTATCAATTTCTAATCAATGGAGCAATTATTTTTGATTTCTTGCCCACCTTTGGAGTTACATCATGGTAAGGTAACTACACAACCCAAACCTCTACCAAAGTGGTCTTACCCTTTAAGCAAAGTGTGTCTGTTCATACTCTGGTCCAATACAGGCCAGGGGTGCATGCAATGGGTGAAGGAAACCTAGATGAAGTCCTGACTATAATGACCAGTATCCAGCCTCTGATTAGAGGGATATTACCCTAAATATTGTGAGGTACACTTAATAGTGTTTTTTGGGGGGGAAATGTGTTGGTCAAATTGAGTTGAAGGAAACTGTTTGTACTAGTATTTACATCAATAAAGGCCTTATAGTTGCTGTCCGGCAGAAACCTCTTATCTCCATATTATTTTCTTCATTTTTTCTTAAATGAATGCCCTACTTGATAATACTAAAGCGACTGAATTGAGCCTGGGATACAAGTCAAGTCACATTTATTTGTATAGCACATTTATAAAACAACTGAAGTTGACCCAAAGTGCTTTACATTCAAAATAACACCACATAGACCTCCTAAAATACTGCATAGTTAAAAGAAACATACACAGCAATACAGCTTAAAGGGATTGTAGGCGAGTTCAGACATAATCAAAGAAAAAAACTGTTGTCAAACACCGCCCCTCCAGCAGTTCTTTTCCCCGACCACCAGGGGGTGACGCAGAGCCGACTTTTTAAATGGACCATGCCCAAAATAGGTTGCCTTATGCGGATACAATTCGCGGAACTGCCCGCCCCTATGGTTCTCTGAATTTTTATTTTTAAATAGGCTCTTTCATGATAAATTGACCACATATATGAAGTTAAACAACTAAATTCTATCCAAAAGAGTTTTTAAAAGTAAATTTTGTGCCTCAAAAAAGAAGTTTGAGAGCGTTTTAAAACCGAAAGTAAAAAGTTCACACGGGCACGGACGCGCACATGCGTGCGTTAATTTACGTACCGGACAAACGTAACATAAACAGTAGGGAAAATACGGATTTCAGACAGAGGACTGTGTTCCAATGCAGGAAAACACCCCAGCATCATTATATAGTGGCTGATAGAGGGGAGAAAATGCAATATATATATATATATATATATATATATATATATATATATATATATATAAATATTTTTTAAATTTAGGCTTAATGTTCCCTACAATCCCTTTAAACACAAGAGCTAATTGCCGCACTTTGTAACCTTTTTTGTATGAATAAAATTCAATTCAATGTCAATACAATATAACTCATACAATTGGGGTGGTTGTATATTTTGTCTCCCTGCTCTTCTATTGAGACATTTAGACCCGTGTCAAAGGTCATGTCTCACCTTATCCCCTGAGCAAGCATTAGCTCCATGGTAAAAAGAAAATCAGCACTTGCTCAGAAAACCGGGTTCAAATCCAGGGTAGAAGAGGAAAGTTACATAGTGCTGCTTTAATTATACATTCAGTGGTCAAAACAGACAATTAGTTATTTGCTTAATGTCTTACTGTACCACGTGCTGTTTACATTTCTGACTAATAAAGTATTCAATAAAACAAAAACATCTGAAATAAGTCAAACCTGATACAAACTGTAATCAACCACTTAAAACCCATATATACTTAATTGATCAGGCTAAGGCAGTGGTACTCAAACCTTCTTGGCTCAGGGCACCCCTGTAAATATCGTTTTCATCCAAGGCACTCCTGAATTACATTGTTACTTTAAGTCACATTACGGTACGTATGATATGTTTTTTTCCCCTTTGATACAGTATGTCATGTGGAAAACTTGAGAGAATATCCGTTTCCATTAGGACAGATTGACAATAGCTTTATACTTGAGGTTTAAACTGACTGATATTGATCAATTCCAATTATCTATAGTATTCTGTGGCACCCACTTTGACAAACCCTGCCCTAGGGGTCTATACTTCCTTCCCTCTAAACTATATCTCTTCGCTGAAAATAGCTGATCAACACGTCACAGTGTGTTGTGAGCTTGGAGATCTTCTATTTTCGCCCTATGTCCCAGAATAGGGTCATTAAGAATGTGTTTTATCAAGATTACTGAACTGAGAAATGTAAATCCTCACCGAAAAATATGACAATGCACACAATTGGGCTTCAGAACCTCCCATTCCACTGACACATGCCTGCTGTATTTGACCGACTACATCAAACGTGAGGTAGACGCGGGCAAATACTGCGGCATGGTTATGTTGGACCTCCAAAAAGCGTTCGACACTGTAAACCATTCAATTTTACTTGATAAACTGAGGGCGATTGGTTTTGACTGCACATCACTAAACTGGATGAGATCCTACCTGGAGGGAAGAGAACAAGTGGTTGACATCAACGGAACCATGTCCTCTTCCCTCCCGGTGAGCTGTGGGGTTCCTCAGGGCAGCATTCTAGGGCCGTTACTGTTCCTTTTATACATTAACGACATGAATGCTGCCTGTAACTGCAAATTGTTCCTGTTCGCTGATGACTCGGCACTCCTGATCTCGGGAGAGGACAAGTTGCAAGTTGAGGAGGCGCTCAGCTCCGAACTCTCAAAAATCCGTACTTGGCTTACCGATAACAAACTGTCACTACACCTTGGGAAAACTGAATCCATTCTCTTTGGGACCAAACATTCCCTCAGACAGATGGAGGTAAATGATTTCAAGGTCAAAGTCGATGACACAATTATCTCTAGCAAAGAAGAGATTACCTATTTGGGTTGTATTCTCGACAAATACCTGTCAGGTGAAAGCATGGGGTCAAAGGTGGTCAAAATAGTAAACCAGAGAACCAAATTTATGGGCAGAGTTTCCTCTTTTGTCAACCCTCAGGCCCTCAGGCCCTCAGGACCCTCTCAGGGGCCCTGATTCAACCACATTTTGATTATGCTAGCACCTCCTGGTACTCCAACACCTCAGTGTCACTGAAGACTAAGCTTCAAACCTCCCAAAACAAACTGATTCGACTACTTGGATTGGGGCCCATGACCCACCTTTCTCCCACCCATTTTGCCAGCCTAGGCTGGCTCTGGGTGGAAGACAGGGTTAAACAACTAAAAATGGGACTGGCCTTCAAAATTGTAAATGAAAATTTGCCCGATATGCCCCCTATTCCCGCATATCTGAGTAAATACCTCCAAAAGGTTAGTGACACCCACAGTCACAATACCAGAGGGAGCGCTAACAACAATTTGGTACCACCCACCCATAAAACAAACATGGGCAAATTCTCCTACTACAGCACTGCCACCCAGGTTTGGAATGGTCTAACCCCATCCCTCAAAAAATGCAGTTCGCTGGGCTCATTTAAAAGAGCCTTAAAAAATCACCTTTCAGGAGGCCAAAAGAGGAGGTAGTACCATTTTCCCGTTAGACAGCCGACCCCCCCCCCCTGTTCTTGTACATATCTTTCCCCCCTTTTTTTATTCCTTTGGTTGTACATAGTGTTATATATATATATATATATATACATATATATATATATATATATTTATATATATATATATATATATATACTTTTTTTTGCTGTTTTATTTTTTATTTCTTTGTGTAATGATATTCGAAATGTGGTGCCACTATATATGTCTATGAATTGAATACCAAGGCCCTCATTGGAAACAAGTCCGCAAGGACTTTTATGAACGGACCTGTTAGACAAAGTATTTTAAATGTAAATGTGTTGTTTTACATTCTTTTGCCTAATAAAATATTCAATCAATCAAACAAGCACAATACAATAGTGTGGTGATGAGTTTGTGAAAGCATTTCTATAACAGTGTAAGTTATTTGTCCACTGAAGTGTAGAGCACAGAGATGTGGCTTGAAGCAGACTTTTCACCGGAAGATCCTTCATCACTGTGAGGAAGACCATGATATTCTGTTGAGGTTTTGGATCACTAGAAGCACATTCTTCACACAGTCAGCTTGAATGTGTTTGTGGAGAGACACTGTTGATGTCTTGTAAGAGGATTATCACTGAGGTGAATACACACACACACACACACACACACACACACACACACACACACACACACACACACACACACACACACACACACACACACACACACACACACACACACACACACACACACACACACACACACACACACACACACACACACACACACACACACACACACACACACACACACGTCTGATAAATATAATTCAATTAAACACATGAGACAATCTGATTACACATGGTGATTCATTTATTTATCGAGGGAAATGATCCATTATTACATATTTGTGACTGATATTTGGAGTTCATTCCTCCATACAGAACATCTGCAACTCTGGGATGTTGGCGGCTTTCCTCACATACACTTCTCACTTCAGGTGCTTCCACAACATTTATGTTGGGTTAAGGTCAGGACTTTGACTTGGCTGTTCCAAAACAACTCTGTCTCCTCTTCTTTTGACCCCCCCCCCCCCCCCCCCCCCCCCCTTGAGGTGTAAGGCATGTGTGGGTCAAGAAAGCAACTTTAGACATTTTATCTTACAAGATTTTCAGTCTATATAACGCCAATGGCAGGCTGAGCCTCGGGTCAATTGACGAGTGCACTCGTCAATAGCAGTCAATGAGCTAAAGAGGGCCTCTGCCAAGCCAGAGTCTGAGAATGTAGATGGACCTTGTTTGTTGATGATGACATTGGACTCGGACGCATCTGTTGAACAACTGAGTCTGGGGACGAATAGCTGAGCCTCGCCTCCATCCTGGGACTCAACTGTCGGCGTGTGTGGGGGACTGGTGCTCAGTGTTGTGCCAGTGTTCTCTTGTTGTCCCCCATTCTGTAACAAGACTGGATCCCCTGAGGGTGACCTCATGGTTGATGCTGATCTTCCTTGGGGTGAGTTTGTTGGAAAAGTTGGCCCGTTTAGGGGTGCAGTGTTAAGGCTGAGGTTTCTTAAAGGGGCCACACCATAAATGTAAAAAAATATATATTATATATAAATATTGCCCCCTAATACGTATTAAAATGTTGTAAGCCTAAAAAAAACATCCAGATATTTTTCTCACAATCTGACTGTCTGTCATTCCAAGCTTTTTCAGCTGCAATACCAAAATGTCCTTTTGGGCAGAGGGGCGCTACTGAGCAATTCTGTCTGTCAACTAGACTGGACTAGAAATGTTGCTTACATAAGCAACATTGCCATTCTGAGATGGCCTGTTCAGACACGCCCATTCTGAAAATCTCTGAAATGAGAATAAATGACTGAATGTCAAAAAATATATATTTTTTGGGGTACAAGAGACACTGGGGAGCCCAAAAAATACCCCCCCCCCAAAAAAAAAGAAAATAAATTCATGGTGTGGCCCCTTAAGGTTTGCAGGGAAAGTCTACTTCGTCTTAGGTGGCCCTGTGCTGCTCCTCTGTCTGAGGTTGCCTGGAATCTATAACGGTTGACACTCCTGGAGCCGAGGCCTTGGCTTCTTCTCTTGCAGGCTCGACACTTGATACTGAAAGTAGAAAGGCGGGCACTATTAACAACACTGATGCCTTTAGAAAATACAATTATTAATATGCTAGTCCTCTAATACGCGAAAACTGAATCCATTCTCTTTGGGACCAAACATTCCCTCAGACAGATTTATGGGCAGAGTTTCCTCTTTTGTCAACCCTCAGGCCCTCAGGACCCTCTCAGGGGCCCTGATTCAACCACATTTTGATTATGCTAGCACCTCCTGGTACTCCAACACCTCAGTGTCACTGAAGACTAAGCTTCAAACCTCCCAAAACAAACTGATTCGACTACTCCTCGGATTGGGGCCCATGACCCACCTTTCTCCCACCCATTTTGCCAGCCTAGGCTGGCTCAGGGTGGAAGACAGGGTTAAACAACTAAAAATGGGACTGGCCTTCAAAATTGTAAATGAAAATTTGCCCGATATGCCCCCTATTCCCGCATATCTGAGTAAATACCTCCAAAAGGTTAGTGACACCCACAGTCACAATACCAGAGGGAGCGCTAACAACAATTTGGTACCACCCACCCATAAAACAAACATGGGCAAATTCTCCTACTACAGCACTGCCACCCAGGTTTGGAATGGTCTAACCCCATCCCTCAAAAAATGCAGTTCGCTGGGCTCATTTAAAAGAGCCTTAAAAAATCACCTTTCAGGAGGCCAAAAGAGGAGGTAGTACCATTTTCCCGTTAGACAGCCGACCCCCCCCCCCCCCCCCCCTGTTCTTGTACATATCTTTCCCCCCTTTTTTTATTCCTTTGGTTGTACATAGTGTTATATATATATATATATATATATGTATATATATATATATATATATATATATATATATATATATATATATATATATATATATATATATATATATATATACATATATATATATATATGTATATATATATATATATATATATACTTTTTTTTGCTGTTTTATTTTTTATTTCTTTGTGTAATGATATTCGAACTGTGGTGCCACTATATATGTCTATGAATTGAATACCAAGGCCCTCATTGGAAACAAGTCCGCAAGGACTTTTATGAACGGACCTGTTAGACAAAGTATTTTAAATGTAAATGTGTTGTTTTACATTCTTTTGCCTAATAAAATATTCAATCAATCAAACAAGCACAATACAATAGTGTGGTGATGAGTTTGTGAAAGCATTTCTATAACAGTGTAAGTTATTTGTCCACTGAAGTGTAGAGCACAGAGATGTGGCTTGAAGCAGACTTTTCACTGGAAGATCCTTCATCACTGTGAGGAAGACCATGATATTCTGTTGAGGTTTTGGATCACTAGAAGCACATTCTTCACACAGTCAGCTTGAATGTGTTTGTGGAGAGACACTGTTGATGTCTTGTAAGAGGATTATCACTGAGGTGAATACACACACACACACACACACACACACACACGAACACACACGCACACACACACACACACACACACACACACACACACACACACACACACACACACACACACACACACACACACACACACACACACACACACACACACACACACACACACATCAGACTTTCACATGTCTGATAAAGATAATTCAATTAAACACATGAGACAATCTGATTACACATGGTGATTCATTTATTTATCGAGGGAAATGATCCATTATTACATATTTGTGACTGATATTTGGAGTTCATTCCTCCATACAGAACATCTGCAACTCTGGGATGTTGGCGGCTTTCCTCACATACACTTCTCACTTCAGGTGCTTCCACAACATTTATGTTGGGTTAAGGTCAGGACTTTGACTTGGCTGTTCCAAAACAACTCTGTCTCCTCTTCTTTTGACCCCCCCCCCCCCCTTGAGGTGTAAGGCATGTGTGGGTCAAGAAAGCAACTTTAGACATTTTATCTTACAAGATTTTCAGTCTATATAACGCCAATGGCAGGCTGAGCCTCGGGTCAATTGACGAGTGCACTCGTCAATAGCAGTCAATGAGCTAAAGAGGGCCTCTGCCAAGCCAGAGTCTGAGAATGTAGATGGACCTTGTTTGTTGATGATGACATTGGACTCGGACGCATCTGTTGAACAACTGAGTCTGGGGACGAATAGCTGAGCCTCGCCTCCATCCTGGGACTCAACTGTCGGCGTGTGTGGGGGACTGGTGCTCAGTGTTGTGCCAGTGTTCTCTTGTTGTCCCCCATTCTGTAACAAGACTGGATCCCCTGAGGGTGACCTCATGGTTGATGCTGATCTTCCTTGGGGTGAGTTCGTTGGAAAAGTTGGCCCGTTTAGGGGTGCAGTGTTAAGGCTGAGGTTTCTTAAAGGGGCCACACCATAAATGTAAAAAAATATATATTATATATAAATATATAATACGTCCTTTTGGGCAGAGGGGCGCTACTGAGCAATTCTGTCTGTCAACTAGACTGGACTAGAAATGTTGCTTACATAAGCAACATTGCCATTCTGAGATGGCCTGTTCAGACACGCCCATTCTGAAAATCTCTGAAATGAGAATAAATGACTGAATGTCAAAAAAATATATTTTTTGGGGTACAAGAGACACTGGGGAGCCCAAAAAATACCCCCCCCCCCAAAAAGAAAATAAATTCATGGTGTGGCCCCTTAAGGTTTGCAGGGAAAGTCTACTTCGTCTTAGGTGGCCCTGTGCTGCTCCTCTGTCTGAGGTTGCCTGGAATCTATAACGGTTGACACTCCTGGAGCCGACATTTATGTTGGGTTAAGGTCAGGACTTTGACTTGGCTGTTCCAAAACAACTCTGTCTCCTCTTCTTTTGACCCCCCCCCCCCCCCCCCCTTGAGGTGTAAGGCATGTGTGGGTCAAGAAAGCAACTTTAGACATTTTATCTTACAAGATTTTCAGTCTATATAACGCCAATGGCAGGCTGAGCCTCGGGTCAATTGACGAGTGCACTCGTCAATAGCAGTCAATGAGCTAAAGAGGGCCTCTGCCAAGCCAGAGTCTGAGAATGTAGATGGACCTTGTTTGTTGATGATGACATTGGACTCGGACGCATCTGTTGAACAACTGAGTCTGGGGACGAATAGCTGAGCCTCGCCTCCATCCTGGGACTCAACTGTCGGCGTGTGTGGGGGACTGGTGCTCAGTGTTGTGCCAGTGTTCTCTTGTTGTCCCCCATTCTGTAACAAGACTGGATCCCCTGAGGGTGACCTCATGGTTGATGCTGATCTTCCTTGGGGTGAGTTTGTTGGAAAAGTTGGCCCGTTTAGGGGTGCAGTGTTAAGGCTGAGGTTTCTTAAAGGGGCCACACCATAAATGTAAAAAAAAATATATTATATATAAATATTGCCCCCTAATACGTATTAAAATGTTGTAAGCCTAAAAAAAACATCCAGATATTTTTCTCACAATCTGACTGTCTGTCATTCCAAGCTTTTTCAGCTGCAATACCAAAATGTCCTTTTGGGCAGAGGGGCGCTACTGAGCAATTCTGTCTGTCAACTAGACTGGACTAGAAATGTTGCTTACATAAGCAACATTGCCATTCTGAGATGGCCTGTTCAGACACGCCCATTCTGAAAATCTCTGAAATGAGAATAAATGACTGAATGTCAAAAAATATATATTTTTTGGGGTACAAGAGACACTGGGGAGCCCAAAAAATACCCCCCCCCCCAAAAAAAAAGAAAAGAAATTCATGGTGTGGCCCCTTAAGGTTTGCAGGGAAAGTCTACTTCGTCTTAGGTGGCCCTGTGCTGCTCCTCTGTCTGAGGTTGCCTGGAATCTATAACGGTTGACACTCCTGGAGCCGAGGCCTTGGCTTCTTCTCTTGCAGGCTCGACACTTGATACTGAAAGTAGAAAGGCGGGCACTATTAACAACACTGATGCCTTTAGAAAATACAATTATTAATATGCTAGTCCTCTAATACGCGAAAACTGAATCCATTCTCTTTGGGACCAAACATTCCCTCAGACAGATTTATGGGCAGAGTTTCCTCTTTTGTCAACCCTCAGGCCCTCAGGACCCTCTCAGGGGCCCTGATTCAACCACATTTTAATTATGCTAGCACCTCCTGGTACTCCAACACCTCAGTGTCACTGAAGACTAAGCTTCAAACCTCCCAAAACAAACTGATTCGACTACTCCTCGGATTGGGGCCCATGACCCACCTTTCTCCCACCCATTTTGCCAGCCTAGGCTGGCTCAGGGTGGAAGACAGGGTTAAACAACTAAAAATGGGACTGGCCTTCAAAATTGTAAATGAAAATTTGCCCGATATGCCCCCTATTCCCGCATATCTGAGTAAATACCTCCAAAAGGTTAGTGACACCCACAGTCACAATACCAGAGGGAGCGCTAACAACAATTTGGTACCACCCACCCATAAAACAAACATGGGCAAATTCTCCTACTACAGCACTGCCACCCAGGTTTGGAATGGTCTAACCCCATCCCTCAAAAAATGCAGTTCGCTGGGCTCATTTAAAAGAGCCTTAAAAAATCACCTTTCAGGAGGCCAAAAGAGGAGGTAGTACCATTTTCCCGTTAGACAGCCGACCCCCCCCCCCCCCCCCCCCCTGTTCTTGTACATATCTTTCCCCCCTTTTTTTATTCCTTTGGTTGTACATAGTGTTATATATATATATATATATATATATATATATACATATATATATATATATATATATATATATATATATATATATATATATATATATATATATATATATATATACATATATATATATATATACATATATATATATATATGTATATATATATATATATATATATACTTTTTTTTGCTGTTTTATTTTTTATTTCTTTGTGTAATGATATTCGAACTGTGGTGCCACTATATATGTCTATGAATTGAATACCAAGGCCCTCATTGGAAACAAGTCCGCAAGGACTTTTATGAACGGACCTGTTAGACAAAGTATTTTAAATGTAAATGTGTTGTTTTACATTCTTTTGCCTAATAAAATATTCAATCAATCAAACAAGCACAATACAATAGTGTGGTGATGAGTTTGTGAAAGCATTTCTATAACAGTGTAAGTTATTTGTCCACTGAAGTGTAGAGCACAGAGATGTGGCTTGAAGCAGACTTTTCACTGGAAGATCCTTCATCACTGTGAGGAAGACCATGATATTCTGTTGAGGTTTTGGATCACTAGAAGCACATTCTTCACACAGTCAGCTTGAATGTGTTTGTGGAGAGACACTGTTGATGTCTTGTAAGAGGATTATCACTGAGGTGAATACACACACACACACACACACACACACACACGAACACACACGCACACACACACACACACACACACACACACACACACACACACACACACACACACACACACACACACACACACACACACACACACACACACACACACACACACACACACATCAGACTTTCACATGTCTGATAAAGATAATTCAATTAAACACATGAGACAATCTGATTACACATGGTGATTCATTTATTTATCGAGGGAAATGATCCATTATTACATATTTGTGACTGATATTTGGAGTTCATTCCTCCATACAGAACATCTGCAACTCTGGGATGTTGGCGGCTTTCCTCACATACACTTCTCACTTCAGGTGCTTCCACAACATTTATGTTGGGTTAAGGTCAGGACTTTGACTTGGCTGTTCCAAAACAACTCTGTCTCCTCTTCTTTTGACCCCCCCCCCCCCCTTGAGGTGTAAGGCATGTGTGGGTCAAGAAAGCAACTTTAGACATTTTATCTTACAAGATTTTCAGTCTATATAACGCCAATGGCAGGCTGAGCCTCGGGTCAATTGACGAGTGCACTCGTCAATAGCAGTCAATGAGCTAAAGAGGGCCTCTGCCAAGCCAGAGTCTGAGAATGTAGATGGACCTTGTTTGTTGATGATGACATTGGACTCGGACGCATCTGTTGAACAACTGAGTCTGGGGACGAATAGCTGAGCCTCGCCTCCATCCTGGGACTCAACTGTCGGCGTGTGTGGGGGACTGGTGCTCAGTGTTGTGCCAGTGTTCTCTTGTTGTCCCCCATTCTGTAACAAGACTGGATCCTGAGGGTGACCTCATGGTTGATGCTGATCTTCCTTGGGGTGAGTTCGTTGGAAAAGTTGGCCCGTTTAGGGGTGCAGTGTTAAGGCTGAGGTTTCTTAAAGGGGCCACACCATAAATGTAAAAAAATATATATTATATATAAATATATAATACGTCCTTTTGGGCAGAGGGGCGCTACTGAGCAATTCTGTCTGTCAACTAGACTGGACTAGAAATGTTGCTTACATAAGCAACATTGCCATTCTGAGATGGCCTGTTCAGACACGCCCATTCTGAAAATCTCTGAAATGAGAATAAATGACTGAATGTCAAAAAAATATATTTTTTGGGGTACAAGAGACACTGGGGAGCCCAAAAAATACCCCCCCCCCCAAAAAGAAAATAAATTCATGGTGTGGCCCCTTAAGGTTTGCAGGGAAAGTCTACTTCGTCTTAGGTGGCCCTGTGCTGCTCCTCTGTCTGAGGTTGCCTGGAATCTATAACGGTTGACACTCCTGGAGCCGAGGCCTTGGCTTCTTCTCTTGCAGGCTCGACACTTGATACTGAAAGTAGAAAGGCGGGCACTATTAACAACACTGATGCCTTTAGAAAATACAATTATTAATATGCTAGTTAATTGAAATACAACAGAAGCATAATGTATGAGTCTGCATTATTAATGCATAGGAACATTTATTATAGGGATCTCTATAATACATTCGACTCATGCTCATCTCAATTCTAAAAATAGAAATCGGATTGTTTTAAAATATCATTATTTAAAATATATATATATATATATATATATATATATATATATATATATATATATATATATATATATATATATATATATATATATATATATATATAAAAAAAAGCCCTTCACCCAAGAAAGCAGAATGGCAGACTTCACCATAAAACCTCGCCATAGTGATGACCGGCGGGCAGAAAAGATCACTGATTTGACAGCCAAGATGATAGCTGAAGATATTATGCCTAGGTAACCGGGACGCTCCGTAAGATGTTTTAAAAGTGTATATCCAGACCATATAGCTACATATTGTTGAACGTGTTGTGTTGTTACTATTATTATTTGGCATCTGGAAGTAGAGCTGAGTCTGACATCATTCTTCTTACTTTTGTCAAACGTAGGCCCATCGGCTGCTAGATTACGGATTAAACAAGTGCTCTGTGTTAATAAACAAAATGACTTTTTATTATCATCAGGGCTTTGATGCAAATTCTAAACATGATGGGTGCAGCTGCAGCAGTTGTGGTGCTTAAAGATAAAAGCTCAGTTTGCCTCTCCTCTAAACTGCTCCGCACTCCGCAGTAATAAAAAAAGATCTATCGACACATCGATAAATGCCCTTGACACGTCGACTCGCAAAATATGAGTCGTTTCCCATCCCTAATTTATTATGGAGATAGCTTGGCAAAGAAGGCAAGCAATGGCGTCAGCAGCAGTGCAGAAGCACAGATGAAAGCTGAGATGAAGCAGCAAGGATGTATAAAGCATACTGTATGCTTCTGTGACAAAACTATCTATTTTAAACTGAAAGAAGTATTTTTCATTTGACAATACTTAGATTTTGTCGAACGACGCGTCATATGGAACTTTTGCAGAAACACACAAGGCTTTACAGCTCAGTTAAGTGGCTCATAGGTTCACTGGAAAAGCCAGGAGTTCAGATGGAGGCCACGATCTCTTGTCCTTACCAGGTCGGCCAGTATCTCTATGTTGTTCATTAGAGGGGAGGCTTCCCGAATCGCACCTGGGCGGTGTCTTCCTGAGGCCTTTCCTGATTAGCCTGGTAAACCCTCCCTCCGGAAATCTCATTTCCATTTGATTTCAGGAAGGAGTCTGGCATGAACGCCCATTCTGCAATATTGGGGAGTTTCCAGCGAAATCAGGACCTAACCGCGCCTATCAGCGTCGTCGCTCATCGTTCTGTGATTGACAGCTTACGTTGGCCAATCAGGTGGCGAGTTCGAGTGAGCCCGAATGAAGCCGAGTGCAGCCTGAGAGCCGCCGACAAAAGACGAACGGCAGCCATTGTTGTTGTCCGAGTGCCGTCACTTCTTAGTTTCGCTCTTAAAACGGTCTCAAACTTCTTTTTTGAGGCACGGAATTTACTATTAACATATCGTTTGGATAGAATTTAGTTGTTTAACTTCATATATGTGGTCAATTAATCATGACAGAGCCTATTTAAAAATATAAATTTAGAGAACCGGCAGGGGCGGGGAGTGACACGCATGTATCCCAATAAGGCAACCTATTTTCGGCATGGCCGTCCCAAAAGTCCCGTTGCGTCACAGAGTCTGGAGCTCGTCAAAATGAACTGCTGATTGGCTGATTGACCTTCTTGTCACCTGACAGGGGGGAGTTTCCCCGGTAGGACGTAGCGCGTGGAAGGAACACGTTATTCCAACCAGTTCCCTTCCCCTCCATCAGGCGCCCCGGCTGTCATGGGGGAGGCGGATAGCGACCAGGATTACTACATGTTTTTGTGAGGGTATTAACTACCCTAGGAGACACGGGGAGAACATGCAAACTCCACACAGAGTAGGCCCTTTCGCCAACCCCACCCTGGGTATGGGCGCTGATGACGCGGAGGAGAAGACACGCCCCCAGCACCCACAGCGTCCCTGGCGGGAATCGAACCCAGGACCTTCTAGCTGTGAGGCGACAGCGCTACCGACTGCGCCACCGTGCCCCTAGGCCCACTAGTATTTCCATCCACACCAAATCTCTTCATCAAAAAAATACCTCATATTCAAAGCTTTAGGCAGAATCACAAAGTGACAACGGAGATGCCATTTCTTGTATGTAAATTGAAGTAGCTCTTTTTTTGCACACAGGAGCTGGCAGTAAACACAAGCTGAGTTCACTTGTTTTTTCCCACCATGGTGGCTGGTAAACCAAACAAGTTCATTCTGATCCCTGCCTCTTGCCCTTGAACTAGCTATATGTCTACACAACACAATTCCTACTCAAACTACAATATTGTCACCGGTGTCGGGTGGCAACCTGATATGTCTGATATTCCAAAACCATTATTTTGCAGTAAATGTGAAAAATAACCTATAGTTATTATTTAGTCACAAGTTCTTGTTCGTTTCAAACGTTTTACAAAATAGCAAAAACAGCCGATCAACAAGCTCACAATGCCACATTGCGACACCTTGTGGGCTTGTAGATCAGCTATTTGTCTCTACTTTTGTGCGACACTGACTTTTGTACAACAACGTGGGGCATTCACTTACAAAAAAATAATAATGCTGAAACAAGGATGATTTCTGCCTGACAGCAATGCATGTAAAACCAAGTAGAGTATGTTTAGCACCTGAGTAGTCTACCTTTGATCAAAGCAACACCCCAATTTTCACCTGCAATCAGCAGCATGATTTGAGTCAGTTCACTTTTAGTTTTATTCTATTCAAAACTTTTTTTTGTGTTTGTTTTAGTTTTCTCTTTTTTCTATCCAATATGGCTGCTGTGCATAGAGCCTATTAAATGAATATTAATACTTGAATGTTTCTTACCCCACGACAATGAGCTCCCCATATTTGACTGTTCTTGGTTCTGGGATATTGGTGCTTCCTTCCATTCTTGGTTCTGGGATATTGGTGCTTCCATCCATTCTTGGTTCTGGGATATTGGTGCTTCCTTCCATTTGGAGGGAGGGCGGTGCAGGGCTCTCCGATAGTGAAACACTCCTCTGTCACCTGCTTCAAAGTCTAGTGGCTGTTGCTGTCCTTTACGCCCCACTTAACCTGCAGACATTACAAGAAAAACACATGTGAGGTTTCATTCCAAAATTCTCCCTTTAACCACTTAAAGGGGAATACCACTCATTTTCAACATTGAACTATGTCTGTAATACACCTTAGAACTGTGTGGAAATAAGAACCCCCCCCCCCCCCCCACACATACACACACACACACACTTTTGGCTCTGCCCCTTGTGTATGTCACTGATCACATGACCTCAATCAATTATCCAGTTCGAGGCAACATAGAAGGGGGGGTGGGACTTTTTTCTTAATTCCACACAACAGCTCTAAGGTGTATTAAATACATAGTTCAATGTTTAAGCCCTGTGTATACTTCAGTTTACTATGCATAGTGAAAATAGCCAATCAACGTTTCACATCACGACGCTTGTGAGCTTGTTAATCTAAATATCTTTGAACATGTTGGACATTTTTGAAATATTATGAAAATGTTTGAAAATGTCCCTCTCTACAATGACATGCCCAACATAGACACCACGTTTAAAGTGGTTAATATACAAGTGTCACTTTTATACAATTCTGAAGTAGGTCGAGGTAAAACCCAACTGTAGATATTAATGCAGTTATTGTTATTGATGGTTGTTACTTAAATAATAGCAATATTTTAGATTACATACCGCAATTATTCAGCATTAAGCATTAATATCTTGCTGGAATTCACCCCCACAAACATGGACCAATTGGAATGAAGTATATAAACCGAAAATTGGAGGCAGACTAAACAAGCAAATCAATTTTGCGAATGCGGACAGATACTTATCTGAGTGGATGTACTGTGATTTTTTTTCTTTAGAAAAGTAGCAAACAAGTTACAAGTAAAAGTACTGTAGTCAAAATGTTACTTAGTACAGAAGTATTGGCATCAAAATATACTTTTTTCCAAAGTTTTTACAATTATTATTTCAAAAGTTGCAGATCTACAAGCTCAAAGTGAATCTTCAAAGTAACCTTTAAATAAAGCTTTCAAATAATTGTGGCGGAATCAGTTAAATGACCAAAAGAAAAACTCAAGACAATTCGCCTTACTTACTTGACTTATCTTGAGTATGATGGCTGGGTAGAAGAAAGTAACAGCTTCTCAAAATGAAGTTTTGTAGTAATTATAACAGCTCATCCGTTCGATCAAGTCCTCAAGCCTCAATGTCTGAACTGAGGTTCATGATGTGTTATTTATACTGTAAGTGCTGCTCTCTCTTTCTCTTTGATTCAGTCATTTACAGTTCTTTGATATACAGCCTGATCAAAAACCTTTTCAGCTGATTCAATCATTTACAGTTCTCTGACAATCAGCTTGATCAAAGGGTTCTCTCTCTCTCTCTCTCTCTCTCTCTCTCTCTCTCTCTCTCTCTCTCTCTCTCTCTCTCTCTCTCTCTCAATGCAAATCAATTCAATTCAATTCAAATGGGCTTTACTGGCATGAAAACTCATATGTTTATATTGCCAAAGTAAAAGTGGAACAAAACTATAAAAAAAAAATAATTAAAACGTAGGTACAATTAAATAGGAATAGAGAAATGCGTAAACAGAGCTGTTACATTGCAACTTATAGAAAACTATCATACAAAGCAATTTGTATATTTGCTGTTAAAAAAAAGCTATACATCCACATAGGAAAAGTTAGCTTAGGGAAAACATTTGAAACAAATGGCATACATTTATCAACGTTTTGCATACACTTCACTTTTCACAATGTATATAACGGTAGTTGCTCTGTTTGTAGTACATATGTCTATATATCAGTGGTGTAAAGTAACTAAGTACATTTACTCAAGTACTGTACTTAAGTAGAATTTTTAGGTACTTTTACTTTACTGGAGTATTTCCAATTGTCTATACTTTTACTTCTACTCCACTACATCTCAGAGGCAAATATTGTACTTTTACTCCACTACGATTATTTGAAAACTTTAGTTACTATTCAATCTGGGATCCCAAGTCAAATAAAAAGGAAAAACAGCACCCCCAGCGTTTTTCACTTTTGCATCAGTTGAATCTGTTCTTGAGATTAGTTACTAGTTACTTTGCCGATATAAATGATTACATTATAAAACACACATTAACCACTTTAGCACTAATCTATACCTATAGGCTATTTCAAAATAGTAGATCTACAAGCTCACAACGCGTCGCACCGCGATGCGTTGTGAGCTTGTATATCTGCTATTTTCGAACATTTTTTGTACTTCTACTTTTGGTACTTTAAGTTCATTTTGATACCAATACCTGTGTACTTTTACTGAAGTAATTTTGTAATTACGGACTTTTACTTGTAACAGAGTACTTCTACATTGCAGTATTGATACTTTTACTTCAGTAAAACATTTGATTACTTTTCCCACCACTGCATTTTTTCTATATATCGAGATCACTCGGTGCAGACATACATGCAGAAATACAAAGTGTACAGTATTCCATTACACACCCTTCTCCTGTCACACCAGCTCACACATCTTGATGCTGTGTTTGCACATCGTTGTACATTACCCAGCAGATATGGCATTGTTTTTGTGTCATTTATCATGTTCTCAAACTCTCCTTGGGTTATTGTAAGAAGTGTAGCTCAATGTCTACGTGTGTGTGTGTGTGTGTGTGTGTGTGTGTGTGTGTGTGTGTGTGTGTGTGTGTGTGTGCGTGCGCTCGTGTAACCTTCACCCAATGCCAGAGATTTGTGTTTTCAACCGGTCACAGAAATGTTATATCGATTATAAGTACAGAGAAAAGAAAATATAACCAGAGCTTACCATTCGTTTTTTATACCATGTGAAAACCATGATGTCTGGCCAAAACCAGGAAAAAAACAGTTAATTGAAGATAAACCCGGAACCGGAAACAGATTATGGATATTTTCTTCAAGGATGCGTCAAAAGCGAAAAGGGAAGAGAAAGAAATCAAGGATGGTACAGAAAATAACGCGATCGTCCATTAAACCGCAAAAAGACCCTAGCCTGTAGATCTACGAGCTTGGTGGATAAAAGGTGGATTTACCGGCCCGTAGATCTACGGGCTTGGCAGGCAATGTGTTAAACAAGGCAGTGGGTGTGGAGGAACTCTCCAATGAGGTGCTTAAATCCCCTCATAGATGTTAACTGTATTTCACACTCTATGTCAAACTTGTTTCAATACTGGCATCACACCAATGATCTATTCCAAAATCTCCAAAAGCTGACCCTAGAGTCCCTCTAAGTCTAAATTATAGACGCATCAGCTTGCTCAGTACAGTTTATAAGCTGTATTCTAGTGTTTTAAATAAGAGCATTAGTTATTATCTGGAGTTCAATAATGTGTTAGGGATGAGAACGTTTTTTTTAATAGAAAAAACAGGGCTTGTATTGATCATATTTTTGTTATTGTCTCCGCCAGGCCGAAAGGCATGGCGAGAGATGTTTTGCACCCCGTCCGTCCGTCCGTCGGTCCGTTTTGTCCAAACCTCACACAAATCGGTACACAGTATCTCTATAGTCATGTGATCAACACGGATCTGTCCGATTTCCTATATTCCATCGTGATTGCCTAAGATTGGCTTCCAAAGTTTGCAGGATTGGTTCGTTTTTAACAAAATGCCTCAAATCATGAACGCAGCAATTTCAGTGACATTTTGCATGCATATTCCCACTAGGCCGAGGAAGAAATGCCACCCTTTTCACATTGGCCTGTTATAGCACCACCAGCAGGTCTGATTTAGCAAAACGCATTTTGTGAACAAACTGCCTCAAATCATGAATGCAGTGTCCGATTGCCGTAAAAGGTCTAAGAAGAAATTACACCCTTTTCATATAGGCCTATTATAGCGCCACCAGGAGGCCACAATAACCTAAAAGCACATTTGCTTGTTTTATTGATTTAAAAAAAGCTTTTGGTTGGATCGAGACCTGTTGGAATACAAGTTACTTTGTTTGCTCTGTATGTAAATGGTTTATGCTCAGGAAATCAAGCAGGCCAATTTTGGGTATATCAATTGAAAATATTAATTTGAGTATTCTTGTATATGCTGATGATATTGCTCTGATGGCTGAAAAGGAGTCAAATTTACAAAAAAAAATGTAGACGTGATTAACAGAGAGAAAACACAGATTATACATTTTTTACATTCATTATTTAAATACGCGCACATGTGTGTGTGGGAGGGAGGGAATAGTTAGTATACCCTCCAAAAATAATCTAGAACACACCACTGATTTAAACCTATATGCATTGGCTAATTGAAAATAGCAGCTCAGTATATCTGTTATTTTCAATAACTCTTGCATTAAAATGTGGAATATTTGGAATAATGTTGGAATAATGGAATAATCTTGCAAATGTGTGAGATTATTCTCGCAAATCTGTGAGTTATAAAGTCTGTGAGTTATATTTTCTTTCACCAAGATGACTCCGTCGTATAAAATTGTTAAATACACAAAATGTCTGGATGAAAAAACAAAAAACTAACTAATGATGATAAATTTAATGCATGGATCTAACATTGTCTTCAGTGTTCTATTCTTTTGGAAGGAAAACATCAATGAGAGTAGCCTACAGTTGCACCGATACAGGTTTTTTCAATTCCTATCCGATATATTCATTTGAATATTTCCCGATACTTTCCCGATAACCGATAATTACATAGAAAAAAATAAAATACAAAACATATTTTTTAGTTGTAGGATAGGCTTCAAATGACAAAGTACAGTTATATTATTAATATTGTTTGTTGTGTAATGTTACACAAGGTATGTAATACACACAGCACCCCTCATTAAATAGCAAATAATATACAAATGCCTTACATTTACATTCAAAGAAGGGATGTTCGTGGTATTCATTGATTGATTGAATATTTTTATTAGGCAGAAATGTAAAAAAAAAGTACAGTCAAAACACTTTGTCTAAAAATATTTTTTGGACGTAAAAGCAAATGCAAACAAATACTTCTGTTTTTGCATTATTATTATTATTAAAAAGAAAAAAAGGCAAAACGATACATATCGTCACGAAAAAGTATCGCGATATATCGCGGGACGATATCTAGTTCCTGGTATTCAATTCATAAACATATATAGTAGCACCAAACAGTTGTCTGTCTAAGGGAGAAGTGGTACTACCTCTCCCTTTGGCTTCCTGAATTCTGAAGTCACACGTGAGTACTCATGGGGATGGGGAAGAACCTGTTACTTGTATGGTTTGTGGTAAAGGCTTTGGTTCAACGTGGATTATGAATTGACCCATGATGACTCATATAGGGGCAAAGTATTTTTTCTTGCACAGTTTGTGGAAAAGGTTTTGTTCAGATTGGTTATCTGAAGACCCACATGAGGATGTATTCAGGAGAAAACCCCTTTACTTGTACAGTTTGTGGTAAAGGATGTAGCCATGAGGGTGATTTGAATATCCACATTAGGATTCCTACGGGGGGGGGGAAACATTTACTTGCACAGTTTGTGGCAAAAAATACTTTAATGACGGAAAATCTACGAAGAGGCACATGAGGGCTCATACAGCGGGAAACAATTTTAGTTTGTGGCCAAATGCTTGTAATCTAGTAAAGGATCTGATCTCAACATTTCAACCAGGGCCGCGAGTCATAAAGCTCCGGGCACACGGGCTCCATGGTGGGCGTGCTCGCCAGGCCCTCGGGCGTGCGCCACATGAGGGTCACACCACACAGGTCGATCATCGAGCCGTCCACCAGTTCCTGAGGCTCATTGTTCACCTGGACAGAAACATGAGAAGATGAGATTTGTTTGAGGTCTTTGTTGACAAGAATTCGTATACATGATGAACAAAACAAAACAAGAGACTGAGAGCGTATTTCCATTTTATGGTCCTTGGAGTTTTTGTGCAAATGTGTTTGGTGGAGGGGGGTAGCAAAGAGATACTGTACATAAAAAAATACAAATAAATGTATCAATAATGAATGCATTCATGCAATTTCTACGAGACAACTAAAATGGCACAACACAAGTACATGGGTTACAACACAACTAATTGATGGTTAGGCCTAGCTGATATTAACCACATGAACCCTAGCGACCCTATTCTGGGCGTGTCATAAGAGGCGAACATTCGATGAAAATAGGCCAAAGGATTTGGTGCACTGCAGCAGTGTTTAACACTTCAAATGGCCATAACTCAGTGACCACTGCGCTGATCAGCGCAATATAGGGCTGGATTTGAAAATCAGAAAATCTAGTACTGTATATACAGTAGTCCTCACCAGGCGTCCCCGCTGTTCGTGCTTCTTCCGGAGGGTGTAGGTGTCGCCGCACACCGAGATCTCCCTCCACTTGGAGTCCTGAGTGGAGCCATTGAGCGGGTGCATCACCATCACGCCGTTGGTGGTCAGTCCATCCATATGTCCAGATTCCGTCACCCATTTCACTGCCTTTTCCTGCGGGGGTGGGGGGCAGTGGTTTAAGATTGTTTACTTAAGTAAAAGCAGCAATACCACAAAATACTCTGTAACAAGTAAAAGTCCTGTATTCAAAATGTTACTTGAGTTGTATTGGCATCAAAATACGTATACTTCTAATTAAAAGGACCAAAAAAAAAAGAAAAAAGTAGCAGATCAGTAGCACATTGCATTGCGATGCGCTGTGATTGGCTATTTTCAAGGTATTCATTTTGAATGCATTTGTTCATAATGGATTAATCAATTAATCAAACAAGTAATGAATCCCTGTTTTTTTTTTTTTTCCATCTTTATTTACCCAGGGTAGGTATGCTGTAGGTATGCTTTTTCAGCAACGCGGACACAATTGTGTAAGACATTTCATTTCATCTGACATTTCATAACCTACGCCCAAGATGATGTTCTTGAAGGAGTCGAAGCCGCCGGCATAGATACGTGCGGTGTAGGGCGGGCTCCTCTGGCAGATGATGCGGCAGGCGAAGCGCGAGATGGTGTCCTCAACCGACTTGGGCACTGTGTCCCTCACCACAAAGTCAATGGGACTCGCTGTGGAACGCCCGATCTGTTATAGACAAACACACAAGGGGTTTCACATTACTCACAGCTTGTTTACATACATTGTATTAACAACTTTATGTCATTATAGTTACTCATTATAGGAGGGTGGAGATAGCTGAATGGGTAGAGAGGCCTCCTGGGAAACAGAAGGTCCCAGGTTTGATTCTTAGCGAGACACCTAATCCCCCTTATATCCCCCTCTCAGGAGAGAGAACCCCACAAATACCACACTTCAGCTTCAGTTTGTTTATGTTTACTAAAGAGATGGAGAGTCAGAACATGCATTTTCAGAGCAGAGCACGTTTATTTTAATGACCAATCAATCCATTGTGTTTCACCGTGGATCAGTGGTAACTAACGTAGTATACTTTAAGTTCAAATGTATTGGTATATTTATTGGTTATATTATCAATACAATGTTAGTTGTGTTATGGCAATTATTTGGGGGCCCACTTGCAAAACATAATGTATGCATTATGGATCCTACAAACCTGCCACATGTCCGTAGTTTTGTCAGGAATGAATGACACCACGACTTGACTGACTTGACCAATGATGACTTCGGAGACATCGTAGGCTATTTGGTGCTGGTCCATGCTGATAACCTATGAAACACAGAGAAGTTCACTGTTAGAAACCTCCATTTTTGGGTAAAGCACTCAACCTCAGTACATGAGTCAAATCATAGATACTCCAGGTCAAATATTACTTGCTCTGTCAAATGTGTACTTTGAAGTACTGGATTACTTGCTTATAAAAGTACTAATATTTGTTTGTGTACGCTTAAAAAAAAATCATACAAAATTAAATATTCAAAAGAGAAAAATAGAACATTTCTTTTTTTAATATCAAGGCATTGCTGTATTGAAACTTAGACATTTCCCCCAAAAATTATACATATATTTTCCAGAAATATAAAAGTAAATACAAGCGTAAATAGTAGACCTACAAGCTCACAAGGTGTCACATCATGACACGTTGTGTGCTTATAGATCTTCTATTTTCAATATATTTGATATAGGTCTGTAGTGGTGAATGTACAGTAGTTGTGGAGTGAATTGGAATCAAAAGATACTCGGGATTTAGCAGTGGATTGCAGAATGCAGACAGTGGCGGAAAGTAACCACTTACATTTATTCAAGTTCAATCTTTTTGATACTATTATAATAATCAAATTCGTAATCAGAAATAATCAGAATTCTTCAAAATTGGCGATCTATAAACAAGATCTACAAGCCTCAACGAGCATGTGAGCTTTTTGAATAGCTGAAGTTTAAAATAGGGCTTGATTTTTAATGATCAATAATTATTGTCCAATAACATTGGGAAATGGCCATTCTACATTTTGATACTATAAGTGTTATGTTGATGCTTAAGTAAGATTTTGACTGCAGGACTTTTACTTGTAACAAAGTATTTTGTACACTGTGGTATTGATACTTTTACTTAAAGCTTAAAGATTTTACCTGTGGACGGGCCATTTGCATGGCTGGTTTCAAACCGTTGGCCTTGATTCTCCGGCACAAAGCGAAGTGGCTTTGCATCCTGGTCTCGTCCCCGTTGTGCCTGTGAAGAGAAGATGACACAGTGGTGGGAACACTGTGGTTAATAAAGCAAGCTTGCCACAAGCTTAATTTCTGATCAGATCTTTAGAGCGGCAAGTAACTCATGGACAGTGCAGTAATATGGAGCTTCACATTTTATAGAAATGCTTTACTCACGAGTTTATGCTATGTGTAACATTCTGTCTTTTACTTGTATTACATGTCACTCTGAACATTGAGAAATAAAAGAGTCAGAAATGATGACCCTTTGTGTTTGAACTGTGCGGCTATGCGTCTGCCAACAGTTCCACAAGAGGCTCTTATTCACAGCAGCGATATTATGAAGACATTCACAGGTGTTACCAATGATACTAATGAAGGCTCTGTTCCATTCTGGTCAAACAGAGTCAGGGTGCTGATATTGT
The DNA here is from genome assembly GCF_963454915.1 of Gymnoscopelus microlampas. Taxonomy (NCBI): domain Eukaryota; kingdom Metazoa; phylum Chordata; class Actinopteri; order Myctophiformes; family Myctophidae; genus Gymnoscopelus; species Gymnoscopelus microlampas. The sequence continues at coordinate 64,073,883 of NC_139962.1, read as the reverse complement.
GCATGTTGGCTCACTGGAAACACTCTGCTACACCAGTGGGTCTAAAGTTGGGGTCCAGGGACCCTCATGGGCTTCCAAATGGCCCGTTACAGGTTTGTAACTCTGAGAGTGCACAAATGGAACCAAATGGACCCGTAAGGGTCCATTTGGTTCCATTTGTACACTCTCAGAGTTATGGGGGTCGTGGAGACCACTGTGCTAGACTAAATGGAACAGAGCCTTCATTAGTATCATTAGTAACACCTGGGAAGGAAGTGATAATATGGCTGCTGTGCAATGTGCATAGAGCCTAGTCCCCCTCTGTTTATTTTCACTGACAACACTTCTTTGATTTGATTCTGCACACTTTTAACCACTTAAACCCTTGTTAACCAGGGTCCCACAGGGCTCTATATTAGGCCCACTAGTATTTCCATCCACACCAAATCTCTTCATCAAAAAAATACCTCATATTCAAAGCTTTAGGCAGAATCACAAAGTGACAACGGAGATGCCATTTCTTGTATGTAAATTGAAGTAGCTCTTTTTTTGCACACAGGAGCTGGCAGTAAACACAAGCTGAGTTCACTTGTTTTTTCCCACCATGGTGGCTGGTAAACCAAACAAGTTCATTCTGATCCCTGCCTCTTGCCCTTGAACTAGCTATATGTCTACACAACACAATTCCTACTCAAACTACAATATTGTCACCGGTGTCGGGTGGCAACCTGATATGTCTGATATTCCAAAACCATTATTTTGCAGTAAATGTGAAAAATAACCTATAGTTATTATTTAGTCACAAGTTCTTGTTCGTTTCAAACGTTTTACAAAATAGCAAAAACAGCCGATCAACAAGCTCACAATGCCACATTGCGACACCTTGTGGGCTTGTAGATCAGCTATTTGTCTCTACTTTTGTGCGACACTGACTTTTGTACAACAACGTGGGGCATTCACTTACAAAAAAATAATAATGCTGAAACAAGGATGATTTCTGCCTGACAGCAATGCATGTAAAACCAAGTAGAGTATGTTTAGCACCTGAGTAGTCTACCTTTGATCAAAGCAACACCCCCATTTTCACCTGCAATCAGCAGCATGATTTGAGTCAGTTCACTTTTAGTTTTATTCTATTCAAAACTTTTTTTTGTGTTTGTTTTAGTTTTCTCTTTTTTCTATCCAATATGGCTGCTGTGCATAGAGCCTATTAAATGAATATTAATACTTGAATGTTTCTTACCCCACGACAATGAGCTCCCCATATTTGACTGTTCTTGGTTCTGGGATATTGGTGATTCCTTCCATTCTTGGTTCTGGGATATTGGTGCTTCCATCCATTCTTGGTTCTGGGATATTGGTGCTTCCTTCCATTTGGAGGGAGGGCGGTGCAGGGCTCTCCGATAGTGAAACACTCCTCTGTCACCTGCTTCAAAGTCTAGTGGCTGTTGCTGTCCTTTACGCCCCACTTAACCTGCAGACATTACAAGAAAAACACATGTGAGGTTTCATTCCAAAATTCTCCCTTTAACCACTTAAAGGGGAATACCACTCATTTTCAACATTGAACTATGTCTGTAATACACCTTAGAACTGTGTGGAAATAAGAACCCCCCCCCCCCCCCCCCCACATACACACACACACACTTTTGGCTCTGCCCCTTGTGTATGTCACTGATCACATGACCTCAATCAATTATCCAGTTCGAGGCAACATAGAAGGGGGGGTGGGACTTTTTTCTTAATTCCACACAACAGCTCTAAGGTGTATTAAATACATAGTTCAATGTTTAAGCCCTGTGTATACTTCAGTTTACTATGCATAGTGAAAATAGCCAATCAACGTTTCACATCACGACGCTTGTGAGCTTGTTAATCTAAATATCTTTGAACATGTTGGACATTTTTGAAATATTATGAAAATGTTTGAAAATGTCCCTCTCTACAATGACATGCCCAACATAGACACCACGTTTAAAGTGGTTAATATACAAGTGTCACTTTTATACAATTCTGAAGTAGGTCGAGGTAAAACCCAACTGTAGATATTAATGCAGTTATTGTTATTGATGGTTGTTACTTAAATAATAGCAATATTTTAGATTACATACCGCAATTATTCAGCATTAAGCATTAATATCTTGCTGGAATTCACCCCCACAAACATGGACCAATTGGAATGAAGTATATAAACCGAAAATTGGAGGCAGACTAAACAAGCAAATCAATTTTGCGAATGCGGACAGATACTTATCTGAGTGGATGTACTGTGATTTTTTTTCTTTAGTAAAAGTAGCAAACAAGTTACAAGTAAAAGTACTGTAGTCAAAATGTTACTTAGTACAGAAGTATTGGCATCAAAATATACTTTTTTCCAAAGTTTTTACAATTATTATTTCAAAAGTTGCAGATCTACAAGCTCAAAGTGAATCTTCAAAGTAACCTTTAAATAAAGCTTTCAAATAATTGTGGCGGAGATACAAGTACACTATTGCCAAACCGGCATGACACACGAGAGACCTGTCTATTGTGTGAGCTACTATAGCCTATAGACACACTAGTGACAATGTTTAGTTTGTATTTCAGACAAAAAAAAATCACTGAGCAGCTTTTATCAGTAGGATAAAGAGTTAAGGAAAAGTTGACACACACACACACACACACACACACACACACACACACACACACACACACACACACACACACACACACACACACACACACACACACACACACACACACACACACACACACAATCACTTAAATGACGAAAAGAAAAACTCAAGACAATTCGCCTTACTTACTTGACTTATCTTGAGTATGATATCGAACTACGGCTGGGTAGAAGAAAGTAACAGCTTCTCAAGATGACGTTTTGTAGTAATTATAGCAGCTCATCCATTCGATCAAGTCCTCAAGCCTCAATGTCTGAACTGAGGTTCATGATGTGTTATTTATACAGTAAGTGCTGCTCTCTCTTTCTCTTTGATTCAGTCATTTACAGTTCTTTGATATACAGCTTGATCAAAAACCTTTTCAGCTGATTCAATCATTTACAGTTCTCTGACAATCAGCTTGATCAAAGGGTTCTCTCTCTCTCTCTCTCTCTCTCTCTCTCTCTCTCTCTCTCTCTCTCTCTCTCTCTCTCTCAATGCAAATCAATTCAATTCAAATAGGCTTTACTGGCATGAAAACTCATAATGTTTATATTGCCAAAGTAAAAGTGGAACAAAACTATAAAAAAATAAAACGTAGGTACAGGAATAGATAAATGCGTAAACAGAGCTGTGTTACATTGCAACTTATAGAAAACTATCTTACAAAGCCATTTGTATATTTGGTGTAAAAAAAAAAAAATCTATACATCCACATAGGAAAAGTTAGCTTAGGGAAAACATTTGAAACAAATGGCATACATTTATCAACGTTTTGCATACACTTCACTTTTCACAATGTATATAACGGTAGTTGCTCTGTTTGTAGTACATATGTCTATATATCAGCGGTGTAAAGTAACTTAGTACATTTATCAAGTACTGTACTTAAGTAGAATGTTTAGGTACTTTTACTTTACTGGAGTATTTCCAATTGTCTATACTTTTACTTCTACTCCACTACATCTCAGAGGCAAATATTGTACTTTTACTCCACTACGATTATTTGAAAACTTTAGTTACTATTCAATCTGGGATCCCAAGTCAAATAAAAAGGAAAAACAGCACCCCCAGTGTTTTTCACTTTTGCATCAGTTGAATCTGTTCTTGAGATTAGTTACTAGTTACTTTGCCGATATAAATGATTACATTATAAAACATACATTAACCACTTTAGCACTAGTCTATACCTATAGGCTATTTGAAAATAGCAGATCTACAAGCTCACAACGTGTCGCACCACGATGCGTTGTGAGCTTGTATATCTGCTGTCGTTGTACATTACCCAGCAGATATGGCATTTTTTTTGTCATTTATCATGTTCTCAAACTCTCCTTGGGTTATTGTAATCTGTGGAAAGAAGGTGTCTCTGATGTCTTGGTACAGTGGGCAAGTGGTTAGGAAGTGTAGCTCAATGTCTACGTGTGTGTTTGTGTGTGTGTGTGTGTGTGTGGTGTGTGTGTGTGTGTGTGTGTGTGTGTGTGTGTGTGTGTGTGTGTGTGTGTGTGTGTGTGTGTGTGTGTGTGTGTGTGTGTGTGTGTGTGTGTGTGCGCGCGTGCTCGTTTAACCTTCACCCAATGCCAGAGATTTGTGTTTTCAACCGGTCACAGAAATGTTATATCGATTCTAAGTACAGAGAAAAGAAAATATAACCGGAGCTTACCATTCGTTTTTTATACCGTGTGAAAACCATGATGTCTGGCCAAAACCAGGAAAAAACAGTTAATTCAAGATAAACCCGGAACCGGAAACAGGTTATGGATATTTTCTTCAAGGATGCGTCAAAAGTGGAAAGGGAAGAGAAAAAAAGCAAGGATGGTACAGAAAATAACGCGATCGTCCATTAAACCGCAAAAAGACCCTAGCCTGTAGATCTACGAGCTTGGTGGATAAAAGGTGGATATACCGGCCCGTAGATCTACGGGCTTGGCAGGCAATGTGTTAAGACCTTAATCCATGCATGTAAACCCTTGATCCACAGCCTCACCATCAGACCTCCTCCTCACCTCTGATCAAAGTTAGGCACCTTTGCATCAAACTATTGTGACACTGCATTCCTTTCAATCCTGCCATGCCCTTCATTAATCACTCATCATGTACATAATTATCTGCTTTGATTTATTTTATTTTTTTCATTGTTCGATCTGCATACTTTCTCATCAACATAGACTACCTCACCTTAATGGAAACCACAACTATTAAAGCTACATTGACATAAAAAAACTAGTTTAGCTGGAAATTTGTGTCTCCTCCTGTCCTCAAGTAACAATGTCCTCTGAAAAGCCATCTGTCTATATACTTTAAGTATAATACGCACCCACTCACCTTTGCAAGTGGCCCTTTTGCTCCTGCAATGGAAGATAGAAGCACTGCCTGTACTAATGAGACCCAATTATTGAAATCTCAAACATATACATGGACCATGCCACATTTAATGCCTGTCTCAGGACTGCCACTTGCCAGTATACAGATAGCTAACCACTTTAACCCTGACATCCCCATTGTGGGTATAGCATTATTGACTAAAAAGAAAAGATAATTGCTGATCTACATGCTCACAACATGCCGTGATGTGAGCTTGTAGATCGTCTTTTCCCCAAAAATAATTGAGTGGCTTGTTTTAAAATGTGTAGCGCAGTGGAATAGAGTAGACACTATGACCCATCAAAAGTCCATTAGTACTGCATACATCTCGGGCCTATGTGTTTCTGATAATATTACTGATCACTTGTTTTGCATGTCCATGGCAAAAATAAAATATTGACGGAAAAGTCCATCACAAGCTGACATTGCGATGACCCCTGGGTAAGACATGACCTTTGACACAATCTAAATGTCTCAATAAAAGAGGAGACCAAATACAACCACCCCAATGGACCCTTCGCTAAATCCCACCCAACAGCGAGTATCCAATGCTAGCCTAGCAACCGTTGCTATGCCGGCTTAGTGAAGGGTCCATTGTAAGTTATATTGTATTAACATACTCTACCATACAGATAGTATAAGTTATATTGTATTACCATACTCTACCATAGAGATTGTATACGTTATATTGTTTTAACATACTACCATACAGATTGTGTAAGTTATATTCAGTGTTGGGTAACGTACGTTAACGCCGTTACGTAATATATTACCGAATTGCGGTAACGGGTAATATGACTCATTACTACAAGGACAAGCTGTAATATAGTAGTAAGATGACACACGTTACTACGTTACTTTGTGCGTTACCCACCAAAGTGAAGATGTTTTTTTTTTCATCCACCCACAAAGCCACAGCCTACAGCAAAATCCCTGTTAAAACTAAGCATGCACCTCTCTCTACAGGCTATATCATTGTCAACACATCTCTGTGATTCTAATTTTACTATAATCAGCTGAAGGGAGAGTGTGTAGTCCATTTAATTTATTTAAAGAAGGCAAGTTAAGCATCGCGCAATGCGATGTTCCAATTTACACACGTCAGTTTTATTCATGATTACGCAGGAAATAATGAACTGATTACAAAAATAAAAAATAATCTCTAATCAGTAACATGTAGGTGATACTTATGTCTATCAAATGTGGTTTTATTGAAAGGCAATTAAAGTCCAGAGCTAAGTTAGAAGCCAAACATCGGGTGTGTGTGCTCAATGTTAAATCCCCACGGTGCGGCTGCAGAGTACATGTCGGACTCTGGTCGGAAGGTGAGCAGTGTTGCCAGATTGTGCGAGAGGAATAAGCAACTAGGTCTATGAAAACAAGGCCAAAAGAAGAATCAGAATCAGAATCAGAATCAGAATCAGGGTTTATTGTCACAAAAGTCAGTTACAAGTAAAAGGCAGTGTCAGTTACAAGCAACAAGAAGCGACTATAATAGGCCACATGAGCACTTCAAACCTATATATATGTCGTCCATTAAACAACGTGCATATTTATATATGTTGGCTATTTGAAAATAGACGATCTACAAGCTCACAACCGTCCTACCATTATTTAAAGCAACTTCACAAAAACAAGCCCAATGTGGCTTATAATAATCAGACCAGGCAACACTGCAGACGGGGAGATATGAGAGTATTGGATTGGGGATAAATGGCTAGCGCAGTCTTATCTTAAAGGTCAAATAAAATTAGGATTTTTATTTAAAGAGTAGCCTACGGTATGAATATAATTGTATAGAGCTGAGTTCTTTGTAGACCATATAAATGAGTCTTAACTCTAACTGTCTAGTCAATGTTTTAAACTCATGCCATGTCTATCTAAATGAGTGTCGGCCGGGAAATGCTGTGTTAAGAGATTTTATTTGCCACTTTGACCACACATGGATGGAGTTTAGATCCCATAGGGACGGTTGTGTTACTTAAAATTGGCTAGTTGTTGGTTGTCAAACAATCAAAGTGGTACTGTAGGTCAAGATGCATTTTGTTATGATGTGTTATTGGTTGACACAATGACACTACAGTAATATAACTGTTCACTGTTCAGAGGTCAATTTTTGAACAATTAAATTACCTTAACCATATTTCTATGTCCTTATCTTAAATTCATAGGCTCAACATTCTATGCCTTGTTCTGTGGACTTTAATTAAAAAAAAAGGTATAGAAAGAGGCTTGTGTCTTGTCATGTCATTATAGGCTACATTATAGAAGGTATATGTCTTTTCATGAATTGATTAATTTAAGTAAAATTGATTCATTTATGTAATGTAATCTTATAATTTAAATGCCTGCCCATCTGCCATCTCTGTGTCCCAAAAATAATTTGTGGGCTATTAATAATAATACAAAATCTAGATTATTTAATTGTTCAATTTTAGCTTTAAAAAAAAAGTAACTAAAAAGTAATATGTAATATTAATATATTACTGTTGCTCAGACCGTAATATGTAACGAAATGTATTACTTTAAAATGAAGGTAATAAGTAATAGTAATATATTACTAAAATAAAGTAACTTGCCCAACACTGGTTATATTGTATTACCATACTCTACCATACAGATTGTATAAGTTATATTGTATTAACATACTCTACCATACAGATTGTATATATTGTATTACCATACTCTACCATAGAGATTGTATACGTTATATTGTATTAACATACTCTACCATACAGATTGTGTAAGTTATATTGTATTTGCATACTCTACCATACAGATTGTATGAGTTATATTGCACTTAGATACTCTACCATACAGATTGTATAAGTTATATGATATCACTTATATTGTATTCACATACTCTACCAAGAGTTAGTGCGTGCCACTTTAAGTACAGTGCCCCAGTGTATTTAGTTACTGTCCACCACTGTTTGTGAGCCTTGCCTGGACAAATATATATAACAAATATATAAACAATATAAATAACCTTGTGATTATGAAAAACTGGGCATAATTTTATTTTATTTTAATGAAACACTTTGCACTACACCGAGTGACAATTTATAAGGTACATTCATATGAATGACAATACAATATCATTATTGGATAAATCATATTATGGCATAGGTGACAGTCCAATAAACATTTTTAGGGTATTTTATTTGCTGTATTTGATAAATTGAAACACTTCTATGTCTTTGAGCCGTCAGTTTGGCTGCACATATTGCCATTGAAAACGCTTTAATTGTCCTACTGTAATGACACAGTCTAATCCACTTGAACCTGATGTACATTAGCCAAAGATAACCGAGCACCAAGCTCACATCAATGCATTGTGTCACCTTGTGAGCTTGTAGATCGGCTATTTTTGGCAAAGAGATTTGGTTCAGACAGAAAAGGTGTTCCTATACTCTGTCTGTCTGTCTGTCTGTCTGTCTGTTGTAGGATCTGGACACTGGTGACACACACTGTCTTTAGTAGAAGGCCTCACGATGTACATAAGTAGGCCTACTGTACATTCCAGCCAGAGTAGAACATTGTGACAGGTACAATTAATGACTGACTCAGGCTCACTTACAAACATCTGGAGTTCATCCAGATCCCCGTACCATTCCTCTGTTTACGTTAGATGCATAGCGCACACACACGCACGCACGCACGCACGCGCGCGCGCACACACACACACACACACACACACACACACACACACACACACACACACACACACAGATGTACTGTAGCACACACACCTAGCTTTGTGCACATCCAACACACACACAAAGGCAACTTAACTTATGCAAGTGCATAGACACACATGTGAAGTCTAGATATAAATACTGTGAGGACAAAGAAACCTGGGTCTTGCTCTGGCTCTTGCTCTTGGTACGCGGCCCCTTCCAACGGCTACACCATGCAGCAAGGCTGACTCCTGTACTCTGTGCTCTGTTTTATACAATAAACCAACTTAAGGAACTTGTACTTGTCTGGACCTTCCAACTATGTTTCACACTTGTACAATATACTACACTGTCTGTCTGTTTGTCTGTCTGTCTATCCATCCATCCAGTGGTACATTTACTCAAGTACTGTACTTAAGTTGAGGTATTTTTACTTACCCAGATATTTGAAAACTTGAGATTTGTAGATTATAATTATTACTACAAAACATACAGTAACCACTTCAGCCCTAAAACAGCCGATCTACAAGCTTGCTATCTATCTATCGTTTATTCAATGACAGTTACACACCCTCCTCCACCAGGTGGCGAAAGGCTTTATAGTGCAACAGTTGATCCTTTACTACGCATGCGTGAAACACGCTAACCCGGAACCGGAAGTACAAGAGCGTGTAGTTCTTCACGGTGTTGTGTAAAACAAAGGAGGCGGTGAAACATGTCTCGTCCAACGTGTCAAATAGAGTGTGTACGGCGGTCTATCAATGAACACATGACGTCGGTGGGAGAGGAGATACTGTGTGTTTTGGACAAACAGCAGCTGAAGCTTCATGTCAGAGTGTTTGTGTTGGAGCGCCTCAGTGCGGCCGCAGAGTGGACGTGCAACCTCTTCCAGAGAGAGATAGAGACACTGACTCTGCTGGACACACACAACAAACTGCTGGACATTGATGTTGATATGGACATCCATCCTATTCCTTACACTGCAGGTTAGTAAACACATTGATGTTGATATGGGCATCCATCCTATACCTAACACTGCAGGTTAGTAAACACATTGATGTTGATATGGACATCCATCCTATTCCTTACACTGCAGGTTTGTATACACATTGATGTTGATATGGACATCCATCCTATTCCTAACACTGCAGGTTAGTAAACACATTGATGTTGATATGGACATCCTCTAGCCTGGCTCCAGACGAATCTGCCAGTGCAAAAAAAATGCCCTCGACAGATTAGGTCTGGCCCCTCTCAATAGAGATTGTATTTCTCTCCCTCCAAAGTTGTGAGGGACCAATCAGGGCCCAGTATGCACATTTTATCACCAGAGGCATTTCTTTAATTTGCCCCTCGGAAATGCAGGTTCCACACAGAGAGTCCAGACTAAAATCTACGCAGTGATATTAGTCTGGCCATGCCTGGCTAGACATCCATCCTAACACTGCAGGTTAGTAAACACATTGATGTTGATATGTACATCCATCCTAACACTGCAGGTTAGTAAACACATTGATGTTGATATGTACATCCATCCTAACACTGCAGGACACATTCATGTTGATATGTACATCCATCCTAACACTGCAGGTTAGTAAACACATTCATGTTGATATGGACATCCATCCTAACACTGCAGGTTAGTAAACACATTCATGTTGATATGGACATCCATCCTAACACTGCAGGTTAGTAAACACATTCATGTTGATATGGACATCCATCCTAACACTGCAGGTTAGTAAACACATTCATGTTGATATGGACATCCATCCTATTCCTGGTACGCACATGGTTAGGGGAGGGCGGGGACAAACGGCGCACCCTTTTCTATTTCCCTCCCTGCAGAGAGATTAATTCATTTCATGTAACCATACTTTTTTTGTGAACAAGAGACACTTGTCCTCTCCCATTACCCGCAGTCCGTTTTAATTTGAGTGAAACGAGTCGAACACAATCGGTAAGGGCCCCTACACACTGCCCGATATTTGAAATGGTCGGCGAGTGAACAGATCGTTAAACATTTCACATTGCACAAGTTTCTCTCTTGAAATCGGGCTAAATATATCGTTGTGATTCTCGCACGATAGATTGGTCGGCGACAGGGGTTCACTGATTGCAAGATATTTCACCACGATGTGATCCCGACCCAATAAATACATACATTTGTTTTTATTCCAAACGTCTCACGAAAACGTGAAAGGCGCCCGTGATACATGCGCGAGACCGAGACAGGACGCTATTGATTGACATTAAATAATTCTCAATTTCTCTGTATTTCTCTCTCTCTCCCTCTCTGAAACAAACGTCAACCAGGGTGCAATTCAGATCAGAAGCAGTGTTGCCATGTCTGCTTATTATAAGTGAGTTGCTTGTAAAAAAATATTGGTGGTTGCGTTTCTTTTTAGCTTATTTTCAAAGTGTAGTTGCTTATTTGGCTTTATTTCTTAATGTTGCCTTTTTTCTTTGAAAATAGCTGCGACGCGTTGTGAGCTTGTAGATTGCCTATTTTATTTGTATATAGGTTTAAAGTGCTCCTGCAGCCTATAGTCGCTTTTGTTGGGCTTGTTTTTATAGACCTGGTTGCTTATTTCTCACGCAAAACCTGGCAATGCTGTTCAGAGATACATACGTGCGTCACACACACACACACACACACACACACACACACACACACACACACACACACACACACACACACACACACACAGCTCTCTCTCTCTCTGTCTGCAAGCCCTATTCCTCTCTAATAATAAACGGCCCCATCGTCGAGCAGGCTCGCTCACTCTAGCAATCTGTTTATCATGTTTAACTAATACAGGACTGGACTGTCTGTACGGTAATATTGCGGTTCTATGCGGGAGGACTAGCCACGGTGCGTGGCTGTAATGTGCTCTCATTGGATGTAGCGTGCACTAGATCCGGGCCGATAGCCCCAATTATCCAACACGTTTGAAATCTAAAAGTTATCGGGAACCCCTCGCCGACCGTACTTTATCGGGGTGTTTCTTCTCGGAGTACCTTACACACTGCGCGATCAACACCTCGCCGAGGAATGCCAGATCGTAACTGAGATCGGTGGTTTTGTCGGCGAACACCAAAAAAGATCCCCGATAGTGAAATCGGGTCAAATATCGTACAGTGTGTAGAGGTCTTAAGGAAAGTGACGTCGCGCTACTTCCGCACACGGCCGCCAGTCGGGATGAACGGTGCATACATGGGGGGCGGTCGGATAAAATGTCCTATAATAAGCAAATAAGTTACATTTCTGGCATCTAACGCTCATTGATGGTTCAGTAGAATCCTACGAGCAAATGACCATGCTGATAGTCAAATAGATGTATCATGTTAATGTCACCTCTGTCCATTCCTCACCTTTGTGTTACACTTCATGTCCACTCCATGTCCAAATCACGCTGAAGCCAAGTTGTTTCATTCATGTCAGCTGTAGCCTAGCTCAGTGGTTCTCAACATGAGGTCCGGGGACCACCAAGGGCCATTGAGGGGGCTCCAGGGGTCCCCCAGCAAATTGATAAGTAAACATGAATAGCCTAAGTAACTCAATTAGACCATTTGGCCTAGATTAAGAGAATGACTTCTCATCATAGTTCTCCCTCTACCAACAATAGGTTTAGGCTAGAGATGGACTGGACTGAAGAAATCATAGGCCTATTCTAACAATAGGCTACACACTTTCTCATAGGCTATTTGGGTCAGAGACAAAATGTCATTAAATGGAGGTCCAGACTAATTTAAGGGTCCTACTCCTTGATATGTATCAACATGTTCACTTCATTTTATTCACTTCAGTCACATGTTCAGAACATAACAAAAAAGGCGACTGAACAATAGGCTAAATGGTGCGCAAACATTTAATGGTCTCAAAAGTGCAATAGGTTAAAACCTGGAACCTTGTGTAAACAGAAACACTTACAAAATAACACTGGCATAACTTTGTATTGGCCTATAGGCCTACATTCAACCACAAAAGTGCCAAGTTTCAAGTAGGCTAGACAAGGAAAACACATCAATAAAGTGAGCGTTGATTCAAAAAACATTCTTAGAAACAGTGTTAAACTTTCAAATATCAAAAATACAGTGCAAACATTAACTGGAAGTGTAAACATCAATAAAGTCCAGAGGTGGAAAGTAACTAAGTAGCCTACATTTACTCAAGCAGCCTAGGCCTACTGGAGTAGGCCTATTTCCACATTTTTACTACTACTTAACTCCACTACATCTCAGAGGAAAATATTAGGCCTATAGCCTACTTTTACTCCACTAGAATGATTTGAAAACTTTAGTTAGCCTACTAGTTAGGCTACGTTGTAGATTTTGATTATTATTACAAAACATACATTACCGACTTCATCCCTATATAGGCCTACATTTCGGCCAAAAACAAATGCCGATCTACAAGCTCACAATGCGTCCGAACCAACGCATTGTGAGCTTGTAGATCTGCTATTTTCAAAAGATTTGTATACATTTTTACACATTTGAAATGAGTAGGATACTTTCTATTTTTGGTACTTTAAGTAGGAGGACCTACATTTTTATACAAATACTTTCGTACTTTTACTCAAGTACATTTTGAATTCCTGACTTTTACTTTACTAAAGTGAACGGCGATTCAAAAACATTCTTATAAACATTGTAACCGAAAACTTTCAAATACAAAAAATAAAGTGTAAACATTAATAAAGTGAAAACTGATTAAAAAAACATTCTTATAGACATAAAGTAAACAGTAGTGGACAGAAACCTACACCAAGCCCCTTCACAACCATAACAGCGATCATCAGAACACGTTCTAGCCTATTAACAATAAAGTGCTAACCTAAACAAGTTAGAAAGCTAGAGTCGAGTTCTGATTGAACATTGAAATAACCAGTAGCATTTAATTTTTTTAACTTTTGTTTTACTGTAAACCTGTGATGTGACAATAGAGCTGATTCTGATAGCAGCTTAATTAAACTCTTCCCACATGTGGCAGACATAACTCTCCTCTTGCTCTGTGCACGCTTCGTGTGCCCACTTCGTACAGACAATGCACTGTACCCAAATATGAGGCCTGCTCAGGTAGTCTGTTTCACCACAAACGTGGCATGCATACCCCTCTTCACTGGCAGGCGTGACAGTCACTGTCTGTTGTGCCTCCTAGGGCACAGCAGACTTTTTTGCTTGCCTTTGAGGGCACTGCAGACCTTTTGCCCGCCTTGGAAGGCACTGCAGACCTTTTGCCCACCTTGGAAGGCACTGCAGACCTTTTGCCAGCCTTCAAAGGCACAGCTGACTGATTAGTGCAGGCCTTGTGAGGATTGGACAGCTTTCTCTTTGCCATTGACACCCGTTTCTCCTCCTCCAATGCTGCTTTCACAGGGGTGTCTGTGAGGATGGCGGTGGTCCTTTTCCTCCCCCGTGTCTGCTGTTTCCTAGGTCCAGCCTTCGCTAAAGGCCGGATCACCTCCGGACTGAAACCGGTGGCCTCTGGAGAAAAGTGGAGATGAGGTGTGGCAGCCTGAGGCGTAGCGTGGACTTCAACGGTGGCAGCCTGAGGCGTAGCGGGGAGTTGAGCAGTGGCACCCTGAAGAGTAGTGTGGACTTTCTGCAGAGTTAGGAGTTGAGCGGAGATGGCCAGCAGTGTAGCGTGGACTTGAACGGTGGTAACCTGAGTAGCGTGGACTTAAGCGGTGACAACCTGAGTAGCGTGGACTTGAGCGGTGGTGGTGGCAACCTGAGGAGTGTGGACTTGAGCGGTGGCAACCTGAGTAGCATGGACTTGAGCGGTGGTGGTGGCAACCTGAGGAGCGTGGACTTGAGTGGACTTGAGCGGTGGTGGTGGCAACCTGAGTAGTGTGGACCTGAGCGGTGGCACTGGCAACATTGGCAAAATCTCGTTCACCAAATAGGTCCGGATTGAACGGCCAAATACCGGTGCACTGGAAGCCGGCAGTAATGTTGGATGGCGTTGCAGCAGACGGAAGGGCTGTTCTTACAATCCCTAGGACAACAAACAAACAGAAAAAGAGAACAAATTTAGCCTGGTGGCTAAATCTGACATATTTACATTTTACTTGGCCCACTTCTTGGTAAGCCTTGAGTCAAAAGCGCAAAGGATCTTTAGTTTTAACGCAATATAAAAAAACACTTTTAAGATAAAAAATAATAAAAAATCTAAAATAACAGCTCTACAAGCTCACAAGCGTGTAGATCTGCAATTTTGTTTACAAGTAAGAAAGGCCATGATTGCACAGGTGTTGTCAATGATCCCCCAGGTGTTTTAATTTTAGTTAACATGTAGTCTATTCACAGCCATCCCCTTAACAGGCTGAAGGGCCTTATTGGACAGATTGTTATTGAAGGCCGCCCACGGCAATCATAATTTATTGTTTTCAGGTTGATGTACCACAGTATCATTTTTAGTTTAGTTAATTCCTGATACTTATGTGCTTTATGTTGTGGGTTTTGTGCTTCTGTTTTTAGCGGTGCCAACCGCTCTACTCTTGACTTTGTCTTGGTGTCTGTTTGAGCACGACCTCACCATGACCTCAACAGCTGCGCCTGATTGCACACACACACACACACACACACACACACACACACACACAGCACGACCTCAGCATGACCTCAACAGCTGCGGCTGATTGCGCACACACACACACACACACACACACACACACACACACACACACACACACACACACACACACAAACACACTGTCACACTCATCAAACAGAGTAGGCACCGCTTACTCACACTGGGTGTGATTTTTGAGTTAATTTTAGTTTAAAATGAGTTTTTGGGTCATTGTCAGTAGCAACTAGGCCTATGTGTTAATTTGTTATAGTTTTGTACAGTGTTGCTCTATGATTGTGAACATGTGTGTTTGTTGTCTCCGCCAGGAGACTATGTTTTCACTTTCCGTCCCCCCCCCCTCGGCCAAGCTAACATTGGTCAAGCCTCACGTGACACGTGACAATACGTTGAAAGAGTGTGCTCTGATTGGCTAGTGAGACGCATGACGTATAGCGGCCTATAAATAGATGTGTCACTTTGAAAGAGTCTGTGTCTCTTTCAAAGTGAGGTAAGACAGGAATAATCACGAAATGGCTGAGAAATGGCGGCGCAATACATTATGGAGACACACTGGTGTCATCACAGTACGTAATATAAATAGCTTAGACAGGATTAATCAATATTTGCTGGCGGAGACTTGTGCTCCGAGGAGCACATTTTCTAGTGTTGGTTTTGTATTCAACTGTACTAGGTAGCTCTCACCTACATTACACATTATACCTGGTAAATCGTAGATTGAAACGGTTTTCCCTGGATTTGTCATCATCCACTGGTCCATAGCCGTGTTCATATATCGCTTCAACGGCCCGTAGACGCTGCGATCCAGAGGCTGGAGCTTGTGGGAGCAGTGGGGAGGGAAGGACAGCAGCACCACACCATTTTCTCGACAGAAATCTATGCCTTCTAACGAGAGGTGCGACACATGATTGTCAAGCAGCAGAAGCACTTTTGAATCTCTGGTAGCTCTGGTGTGATGCACAAAGTGCTTCAGGAAAATAAGACAGTCTTTCTCTTGCATCCATCCAGATCCGCTGCACGTGCCGATGCAGCCTGTGGGCCCGTCCCTCACAAAGTGTTTTTTATAGTTCTTTCTGGGACACACAATGTGTGGTGGGATGCTGTTACTTTGAGCATTCACTGCAAAAGCCATGGTGACCAAGGTCCCCCTCTCTGCAGAGGTCATCGCCCCAACCTGCTTCCTTCCTCGGCTGGCGATGATCTTATCTGGCACTTGGACTGTGCCGGTGCTGGTCTCGTCGACATTCCAGATATCTTTAGCTTGGAAGTGGTGAAGATTGAGGGCCTTGGAGAGGTTCTGGAAGAACTTTCCTACATTTAAAGGATTAAAGCTGGTCGCTCTGGAGAGGCTGGTGGGCTGAGGACGTTGAATAGACAGCGCTCTGTTTCGCTCCAGGAAGATCGTTAGCCAGTCCTTCCCAGCTTGGTAGCCCAGGGCTCCGGGTATTTACAGCCATGCTCCCTCGCCAGCTGAAAGGCAAGCCTATGAACCTGATGACATCAAAGGTGAATTAGTAGAAGGTTCATTGTCGATGTCAGAGATGGTCATGAATGTTCTATCCATGTATCTTTATTTGATTTATGCTTTTTGTCTCCGCCAGGAGACTATGTTTTCGTTCTCGTCCTTCCATGTGTCATCATCCAGTGAGACCTGTGCTCCGAGGAGCACATTTTCTAGTTAATTTTATTTATTTCTGCTTTGTCTAAAACATTTTTTTGTAAACAGCTGAAGAACAAAAACAAAAAACTGTTGTAAAAAAATATGTAACCTATAATGCATTTATATAAGTTCAGTCAGATAACTTACGAATAATTTGAACCAATATTTTATTATGAATGTGAATACAAGTGTAGATATAATAATTTATCTTGGCGTTCAGGCTCTGCAACATTATTTTCTCCCTGCTCAACATAATCATACAGCCATCATTAACCATTAAGCGAAGGGAGATAGATATACCATAACATAACATCCCCATGGGGAACAGAACCAATAGCAGAGCCCACTGGTGGTGCTGGGGTAGTGGTGGGAGAAAACAGTTGCATACCAACAGACCAGGGGACAAAATGACAGCAGAGAATGAACAGAGACTTGAGGGGAGCTTAAATAACCCGCTGATTGGTCAGCTGATGTCACGTCAGCTATGACGTATGGTCTGTGTAATAGTATTGTAGTAAGTGCTGTATGCGCCTGCATAGCCTCAGTGTGTAACCTCTCGAGTATATACTGCCTGAACTAACTCGCAGGCTACGTATAATTTTAGTCAGATAACTCACGAATAATTTGAACCAATATTTTATTATGAATGTGAATACGAAGTGGATATAATAATTTATCTTGGCGTTCAGGCTCTGCAACATTATTTTCTCCCTGCTCAACATAATCATACAGCCATCATTAACCATTAAGAGCAGGGAGATAGATATACCATAACATAACATCCCCCAACACGCGGAACCAAGAACGCCCTACGGTGAACGCTCACCGATTCATCCAAGCATGATATCCCACTAGACTCCTTAAGGAGTCAGTGACGAATATGCAGCTAGCAATTCTGGATCATGCTAAGATATTCTAACATTATGTGAACTTGAATGTGAAGCCATGGCTACGCTTGCCGTAAGGCCTTATTCTATGTGAACTTGAATGTGAAGCCATGGCTACGCTTGCCGTAAAGCCTTATTCTATATGATAGGAAAAACTATGTGTGTGGTGAACACTCAAACCAACTGACCCAACCGATATCCCATCTTTTCCCCCAAAACAGCACCGAGACGAGCGTCTGGGATCGGCTAGGACATACTAACTTTATGTGAACTAAAATGCCTAGCTGCCATGCCTGGCAGCACTTAACCATTCCTCTAATGCCACATAGAGGAATATACTACTTAAATTTAACATGACTAAGTGTTTATGCAAGCTCAGAGTTGATGCCCCCAACCGCATCACCGAGATGCCCCCAACCGCATCAACTCTTATGCCACCCAACTGCATCACCGGGATGCTATACCTAACCGCATCAACCTGATGCACGCATCAACCATGATGCAATAGAATAAACCCATGAGAACGCTGATAGACATTGCTACCATTCACCATTCTAATAGTACCATTATAAAGCGCTATCTACAGAACTGTTTTAACATGAATTCTGTGATAAACTACCAATGAATTCCACCCAGCAACCACCAGATATGCATAATAAATAAAATAAGTTTTATTACTACTTAGATGCAGCAATTTTTACAACACACTTGCACTCATTAGATTCTGAGCTAAAATTATCTCTCCCCGGTTTAAGCGCACATATCGTTCATAGGCAGCTGAAGACCACCGGCCCAGTGATTTTAGGGTGGCGACCGGCACTTTCATGGCTGCAGTAGTGGCCGCTCCGATGCGAAGGGAGTGAGGAGAGTAGAGTTCTGGAGACAGCCTGGCACAGTGTTTTTAGCTTTTCAGCAAACCAGGATCTCGTCATAGGTTTGCCGCCGGGGATGAGAAACAGGGGATCATGAGGATGATGCCGGGCTCGGCATTGCAGGTAGACAGACATAGAAGAAAAGGGGCAAAAAACGGAATTTGTCTTAGCTATGATGACAGGTACTCCTTTTTTAAATTTATCAGATTTAGAGTGTTTCAGAAATAGAGTAAACAAAGTATCTTCAAAAGTTAAATCAGATATTGTGAGATCATGCTGAGGATCAAAAGAGAGAGACCGAGTAGTGAATTCCCCACACCTTAAGAAACCATAAAAAGCGGTGAGAATGATAGCTTCCAACATTTTATCCTCATAATATGAAAAGCACCCTTGCCTAAGTCTTCCCACCAACTGGTGCACCAAATTAATTGTAAGAGGCAATCTTTTATCTTTCCCTTGAAGTTGATCTTTTTTGAGCCCGTTGAGCAGCAGGCGAACGGAAGGATGACTTAGACTGCATGATGAACGGTCCAGGCATCGCAAATGAAATTGAACGCCAGCTAACATAGCTTTAATGGAAGATGACTGAAGCTTACGGGATTCTGAGGAATGCACTATGAAAGCGCACACTATGGGAATATTTACTGGGATAGGGTTAATAGAAAAACGTAAACAAAAGGAGGAAAAGAAAAACCAAGCTGAATCATAAGCTTTTAATGTATTTTTTGACAGACCTTTCCTCATAATCTTAGCAGCTGAGCTAAAAAGACCTTTTAAATTTGATTCTAATTGAGAATCGCTTGGCAAAACGGAGGGCATGGCAGGCTGGTTGGCTCGACGTTGGGGCACATCGCTCTGAAATCCTGAAATTTAAATCGGGACAGAGCATCAGCTATTGAATGTTTATAGCCCGGAATAAAAGATGCACGTAGAATGAAGTTATCATTAATGCACGTCCATGATACCCTTCTGATTAAACTATTAATGATACGAATGGACGAACGACCTTTATTAATTATAGTGACTGTTGTCTCATTGTCGCAAAACACTGTAATTACTCTCCGCCAGGAGAGTATTGTTATCACTGCGTTTTCACTTTCTAAACATGACACACCGATTGGTCAAGCCTCACGTGACACGTGAAATACTGTGATCTGATTGGCTAGTGACGCCACCGGGCCTATATATACATGGCAGGTAAGACGGGAACCATGAAATGGCTGCATGGCTGATACATAATTGGCAGATAGGACAGATAGGACATTTATATAGACAGGAGGGATATGACATAGGACACTTATACAGACAGGAGGGATAGGACACTCACACAGACAGAACGGAAGAGGACACTTACCCAGACAGGTTGGATAGGACACTTACATATACAAGAGGGATAGCGACCTATAAATACATGTGTCACTGTGATAAGCCAGATTCCAATACCGAAAATCCGGCCACTAGCTCACTCCCAGACCTTCGAACCGGAAGTAGTCAAGTAGTCGCGGTCCAATTGTTCCTATCTGTCTTATTGGACAGATAGGACAGATAGGACACTTATATAGACAGGAGGGATATGACACTTACATAGACAGGACGGATAGGACAGGAGGGATAGGACACTTACACAGAATGAACGGAAGAGGACACTTACCCAGACAGGATGGATAGGACACTTACATATACAAGAGGGATAGCGACCTTCGCGACCTTTGAACCAACACAAGTCTTCTGGCGGAGAGTTGTGCTCCGAGGAGCACTTTTTCTAGTTTGTTTTCTTTTCCATTCCTTCCCACAAATTAAGCATGCCATGACGATTGCGTAAAGTTCAAACAGCGCGATAGATTTAAGATTGTCTGCCATTGAGGTTAACTCAATGGGCCAAGGCTTTGCAAACCACTGGTTATTGAAAAACCCTCCGAACCCGACAGACGGGGCGGCATCTGTAAAGAATTTTAGAGAATTAGAAGTCTCAACCAAATTATTGTAGAAAAAAGAGACACCATTCCACTGATCCAGTAGCGCAGACCAGAATCGAATGTCAGATTTGCATCCTTCATCTAATGAGATTAAATCCTGTAAATTAGGCACAGATTTCGCCATATCTAAACGACGCGAAACAGTGAGCGGCCCTGAGGAATAACTCGCATTGCCAAATTAAGATGGCCTAACAGCGAGAGAAGTTGACGTTTAGGCAGCGAATTTAATTCTAAACACTGTTTAAGAAATCCTCTGATGCACATTAGTTTCTCTTCTGGCAGAGAAGCTTGCATTAAGACACTGTCTACCATGATCCCGAGAAATTCTAATCTAGTTAAGGGGCCTACTGTTTTCTCCTCTGACAAAGGAACTCCCACAGAAGAGAATAGATCCCTTAGAATTGAAATACACCGCGCTGGAGGTGAATAGGAAAACTCCACAACCAGAAAATCATCTAGGAGATGAAGAACAAACGGTAGTTTGAATTTGTTGGTTAGTGAATTTGTTTGTAGTTATAGGGGCGGCCATAGCTGAGTGGTTAGTGATCCCGCCGATGTCGATGAAATGAAATTTGTCCCTGAGCAAGACTCTTAACCCCTAATTGCTCACAGGTTCTCATTGGAAACAAGACCGCAAGGACTTTCATGAACGACCTGTTAAAAGGAATTATTTATGTTAGATAAAATCCAACACAACGCTTCTGACAGAATTGAATATACGAGGACTACTGCGACACCCGAAAGTTAATTTTACTGCGAAATAAAATTTTCCACGACATTTTACCCTGAAAAGGTGCCACTGCGAAGGATGAAGTGGCATCACTTTAAAAGCATCCGTTATGTCTGCTTTGCCCAACCAAGCTCCTGCGCCTGCAGTTTTAATCATTTGAATAGCATTATCGACAGAGGCATAAAATAGGGGAAACGGATATAATGGAAATAAATCATTAATGCTAGAAACTGGGCCATTATGTGGAGCGGAGCGGTCAACAATCATACGCTTTTTCCCAGAGTATTTTCGTGTTGCTACCCCTATAGGGCTTACTTTAAAAAGAGAAAAAGGTGATTTACTGAAAGGCCCAATCATATGACCTTTGGTAGTTTCTTTTACAAGAAGCTCATCTACTACCTTGGGCTCTAGAAGCGCAGACTGAAGATTTTTGCAGACATGAGTTATTTTAGGGAGTCAACACAACCCAGCCATGAACCCTTGAACTAAACCAGTTATTAAATAGTTCACAAAAGAACAATTCGGATGGTTCTTGAGGGCCTTGGACAAAGCAGGAACGTTCACAGGCGTAGATGGATGCTCCTTTATTATTTCGCTGATTTTGTGGGGCGGACTCTCCGCGGGCAGACTGATCTCGGGTGGCTGTCCCCGCACCAACTGCAGATGTGCATAAATGTACAATTTTTGAATGAACATACACCGTCATTGAAATTAATACATGTGGGAATTTGATTTCCTGGAGTATACCGCACCTGTCTCTTTGGTTGCCATGAGTCGGACTGTGACGGGGGGTTTATATTTGCCTGAGGCAGCTGAGGCAACCCGTGCTTAGACACGGTTTTGGGGCATAAGTTGGAAGTATGGTTAAAAGAACCACAGACAGTGCAGCATAGAAATTTATGCCCAGAGAAATGTCTACTTATGATAGACAGATCGACCACTGACCAATCCAAGCGCTGATTAAATTTGATGATGTCCATCATGGGCCAATATGTGTCAATTTGGGGGTCCTTGACGCGGAAAAGGTTGAAAACCACTGAACTAGGCTATATAGCCTCATATCTAGCCTACAGAATTTAACACAATTATTTGTTTTATAATTCACATAAGGCATTAGGCCTATAACACTTACACATGTTTATAATTATGCATAACCTATAACATTTATGAAGTAGCCTAGGCCTAGCCTATAATGTAGCCTAATTTATAAGTACTGGTCATAATGCATTATAAACTCAGTGAAACAGCACATTATAACTAGCCCACCACCAGTTGCCTACAAGGTAACACTTAAGCCTACTTACAGATATATTGTGCTGTTCCACTGAGCTTATAGGCCTCATCATCCAATCTTACCTCCCTAGGACTCAGACCATAATAAATGTCTGATGCATTGAGAAGGTATTGTGTGAGGACGGCTTCCTTCTCTGTTGAGAAGACTCTGTTGTGGGCCCTGTAGCCTGGCAGTGGTGCGTCAGGGTCCTGGCTCTTCCTCTGCATGAACCTCCTCAGAGTGGTCTCTGACACGCCATGCACCTTGGCTGCACCACCACGGACAGACTGGCCTGCTAACACAGCCTCGTAGGCTAGAGGGAAGGCGTCGGGTTCATAGAGACCTCTATCGGTCTTTCGGACTCTAATCCTCGGCATCGCCGGGAAAGAACGGCAAAATACATGCATCTTACGCATCATCGTGCGTAATGCGCCGTTCGTCCCTCCCTTCCCTCCCTGGATGTTTTGCTAGCTAGCACAAAAGCTAATGATTATTTTTCAATGGAACCTTCACTGAGAGTTAGCCCACAGATTAGCCTAACAGACAAAATCCATTTGCAATCGGCACCAAATAACCACAGCAGTACAAACGGAAAACACTCAAATAGGGTATTTTTTACTTACAATGTGGAAATACACAAAAGTGGCTTCAACTCCGGCAATCTTGATCAGAACTGGGGGAAAAAAAACGTCTGATGTTTTCGTGCGAAGAGGAAGAGGGTGACGTCGCTGGATGTGACAAATTTTAAGTGTAGCATGATAGCTAGAGCAGCAGTTTAGCTAGAGTAGCTAAACTGCTATGAACTGCTTAGCCCTGAAACATGACTGTCTGTCATACCATGACAGTCATGGAACCACTTGTTCCTGGTTTGCGATTGTTTTACATTTACAACTGTAACATGTACATAAACGTTCGGATTTCAAATATAAAGTGCTGACCCTCAAGCCACGGATGTAACAAGTTGAGGCGCAACCGGTCTAAGTATCCGTATCTTCCGTAATGTTCAATAAAAAGCATTTTAATCCGATTGGTGGCCATTTTCTATATATATAATTTTTGTAATGTATCAGAGTGCAGTACACCTCCCAACCGATTGGGTCACGTAGTTGAAAGCAACGGAGAAAATTCGAAGAAAATGGCGATCGGATTAAAAAGCTTTTTATTGAACAATACGGAAGATACAGATACTTAGACAGGTTGCGCCTCAACTTGTAACATCCAGGGGGGTCAGTACTTTATATTTGAAATCTGAACGTTTATGTACATGTGACAGTTGTAAATGTAAAAAAAATCGCAAACCAGGAACAAGTGGTTCCATGACCCTTGTAACAGACAAGCGTCATGTGAACCGTGGCTAGTTAAACACATGCAGTGGTGGAAAAAGTACTCAAATGTTTTACTTAAGTAAAAGTATCAATACTGCAATGTAGAAATACTCTGTAACAAGTAAAAGTCCAGAATTCTAAATTTACTTCAGTAAAAGTACTAAAGTATTAGTATCAAATTGTACTTAAAGTAGCCAACCACAAGTAGAATGTACTCATTATGCAGTATGTCCCATTTCACAAGTTTTCAAATGTATAAAACTATTTTGAAAATAGCAGATCTACAAGCTGTAGCTCGGCTATTTTCTAAAGGCCGAAATGTATATAGGGCTGAAGTGGGTAATGTCTGTTTTGTAATAACTAGATGCTCGGCCCCGCTACGCGGGGCCTCGCGTCTAGCCCGCGGCCACGCCCACGTAGCGCCCGCGGCCACTTGGCAGCGCATATAAGTGGCGTAGCGTCATCAGGGCCAGTGGGGCCGTGGCTTGGTCAGTGAAGACCCTGTAGCGCGGATGATATGTGGCATAGAGGGGCAGATTTTAAATCTCCAGAGGAAACATCCGTGGGCTACCATTGGTTCAGCGATGTGTGCGGTCGCCCTGCGGCCCCTCCTCCTCGACCAATGTGCAGTATTGAGAGCCCTGACATCACAACATTTGGAGCGATGGGCACTGCACTCTGGTTGGTTAGGGTACACCTACTGCCCAGGTAGAACCCACTTAAAGGCTGGATGGGCAAACCCAGTTAGGACCCGCCTCGGTCCCACATAAACGTGGCTAGTAGGGGCCCAGCTAAGGGCCAGGTAGAAGCTACTTATACTCGCATGGGCATCGCAGTTAAGACCCACCTCGGCCCCACATATAATTGCCTAGGTGGGGCCCACCTAAGGGCCAGGTAGAACACACGTATGTCCACAATGACATTGCCGACATGGGGTCCATATGGTTTAGCCCACCTTGAAACCATATGGGAAGTATGCTGGCGTGCTGGCTGGAATGCAAATGCTGCATCATACCTGTAGTGTGTAGTTTGATGTTGTGTGTGTAACAGACATACCTGCAGTGTGTAGATCAATGTCCATATGAAAGTCAATGCCCAGCAATGTTGTTTTTTCTCCAGCAGAGTTTCTAGTGTCTCTATCTCTCTCTGGAAGATGTTGCACATGAGCTCTGCAGCCGCACTGAGGCGCTCCAACACAAAGACTCTGACATTAAGCTGCTTCACACAACAAACATCAGCACCACGCTGCTGTTTGTCCAAAAGACACAATATCTCCTCTCCCACCGACGTCATGTGTTCATTTATCGACAGCCGTACAAACTCCTTTTGACACATTTTACCTCGTTTATCCAGCTCTCACTGACTCTCCCCTAATACAGTGGTTCTCAACCTGTCGGTGGGGACCCCCCACAGGCCAATGTTAAAATGGTAGCACTTGTTCCTCAACATAGTGTGAATGTGCGTGCAAAGTTGACCGCAATCGGACGCTGCATTGATGATTTGTGGCATTTTGTTCTAAACGGGCCACTCCTGCAAACTTTAGATGTGAATCTTAGCCAATCGGGATGGAATATGAAAAGTTAAACAGATCCGTCTTGAGCACATGACTATAGACATCATGTGTACCGATTTGCGTGAAATGTAGATAAAATCGGAAGGAGTAATGTAAAGAAATATGTTTTACATAAGTCGGCCTCCTGGTGGCGCTATAAAAGGTAGATGTGAAAAATGCAGGGCAAAGGTTTTTCCTTGACCTGTAGAGAGTGCACATACAAAGTTTTACACAGATTGGTGCAGTTATAGGTAAAAACACATATCGGGCTGTTATAGCGCCACCATGAGGCTGATTAGAAAAATCTCAAGTGGAATTTCTTCCTGGGCATAGTGGGAATGTGGGTGCAAAGTTGCACGGAAAGTGCATGCTGTGTTCATAATTTGAGGCATTTTGGTAAAAACTGAGCAGTCCTGCAAACTTTGTAAGCCATTTTTAGCCAATCAGGATGGAATATGAAAAATCTGAAGGACACGTTTTTTTTAATGACTATAGAGATACTGTGTACCGATTTGCGTGATGTTTGGACAAAATATGTAGGAGTACTGTGGAAAAATGTGTTTTGCAAAAAGCGGCCTCCTGGTGGCACTATAACAGGGCCATGTGAAAAAAATGGGGCAGAGGTTCTGAATTGGCATCCAGGGAGTGTGTGTGCACAGTTTCGCTGCGATCAAGCCAACAATGCGGGAGATTAGCTATCCACAGACGGACGGACGGACGGACAGGGGGTGAAACATACTCTCGCGCCATGCCTTTCGGCCTGGCGGAGACAATAAAAAAACGAAAGTAAAGGAAAAGACCATTACTGCAACAAAAGTAGTCAACAAACTGTACTATATAACATTGGCCAAATTGTCAAATAATATAAGAGAGGCAAACATGTTGAAAATAGCCGATCTACAGCGCCTCTCAACGTGAGCCGTTTTGAGCTTGTAGATAAGCTATTTTCGTAATATTGACTTGTGGAACGGAGTCAAACAAAATGGGGGGGGGGGGTCCCCAGGTCAAATATGATTATTGGGGGGGGTGGCGGGGGGGGGGGCGCGGCCTGAAAAGGTTGAGAGCCACTGCCCTAGTTGGACCGAAATTATCTGAAATTACTAATATACCATAATGCAGCCTAAACGTGCGTTGCACGGGGCGGTCCTGCCATTACGTTAGTTACTGGAGTTGCTGTGGAGCTACACAGTTCTCCACAAGACACACAAGGCCACAACATACACCATGTACAATGGACTAACTGAGCAGCAATAATAACATTCGCCGCACGAACGTGCATTGTTGACAAAGTGATTGCACAGCCGCTGCAGGCATGACAGCGACGTTAGCGTTAGCTACATGCCAGCTATCACAGCTCCCTGTCCGTCGTTGCTGCGACTGAATGTGATGGCTACAGCAAGCTCTGCGATGCCATTGTCTGGAAACTGCTCCTGGCATGACACGACCAATGAGAGTGAGCGCTGTCGTTGTTGCTAAGATACGGTGGCGTCTCTGCCCCATAGCTTGTAGATCTCTCACGCATGATTGGCGTAGGCTGCGTTGCCAGGTCTGACTTTGTATAAGCGATTTTGGGCTTATTTGGGTGCACTTTTGGGCTTGTTTCCATAGACCACGGCAGTGCTTATTTCTTTCCCGTGACCGATGTGGCAAAAAAAGGTGCAAAACGAACCATCCGGAAGTAAATTGCGAGATGAAATATATAGCACTTTTTGATTATTAGAGAAGGAGACACATGTGAAGGTGGAAATTGAAATGTAGGAGATTATATAGTTTTTCATGAGCGATTTTTGTAGCAAGTTGTGAGAGAATTGGGCCACTCCTGTGGGCGGGGGGCTCAATAGAACCATTGGGGTTTGAAAGGAGACGCTCTCTGTTTGAGTGGTAGGATAATCAAAATCTACAAAGTAACTAGTAACTAACGTTTTCAAATAATAGTAGTGGAGTAAAAGTACACTACTTGCCTCTGAGATGTAGTGGAGTAGAGTAAAATTATTGGAAATTGGAAATACTCAAATTTGGACTACAGTACTTAAGAAAACTAGACCATACCCGGTCGACGCATCCGTGGGGGGATATGTGCACATGATCTGGCAACCCGGGAGGCAGTTCGTCCCATAGCTGGGCAGGCCCGTAACCATGGCGACAGTGTTTGACACAAAAACGCTAATAAGAAGCTGAGATTTGGTGAAATTGAAAAACGGGCTTCACAGTTAAGTTCAGATGGTAATGGTCAATGGCTGTGTGCAAAATCAGAGCAATTGCTCCAGCCACTGAGGAGAACCGGGTAGCTTCACCTACTCACTCACTCACTCACTCACCACTACAGACGGACAGAGGCTCCAGCCACTGAGGAGAACCGGGTAGCTTCACCTACTCACTCACTCACTCACTCACCACTACAGACGGACAGAGGTTACTAGAATTATAGTAGGATGTAGTTACATTACACCACTGGCTTGTGTGTTTCCGAACTTAGGCTAGTTTATTATGCACTTCCACCATGACAGCTATAGATAGAAAACAGCTTAAAAAATCCCCTACGTGGCACATTGTGTGCGCGGCCGCGCGCGTTCGCAGGCTGTCGGCACAGTGGACCACGAAAGACCACGTTGACAGAGAGATAAAGCAGGGACCCCCCTACTAGCTACTACAATAGGCTTTATTCACAGCAGCCATATTATGAAGACATTCACAGGTGTTGCCAATGATACTAATGAAGGCTCTGTTCCATTCTGGTCAAACATTCACAGGTGTTGCCAATGATACTAACAAGTAAGACGCGCGAACGCTGGAAGCTAACACAGCTTGACTGTACTATTTCAGCCACACTGTAAGAGTGCACTCTGGCGCACTCTGGCGGCTGCACACAGGTAGTGCAGCTGCTATATTTCAGCCAGCGCGAGCCAATGAGAGCGTGAGTCACATGGGGGCGCGGCTGCACACATACTGCACACACACAGACAGACAGAGCCACAAGCCGAGCCGAGTTTCATAGTAGGCTCCACTTGGGCGGAGGCACGGCGTCCTTCCGCGTTCGCAATGAAGGCTCTGTTCCATTCTGGTCAAACAGGGTTGCTGATATTGTGCATGTTGGCCCACTGGAAACACTCTGCTACACCAGTGGGTCTACAGTTGGGGTCCAGGGACCCCTCATGGGCTTCCAAATGGCCCCTTACAGGTGTGTAACTCATTTGGTTCCATTTTGTACACTCTCAGAGTTATGGGGGTCGTGGAAACCACTGTGCTAGACTAAATGGAACAGAGTCTTCATTAGTATCATTGGTAACACCTGTGAAGGAAGTGATAATATGGCTGCTGTGCATAGAGCCTATTCAACATTTTCATAGATGGCTTCATAGACTTGTTTGCACTATCATCAGGATAACACAAAAAGTCGCAGGGGGCTTGTTTCCATTGTGGTCCATAAATAGATTTATGTTAATGTGTATTTTCAGACATTTAGCCATTTAAACCCTCAATACTGAGTAAACTTAACCTTTGACTCTGTACTTTCACTCTTTTTCCCCTCTACACCATACTTCCTCGTAAAAAATAGCCGATCTACAACTTAAGCTAACAAAGTGTTGTGAGCTTGTAGATCAGCTATTTTGGGCGAATGCCCCCCCATCCCCTTTAATAGTATATTGTTGAGTATACTGATGCTAGCTTCTTGGTTTTCCTGTCATCATAGAATGTAGAGAGACAGTGTAGTACCTCAGTAAACTATGTCTGTGTTTACTGTCAGTCACTCTGGATAAGAGCGTATGATAAATGCCTACATTGTGAATGTGAATTGTAATTGTTGTTACTATGTCATTTAGATAATTCATACAATCTATGTGAAAACAGCTGATCTACAAGCTCAATGACTGTCGTAGACAAATAAGGAACATTAGCATCATTTGGGAATTTACTGACTTTGCCCTGTGAAATTAGTGCTGCACACACACACACACACACACACACACACACACACACATAGTTGAGTTGTTGTGCTGATGCTGCCTCTTCTTGATGCTAAACCCTCCCTCCGGAAATCTCATTTCCATTTGATTTTAGGAGTGAGCCTGGCACGATTGCCCATTCTGCAATATTGGCTGTGGGCTGGAGTTGGGCGGGAGTAATACCGTTGACTGACAACCCCATCAGCCAATGATCGTTGTTCCCCTTCAGCCAATCAGCAGTTCATTTTTACCACCTCCAGACTATGTGACGCAACGGGCCTTTTGAGACGGCCATGCCCAAAATAGGTTGCCTTATTCGGATACATGCGCGTCACTGCCCGCCCCTGCCGGTTCTCTAAATTTGTATTTTTAAATAGGCTCTGTCATGATTAATTGACCACATATATGAAGTTAAACAACTAAATTCTATCCAAACGATATCTTAAAAGTAAATTCCGTGCCTCTAAAAAGAAGTTTGAGAGCGTTTTAAAACCGAAAGTGAAGGCACTCGCAGAAACAACCATTTGTCTTTTGTCTGCTGCTCTCAGGCTGCACTCGGCTTCATTTGGGCTCACTCGAACTCGCCACCTGATTGGCCAACTGTCGCTGTCAATCACAGAACGATGAGCGACGACGCTGATAAGCTCGGTTAGTTGGTAATGCGCTAGAAACCCCCACAATGGGCGTTCAGGCCAGACTCACTCCTAAAATCAAATGGAAATGAGATTTCCGGAGGGAGGGTTTACCAGGCTAGCCTCTTCTCTCCTCCTTCTAGCTGTGTGTAAAGAAGAGAGGAGCCCCAGTCCGGTCCAGGAGGAACCACAACCTCCACATATGGAAGAGGAACATGAAGAGGGGGCTGGTGTGTCATCATTGACGTTACTACATAGGAAGACCAAATGTCACACTCTATCAGGTAAAAAAAAGCCACATCATGAAATATGTCTCCATTATAGTGGATTAACCCATTCAATCCGTACAAAATGACATATGTATATGGCTTGTGAACTAAATAAACTATAACTAACTAGCAATCATCTCAAAACTAGATGTGAAAATGTACCGCTACTTTGGTTTTGACATGGCTCTGCAGTGACCGCAGCGTGTAGCACTGGGGCAGGCAGGCAGCGGCTCCTAGCTAACAATGTTTCCTACGTCACAACGCACAACGTCACCACTATCGTTGTTTTTAAAGAGACAGATCCCAATTCACCAGGTCACAACCATTTGCGGCAAGAAAAAATAAATAAAGATGGAGAACCCATCTGCAGATGGAGCTCTGCCACCCATGCATTCATGTGATAGTGTCAACGAAAACCTCCACCTTAAAGGGGCTACACCATGAATTTAAAAAATAATAATAATATTTAATATCATATTGTTTATGTCCCTCAAACGTTTTTCAAAAGGTTTGAGCCTAAATCAAGCCTCAGATATACTCATTCCAACTAACTTCTCTCTGGCTTATAAAGCACTTTCACCTGCAATACCACATTGTCCTGTTTGGCACGGGGCGCTATTGAGCCAGTTTGTATGCATGTTATGTCCTGGTTCTGTATGGAGAAAAAAAAAAAGTTTTTTTTTTTTTTTTTGGTTAGAACTGAAAAACGGGAGGAATTGTTCCCAGACGTGACGTAGGCAGGGGGAACAAATCTGACGGACTGTTTTCAGACCAATTTACATAAAAACCACAGATAGCCTATGAAAGCCTGCATGCTCGAAGTCGGGTATTTGTTGGAACAGAAGAGAGGTGGGGGAGACCAAAAACACACAAAAATGAAGAAAAAGTTAAAATTCATGGTGTAGCCCCTTTAACTGGAAGAAAGATCAAGCAAATCCAGACTCTAGGGTGGGAGGCCGTCTGCCTTGATCGTGTTGGGCAGATGCTAGGGTTGCTGGTTAGTTTACCTAGTTTCCCAGCCAAAGAGGAAAGCTACACACCATTGGTGTTTTTTGGGCATTATTTATTTATATTATTTTCCGTTTATAAGGTTGCTGAATGATAACTACACGTTCTTTCTACTGGTGATTTCCACAGAGCACCACAAGGAGAGGTCTACAGTATCTAGAGAGATGGCCTCCAAAAGTTATTCAACGTTGTCAGAGGAACAGCGAGAGATTAGTCTTGCTTGGTCAGACTGTTAACTCCCACAATTTTCAAATGTGTCCGGTCATACAGTCTGGGACTCGGAAGCTCTTGATCATGATTTAAAATATAAATCTTAAAAATGTATCTTAAAAAGGATAAAACAAAATCATCTAAGCCAGGGGTTTTCAACCTTTTCAGGCCGCGACCCCCAAAATAATGATATTATTTCCCGTGACCCCCCACATGCACGCGCGCGCATGCGCAATTTTTTTGCGGTTCTGGGCGGATTGGGTTTGTTTTTTTCCCGTTTTTTTGTTACTTTATTTCGGGGTTAGGGTTAGGTTATTTAATTATAATAGGTTATTTGATAATTATTTATTATATTACATTAAAAATGTTTTCCTAATGTTAATAATGAAATATTTTTATCTTGAATTTAGTAAATTAACTGATAAAACATGAATTAATAATATCAAAAATATTTTGTTTAAAAAAAACTTTTTTTGTGAAATGAATGAAAAGATATTTTAAAATGTATTTTCGTGAACGGAAGTGCCAGCTTCCTCTTTCGGATTTCGGGAGGTGTAGTTCCAGACTCTATATAGCATTGGTTCTCAAAGTGGGGTCCGGGGACCCCCAGGGGTCCTTGAGGAAGTTCCAGGGTGTCCCCATCTAAATGATAGATTAGGCACCAAATGGACCCTTATGGGTCTGTAACTCTGAGAGTGTACAAATGGAACCAAATGGACCATAACGGGTCCATTTGGTTCCATTTGTACACTCTCAGAGTTAAATTGACATAGATTTTACAATATAAATTGTGGTCCAAGTGATAGAAATGCCATTAAATGGGGTCTGTAGCCTAATGCATGTCAAACTGGGGGTCCTTGAAATTAAAATGGTTGTGAATCACTGCTAGAGCTGTAAAAAAAATCTTCTCTTATGGGGGTCCCTGGCATATCTTTTGAAATGGGGGTCTGCGGGGTAATAAGTGTCAATTTGGGGGTCCTTGACATGAAAAAGTTTGAGAACCACTGCTATATAGCATTCGGAGATTGTGGAATAGTTCTCTGGCTACACAAGGCTAGCGAGAGATGGACGAGGGACATGGACTGTTTGATGCAGCCTGTAGTAATTGTACAGGATAGGTATAGTGTTTTATTTAGTGATGGTTTCAACCTGTAGTAACGTTGTACAGGATAGGTATGTATGTAGTGTTGTATTTACTGTGGTTTAAACCTGTAGTAAAGTTGTAAATTTATTTTATTTTTTATTTAACCTTTATTTAACCAGTAAAAACACGTTGACACACAGTCTCTTTTTCAAGTGGGAACTGGCCAAGATGCAACGTTAAATTTACACTAAGCTTAACATACTAATACAAAAACAAACAACAAAATAGTCATCCAAGATACATCACAAATACATAAGATAAACTCCTAATGATACACTTTACACAATAGAAAAAAGCCAATAATCAAACAAGAAATAGTAATACACACAGTGTACAACCAATACAAATAACCAAGAACCTACCGCTAGGCTAGTAAACCTCCAGACAGGTGCAGTTGTTTGTGAATAAAACTAAGGTGATTCTTTTGAAGCTTCTCAAGGGAATTAGAGCAGCCAATTTGAGTTTAGTCTGGAGATCATTCCACGACCAAGGACCAAAGAAAGAAAGACATTTTTTACCCCCCTCAGATGAAAATGAGGGTACTTCACAGCGTAACCAAGCATTTGATCTGAGATTTAAGCCATTTCTAACCATATTGAATTTGGAGGTAATGTAGTAGGGGAGCTCACCAAGAATAGCTTTATAAATGAAATTATACCAATGTTGCAGCCTGCGCATAGTCAAAGAGGACCATTCAACTGCAGCATACAGCGTGCAATGGTGAGTTCTAAAAGGAGAATTCGTTATGAATCTCAGTGCAGCATGGTACAGGGGATCCAGCTTGGCCAGTGTGGAGGCACTAGCAAACCTGTAAATATTGTCACCATAATCCAGCTGGGACAAAAACAGACCAGTGACCAGTTTTTTACGAGCGGTGCAGGCAAAACAAGCCTTCAATCTGTAGAAAAAACTTAGAGTAAATTTTAGCTTCTTACTCAAGGCATCAATATGGAATTTAAAATTTAGATGTTTGTCCAACCAGAACCCAAGGTATTTATAGCGATCAACCCACTCAATTGGGGTGCCATCTAAAGTGGAGATGCTTAAGAGGGTTGGACAGACTCGTGGAGTGAACAACATTGCCTTAGTTTTGTTACCATTTAACATCAATTTGCTTTTTTAAAATTCCTGCTGCAGTGAGATGAAATCAAAAG
This sequence comes from Gymnoscopelus microlampas, assembly GCF_963454915.1. Lineage (NCBI taxonomy): Eukaryota > Metazoa > Chordata > Actinopteri > Myctophiformes > Myctophidae > Gymnoscopelus > Gymnoscopelus microlampas. The sequence goes on along the minus strand of NC_139962.1, from coordinate 64,039,972 downwards.
ACAAATGTGTTACAGCCATGTCTAGCGTGGGCGCGCAGGTATACAAAACCGTGTCATCCGCGTACATATGGTACCTAGAGTACTTTGATTGACTGCAGATGTTATTTACATACAAAAGAAAAAGTAAAGGACCTAATATAGAGCCCTGGGGGACTCCCTTCTCCATGGCTACTTGATCGGACACTATGTCCCCCAATTTCACACATTGTGTGCGGCCGATCAAATAGCTGGTGAACCAGCTAGTCACATTTGGGCCCATGCCTATATTGGAAAGGATCTTTAACAGTATCGGGAGGTCAACAGTGTCAAAAGCCTTGGTTAAATCAATAAACAGGGCAGCGCATACATATGACTTTTCCCAGGCAGCCTTAATGTCATCCAAGACAGTAAGGCAAGCTGTGACAGTACTGTGTTTGGATCTGAACCCAGATTGCATGGTATTTAAGATTTGATTTTGATCCAGAAATTTATTTACTTGGGCTGATACCTGGATAGGTAGTGGATAGGTAGTGTTTTATTTACCATGATTTAAAACCTGTAGTAAAGTTAGAAAGGATAGGTATGTACTGTTTTATTTACTGGTGACCACTGCAGAGAGAGGTCTGTGCTAACAGCCAGACTCATATGTTTATAGTTATTATAAAATAAATCTGCCATGTAATTCTTTGTTGGTGGCAGATGTTGTATTATACATAACAGTGGTGGAAGTCTGGTCGTCTCCTTTATTAATATAAAAGATTAGAAAAAACAGTATGAAATGAGTAAATGTGTTTCGATGTTATTCCTGTGTTTCATGAAGCCTGATTTATACCTCAGGTACTAATATGGTGTACCCCACCGAAGAACATAAAACTTTATCTATAACATCATTGTGTATCTCTTAAATGGTGACAAGGAAGTGCAACAGTCTCATAATCAATCAAAGCCACAGTAATACATAATTATGTTCAGCACAGGCCATCTAGTTGTGAATGTTGTGCAGGTTAAACCTGATTTACATTCAATGAATGGTTTCTGCTCTATTTGTCGTATTTCTATAGCAGCTGAGTGCTGACAGTGGCCAAATTCTGTGTAATAATAAATAAAAAGTTGTTGGTGTGCTCCTCCACCTCTGAACAAAGTTAGGAGACATCTGCAGTCTGACGGAGCTGCAGATGTAGGGATGCATTATACTGATGGGAAAAAAAATACTTCTATACGTTTTGGTTTGACAGTGATATAAATCACAGTATTTCTGTTCAAAATAAAAAGCTGGTTCATCTTGAATAACCTCATATGGAGCTGAGTGGGGAAATGGCAAAATGGTATGAAAGTTTGTCTTTGTTGGTAACTTCCCAACGTATGGGGCTAATTCAAATTTGTGATTTAAAAATGACTACTTGCTAGATTGCATTTTTATTGTGAGATTAGATTATTATATTCTTTCATTTCCATGTTAGTGTTTATAATTGTAAGATGAACATTCTGGTTCATAATATGAATACATTGTCTGGTTCAGTTTCATACAGAAGTCTTAGGCTGTTAACAGACTAAATATCTATGTATTGAATATTATGTAGTCCCTATTGTCCAGCATCAATGAAGACGTACTGGTAAAAAGTAATCTGGCATCACTGGCCAGTCTTTGAAAACACTTCTTTACAATCCCTGTTCCCTCTGTTTCATATGCAACATTCATCCTCAACCCATGATGCATTAAAGTCCTTATTCATGTCACATGCTCACATCCAAAGCCCTTATTATTAAAATCCTTATTCATGGCACATCAAAGTCCTTAATCATGTTACCTCATAGTCCTTATTATTAATGTCCTTATTCATGTTGTATCAAAGTCCTTATTAATTTCACATCATAGTCATTATTAAAGTCCTCATTCATGTCACATCAAAGTCCTTATTATTAAAGTCCTCATTCATGTCACATCAAAGTCCTTATTATTAAAGTCCTCATTCATGTCACATCAAAGTCCTTATTGTTAAAGTCCTCATTCATGTCACATCAAAGTCCTTATTAGTAAAGTCCTTATTCATGTCACATCAAAGTCCTTGTTTTTAAAGTCTTTATTCTATTCCTTCATTCCAGACCAGTGTGTGGAGTCCAGCCTGGAGGTGAAGATGAGTTCTCCGGCCAGGACTGTTTCTATTAATCAGGAACCTGAAGACCACCTTAAACAAGAACCTCAAGACCACCTGGATTTCAGTAAGTTTCAAGCTCTCTTTATATTCTGTTGTAGAGCTATTCCCGGTGCTGAAAGTGGGCCAGTAATTAGGGTGTAAAGATATCCGGAAATTAATCTGTATTTGATTTTAACATTAACAATGTGATTACTTTTGACGAGCGTCTATACGAACACAATTGGCCCGTGTTCGAGGGAAGCCAAATGGGGAGGGTGATCACTGCACGTACTCCTTGCAGGCTGTGGCGGCATCTATTAGCAGGGAGTGTTGGGTGGGAGGAGAAGGACGGAGGCTCTACATCCTTCCGGTGGGGGCTCCTCACTGGCGGTTGAGACAGTAGGAGGACAGTATCAGATTTCCTGATGAAGATCTGACTGCTGGAACAATTTAGAGCGTCATGAATATAGCGGAGCTTTTTTACCCAGTTTGCTCACTTTTTTCCTTATAGTTGAAATGTTGTTTGTCCTGCACCTGGGCACTGAAGTAGATGTGTGTGCACTAGCTTTTCATAAAGCAGAGGCACTGAATGAAAAGATGTAAAGTTCAAACCTTTAATGGTCTCTCATTGAAACTTTTTTCCTAGACTTCCCACTCTTCCCTGTGTGTAAAGGGGAGGTTTCCCTTGAACAGCAGAAGAGGAGCTCCAGTCTGGTTCAGGAGGAACCAGAACCTCTACAGATTAAAGAGGAACAGGAGGAGCTACTTCAAAGACCAGATGGGTCAACACAGACATTACTAACAATGAAAAGTGATGATGATGAAAACAGAGAGACGGAGCCTGTAGCCAGCACCTCAACGGAACACATGAAAACACAAGCTTATGTAAAGAACTGGGTAGCATCACAACCAACTAGTGCTGACCATCTCCTCTCTTCACACTGTTCTGAATCTGACACTGAAGACAGTGACGACTGGGAGGAGAGCAGGGAAGGTCAGTCAGCTTTAAACACTCAAAATAATGAAAGAAAAATATTGTTATTGAGCCACAAGTTGTCCCAGGATCTGAAATCATCAAAACAAACTTACTCCATGAGTAGTCACACAGGGAAGAAAAGCTTTAGTTGTACAGAGTGTGGCAAAATGTTTAATCGAAAGGATCATCTGAAGGGTCACATAAAGATTCATATGGGGGAAAGGCCCCATAAAGGGGAAAGGCCCTTTGCTTGTACTGTTTGTGGTAAAGAGTGTAGTCAAAGAGGTGATCTAAACAAACACATGAGGACTCATACAGGCGAAAAACCCTTTGTTTGTACAGTTTGTGGTAAAGGCTGTGTTAGCTCAAGTAATCTAAAATTACACATGAGGACTCATACAGGTGAAAAGCCCTTTGATTGCACAGTTTGTGGTAAAGGCTTTGGTCGGATGGCTCATCTAAAAGCACACATGAGGACTCATACGGGTGAAAAGCCCTTTACCTGCACAGTTTGTCAACAAAGTTTCACTCAAGATGTTGCTCTAAAATCACACATGAGGACTCATACAGGTGAAAGGCCTTTTGCTTGTACAGTTTGTGAACAAAGTTTTAGTCACAGTGTTAGTCTAAAAAAACACTTTAGGACTCATACAGGTGAAAAGGCCTTTACTTGTACAGTTTGTCAACAAAGTTTCAGTCAAAATGCTGGTCTAAAATCACACATGAGGACTCATACAGGGGAAAAGCCATTTGCTTGTACTGTTTGTGAACAAAGATTCAGTTGTAGTAGTAATCTAAAATCACACATGAGGATTCATACAGGTGAAAAGCCCTTTGCTTGTGTGGTGTGTGGTAAAAACTTTGCTGAAACGTCTAATCTAAAAAGACACATGAGGACTCATACAGGGGAAAACACCCTTTAGTTGAAGTTGGTGTCAGATGCTTTGATCAAAATGCACCTGTGAAGATAATGAGGATTCATACAGGGAAGAAGTTGTTATAAGCTGGGAGGGAATTCATAAAAATTGTGCACTTGGTGACAAGTTTCAGATTTTTGGCATGGTGTTAGGTATGAGCATGAGGTTTTCAAAAACTATGGCAAATGACTCGCCCCCTAGTGGTCCGTTTGCAATAACTATTAGATAGGTATAGGTATGATTGGAACCCCAAATAATTGATAGAAAATATTTTGCAATGGATTCTGTTACTATTGGGCATGCTAAAAAGCATACAAAAAAATCTAGGAAAATCTAACTTGTGGAAAGGCATCATTTCTGAGATGGAACCCTAGGTTTCAGGGCTCAATGTATGTGACTGTCAGAATTTGGCAATAACTAATTAACTGATGGTAATTTTACTGATTCAATCTCAGACAATATCAACATAACTGAATAAAATGAACTATTAGTTTCTCTCTTCATTATCATTATCTTGCGTATGGATCTTATTTTTGTATTAACCCATCAAGACCCGGAAAGCATCTGTGTGTCATTTTTAGATTTATTTGGCTTTTCAAAGCGAACATTTTTTTTAAGCGAACATTTGTAACTCAAATCTTTGCTTCTGGGGATTCTACGAATGTCTTCTAAATCCTGTCAGTGTCTGTCAGGATGTATGAAAATCATATATACTAAATACCTTATGATCGTGCGATAAACTTTTTGTAGACACACAGGGTAGCTGGGTGAGTGGCCCAGAGATGACAGTTTCAATCGGCGACATTCCATTTTGCAGTAGTCGCGGTTTCTGTTAAACAGCGTTCAGCGAGGAGAAAAACAACTCCGAGATAACGGCGGATTAGGGGAAGCTTTAGAGCGCCGGTGGATGGGAACGAAAATCTCCGGATATTATTATATTATATTATTATTATTATTATTATTTAGGTTCGCGTAGAACTACGCGATTGGCACGCTCACTTTTTTTGCAATAATGCAAAAACAGAAGTATTTGTTTGCATTTGCACCCCTCCCCCCTATATATTTTCATAATAAAAAAGTGCAATATATCGTATCGATATCATGAGCCCAATATCGTGTATCGTATCGTGAAATTAGTGTCCCACCCCTACCTTGTTCTTAAACTGGTAATACAGAGTATTCTAGTTGCAGCCTGAATACTGTATTTGCATTCACTATATGTCTATGGGTGAATGTATGACAACAGGAGCAGTTGATTGTAATATTTCAGGATCAATAAAGTATCAATCTACAGATATATATGGATGGATCTATATATCCATCTATGGATAGATCTATATATCCATACTGTCCATCTCTTGTATGTATCTTGTAAGCAGGGCCAGACTAACACATGGACTTACAGGGCTGCAGTCTGGGCCATGAGGTTCTGGGAGTGTCCAGGTCGTCTCCACTCCTAGAACAACAGTGTTTATTTTACAACACAATGTTCTAAAATAGTGAAAGTAGCAGATCTACAAGCCAGTGTGAAGTATTGTGGGAGCTTGTCGATCACTATTTAATGTACAGCCTAAGTGGTTAATTCATGATCATGTACCCCTTCCTAGGAAAGTAGTGGAGTCCAAAGTGAAAGACATTAGTAAAGTACAGACCCCCCCACTTTATTTTTTACTTACATACATTACTCAAGTAAATGTACTTACTTACTGGCCACCCCTGGTTAAATAGAAACCATATACTGGGTTATGTCCTGTCTCAATGACTTGTTACTTTTGTTTACTAACTAATAATAATAAAACAACTATTATTATTAAGGTATTATAGTGTAATTTGTAATTTCACATTTGATACAAACACAATATACAAAAAAAGCCTTTAATGACAGTTTGCAATGTTCTGGCAAAACTCCATCAAATCCATCTCCAGTATAAACACTAATATATACAGTATACTTTTTTTTTTTTTTACAATACAAATGTATAACCCCTAAGGTTGTGCAGTGTTGCGGTTTTACAGTTTAATACGATTAATTACTGTTCTAATACGTCAGCCAAACCGTGTCACGTGACATATGCGCTGTGCGCTCTGTCATGTGATTATTGAAGCCGTAGAGAGAATGGCAGCGCACCAAATAACCTGGTCTCAAAAAGTAATGTGACACCCCCAATATGGGAACACTTTGGATTTCTACTACGGTTGGGTGATGAGCCAAAATATTCCTATCGGCCACTGTGAGCCCAAAAAACGCCAATATTCTTCTGGCTACACATACGTCATGTCCCAGTATGAGCGAATAGGGGAAGGGGATCAACGCCACATGATTCCTTGTTTGACCCGGCAAAACACACCGAACACACTGAAAGGAAACTAACTGCTTTAATTTGATCCTTTAGCAATAGCAGCCTGTCTAAATGGTCATTTTGTCAAATGTTGGCTGGAAACGTAACGTTGCTTTGTTTGAATGGGTTGGCCCATTAAATGGATAACTTGATTATGCGTTCATTGCAGACTACTGTGTATTGGGAAAAGGTTTAAAATCTTGGAAACCGCACAACCTTAATACCCCCCTACGCTCGCACACACACACGCGCACGCACGCACGTACGCACGCGCACACACACACACACACACACACACACACACACACACACACACACACACACACACACACACACACACACACACACACACACACACACACACACACACACACACACACACACAAGAACAACCTTGGTGCTATGGGTTAAATAAACTGTTTAAACGTCCAAAAGTCCAAAACCATTACTTTTCAGGAAATAGAGAAAAAAAAAGACGTTTTGGATTGAATGTAGTTATTTAGTCACAAGCTGTTGTTAATAATTTTTAATTGGTTCAATGCTTATAAAACCCACAGACACACAGCTTTCACTTTTAAAATGTTTCAAAAGTAGCAAAAACAGCCGACCTACAACCTGCAGTCTGGAGAGACACTGCTTTGTGTAATTGATGTCAAACACATTTTTAATTGTGAAACTAACACATTAACATAAATAAATCAATCAATCCACATTTCCCAAACGGCAGCTGTATATTTTTTAACTGTCATTTATTAATTAAATCATTAACTGGCACATAAAGCATTGGCTGAAATTGTCTTTTTTAACTGTTAATTATAAATGAATGGAACACTTTACTGACCCCTCCTCACTGACAGCTAGCCATTCATAGGTTGTCTGGATTGTTGACTATGAAGCCGAGCTGACATCTCTCAGCTCCCACCTCCACCTCTGTTTCTGACATGTTTGCACTTTCACCTGGTTCATCATTGATTGTAATAACATGGCTTGTCTCGCTTTCTTTTATGGGCTTTTTTTGTGTTCTTGAACCTGTGAAATATAAGGAAATACAGTACTTGACTCCCTTGTTTTAAGGTGATTCCATCTTGCTGTCAAGAAGTCTTTGTTGTTAGTTCCACTCAGTGCGAGATGGACCTCAACAGGATTCCTTCCTGACCATTGCTTGACCTGGGAGGATTTATAAAACTCAGGAGAATTCTTTCCACTCGGGAGGCTCTGTGAATCGTTTTAGTTTCATTCTGTCTGATCAGAAGCAGGGATAAAACACATCCCCCAGGCAATAAAGAAATACAGACCAGAAGGGTCCGTATTAAAAAGCAGAGGGATGGATTCCCCCCTCATCCTCCCCCCAACACATAGAACCCTATAGGGTTTAAGTGGTTTATAGAACCATTCAAATAAATGGTTCTTTCCAGAACCTTTCTGGAACCAACAGTGGTTCTTCTATGGAGGAGGAGGAGGAGGAGGTCAGTATTAACACTTGAAGAAAAGACAGACGATGCAGCTGAACAGAAGCCACAGTGAGTGAGATACACAAGCTGAGCCGCTGATGTCTCCACCTGTTCCTGGTCCTGGAGAGAGAGAGAGAGAGAGAGAGAGAGAGAGAGGGGGGGGGGGGGGGGAGAGGGGAGAGAGAGAATGGGGGAGAAAGAGGAGAGAGGTGGGAGATAAATTGAGATAAGAAGAGTGTTATGGTGAGTGAGGAATTGGACACAAACACATAAGAACAGTCAACCACTCAAAGTGTTTAATGACCAACAAAGGTCTAGGCAAACAGGGCAAAAATACTATATAAATCCAGGTACAGAATCCTGATAAACACTCAGCAAAACTACAGAAGGCTTAAAGCCACACTAGTACCTAGTAATCAGATCAGAACATCTAACAGAGTGGGCGGAGGGAGACTGGGGTACTACACCAGGGAACAGGACAGAACTGACAGGAAACAGGACAGAACTGTCAGGGAACAGGACAGAACTGGCAGGAAACAGGACAGAACTGGCAGGAAATAGGACAGAACTGGCAAGGAACAGGGCAGAACTGGCAGGGAACAGGACAGAACTGGCAGGGAACATGGCAGAACTGGCAGGGAACAGGGCATAGCTGGCAGGGAACAGGGCAGAACTGGCAGGGAACAGGACAGAACTGGCAGGGAACCGGACAGAACTGGCAGGGAACCGGACAGAACTGGCAGGGAACAGGACAACTGGCAGGGAGCAGGGCAGAACAGAACAAACAGGACAAGAGCACTATAGAGGGAAGGGCAAAACGCTGGACTAGCTCAACTTGGTAGGGCAAAACCAGGACGATAGTGCAGGAGTGGCTCAGGGCAGAGTAGGGTGGAAAAGGACTGAGGAAACTGACCAAGTACAGGGAGACGGACTGAGGAGGCAGGGAAGATGTGACGAGAAACGGGCAGAAAAAAGACCAGAGAGAAAGATCATGAAAAAAACACACAGCAGTGGTGGAAAAAGTACTCAAATTCTTTACTTAAGTAAAAGATAATATAGAAGTACTCTGTTACAAGTAAAATTCCAGAATTTACCTGAGTAAAAGTACAAAAGTATTGGCATCAACATGTACTTCAAGTACCACAAGTAAAAGCACTAAAATGTTTGAAAATAGCAGATGTACAAGCTCACAACGCGTTGCGATGTGACACATTGTGAGCTTGTAGATCTGCTATTTTCAAATAGCCTAGGTATAAAATAGGGCTAAAGTGGTTAATGTATGTTTCATAATATCATAATTTATATCAGAAAGGGTAATAACTAAAGTTTTCAAATAATTGTATTTGAGTAAAAGTACAATTTTTGCCTCTGAGATGTAGTGGAGTAGAAGTAAAAGTATAGACAATGGGAAATACTCCAGTAAAGTAAAACAAATCCTCAAAAGTGTACTACAGTACTTGAGTAAATTACTTACTTAGTTACTTTACACCACTGGCACACAGGCATCAAATACACACACACGCACACACACACGCACACGCACACACGCACACACGCACGCGCACACGCGCACGCGCACACACACACACACACACACACACACACACACACACACACACACACACACACACACACGAGGACGTGCACATTAAAACAGAACAGAGTGAGACTCACAGCCAACAGGCAACATAATCACAGCCAACAGGCAGCACGCAGACCAATAGACAAACAGATTAACTGACAAACAGGCAGGCAAGCAGACACAAAGAGAGGCTAACAGGCTGGTTGGCAGAACAACTGAACCCGTGTCCCAGAGTGGGACGGTGGGAACTTAGGGGATCTAACAGAGTGGGGAAACAGAGAGCTTGGGAAGTGAGAACCAGATGGTTATCAGATGGACCAAAAAGGGTACTGGAGGGCTGGAAAACAGGAGGGCACATAATAATAATAATAATAATAATAATAATAATAATAATAATAATAATAATAATAATAATAATAACAAGGGTAATAATAATAATAATAATAATAATAAACTTTATTTGTATAGCACCTTTCATGACATGAAATGCAGCTCAAACTGCTTTACAGAGCAAGAATACAATTACAATTAGCCTACAACTAATTTAATAATAAAGCAAAAAAGAAAAGCAAAAGCATAAAACAACATTAAAATAATAGCAAAAGGCTGTGAATCAGGCAATACAGTGAGGACATGGATAACAACACAGAAATGTTAAAATCAACCAAAAAAATCAACTAAAAGCAAGAGTGAAGAAGTATGGTCTTGAGCCATGCTTTAAAGCTATCCACAGAGGCTGCCTGTCTTGTAATTGTAAAGGTGTAATGGGAGTTTATTCCACACTGTTGGCCCGTAGAAGCAGAATGCTGCTTCACCGTGTGCTTCACATCAGTCAGGGTTAACCCATTAATACCTGGAACGCATCTGTGTCACTTTAGATTTCTTTGGCCATTCAAAAATAGCAGATCTACAAGCTCATAGCGCGGCACTCGGTGCCACGCTATGAGCTTGTAGATCTGCTATTTTTGAAAAAAATAGCTGATCAGGTCTTAATGGGTTAAGAACAGAGCTATTGACATGAATAGGAACAGGGCTGGAGACAGGGCTGGGAACAGGGCTAAGCGGGTGCAATACGTTAGTCCGACAGCGCATTCCTCCGACAGCGCAGTGCTCCGACATTAAACAGTAAACCCGAACCAAACCCGCACCCTAACCCTAACCGCACGCGGATGCCACATAGTCGGAGAAAAGGTCTGTCGGATTAACGCATGCCTCCCGGGCTAAGCAAGGGACTAGAAAGGGGGCAAGGTACAGGGCTAGGATCAGGGCTAGAGACATGGCTAGGAACGAGGCTTGGAAATGGGCTGGGAACAAACTGTGGGTCAGGGGCTGGAGACCGGCCTCAGTAGCACAGAGCAGGGACCAGGCAACTGAAGTAACTGGACTGCAAGAGCCCAGGCAGGGCATTGGCGAGGCCAGCCAATAGGCTCTATTCACAGCAGCCATATTATGAAGACATTCACAGGTGTTACCAATGATACTAATGAAGGCTCTGTTCCATTCAGGTCAAACAGAGTCAGGGTGCTGATGTTGTGCATGTTGGCCCACTGGAAACACTCTGTTACACCAGTGGGTCTACAGTTGGGGTCCAGGGACCCTCATGGGCTTCCAAAAGGCCCCTTACGGGTGTGTAACTCTGAGAGTGTACAAATGGAACCAAATTTGTCCATTTGTACACTCTCAGAGTTATGGGGGTCGTGGAAACCACTGTGCTACACTAAAAGGAACAGAGCCTTCATTAGTATCATTGGTAACACCTGTGAAGGAAGTGATAATATGGCTGCTGTGAATAGAGCCTATGACACACTGAGCAGGACTGGGGGAATGTCGGCGGCGATGCTGACAAGGCACCGGGCACGGCAGGCAAAAATGTTGCCGAATATCGCCGCCTTCTCCTGGCAGGCCCCCTGTTTGTTTCCCACACAAAGGACCAAGCGAGACCCTTTGAATGGGTCTAAGGCTGGAGGCGGTTCAGGATAAGAGGGTGCGTAGTCAGGACAGACGGGACAGACAGATTCAGCTAACATAGGAACAGAATGGGTAGGTAGCGGGGCTAGTGGGCGTAGGACTGGCATGCTGGAGGTTCAGAAACCCAACCCTAATGGGCTAGCACGCAGACTGGGCGCTAGCATCCATTATAACAGCTACAAGAGCAGAGAGGAAGACACCAGAACTACCATAATTACAAGACTAATAAGAACATACAGAGCAACAGAAACTAAACCAAGGGGGGTCACATCAAGTAGTATCCCTCAGTATTAAATCAGGCTTAAGTAAATTAAAGCCTGACTTTTGTTGTTTTGTAGGACTGTGTGACTGAATTCTGGTTATGAACATTTCCACACTTCCACCTGTGCTCCTGCAAAGCTTCAGTTCATGGGGTGTGAGTGACATCTGGTGGCCATTATTTCTATTGTAGCACTTTGAAATTTTCACAAAATAATGTAAAGTACATTATAAATAAAATCCATTATTATTATTATTATTATTATTATTATTATTATGAGGTACTGACTGTGCTTTGCTGTAACAATATTGCTGGGGAGCAGGCTGTGTTCAGTAATGGTTTGATATTGAGTTAACAGCCAGGGTTGATCAAACCCTGACTTACGTCCCAGTAGCTAGGTCAGTCCTCTTAGGGAAAGATTCTGTTTGATGGTTGCTTTCCTCATCCTGTTGTGCAATCTGTTAGTAGAATAACTTACTATAGAGACTGGCATTCTCGATGTCCAGTCTGTTAGTAGAGTAACTTACTATAGAGACTGGCATTCTCGATGTCCAGTCTGTTTAGCCTGGCGTAGCTAGAGTGCAATTATTTTTTGCACTCGCAGATTCGTCTGGTCCCAGGCTACAGTCTGTTAGTAGAGTAACTTACTATAGAGACTGGCATTCTGGATGTCCAGTCTGTTAGTAGAGTAACTTACTATAGAGACTGGCATTCTGGATGCCCAGTCTGTTAGTAGAGTAACTTACTATAGAGACTGGCATTCTGGATGTCCAGTCTGTTAGTAGAGTAACTTACTATAGAGACTGGCATTCTGGGTGTGTTAGTAGAGTAACTTACTATAGAGACTGGCATTCTGGATATCCAGTCTGTTAGTAGAGTAACTTACTATAGAGACTGGCATTCTGGGTGTGTTAGTAGAGTAACTTACTATAGAGACTGGCATTCTGGATATCCAGTCTGTTAGTAGAGTAACTTACTATAGAGGAAGAGACTGGCATTCTGGATGTCCAGTCTGTTAGTAGAGTAACTTACTATAGAGGAAGAGACTGGCATTCTGTATGCCCAGTCTGTTAGTAGAGTAACTTACTATAGAGGAAGAGACTGGCATTCTGGATGCCCAGTCTGTTAGTACAGTAACTTACTATAGAGGAAGAGACTGGCATTCTGGATGCCCAGTCTGTTAGTAGAGTAACTTACTATAGAGGAAGAGACTGGCATTCTGGATGCCCAGTCTGTTCGTGGCCACGCAGGTGTAGTTCCCATAATCCTCCTGGGTGACATTGGCGATGGTCAGGACGGAGGAGGTACCGAGGGTCTGGATGTTGATGGCCTGACTGTTGGATATTCTGGACAGGAGAGAGAGAGAGAGAGAGAGAGAAAAAGCAATAAGAACCGTAAAGAAAAACATGAGATGCAAGCATCAAATATATCTACTGTTGCACACACGGAAAGGTGCTAATCGGGATTTGAAGAAGGGCAGCTAGAGTTTATGCTGACACACAGTACACTGACATACACTATAGCCTGAGACAGAGAATTAGCATAAAAAGGGAAATGTAAAGCATAATGTTGGCACATAGGGAGTTGGCAGAGAGATAAAATGGCAAGGGCCTGAGTACAGCGGAACAGAAAGAGTGTATATGTACGACGTGCAGAGGAGGAGAGAGAGAGAGAGTGTATCCGTGCGGTGGAAGAGAGAGTCTGTACGTATGTATGTGCTAGATGTTTTTGTAAGGGAGGATAACTGTGCCGGTTTTCCGTCAGTATCCCTATGTAGTCTCGCGTAGCCAGACAACTATTCCACAATCTCCGAATGCTATATAGAGTCTGGAACTACACCTCCCGAAATCCGAGAGAGGATGCTAGCATTTCCGTTCACGAAAAATAAATAAAAGTGCAGTGTGGCCGTGCCCTAACAGAGTATTTCCACATTGCAGTATACGATACGATAATACGATACGATAATACTTTATTGTCAGTTTGCACTGAAATTTGTCTTGCGACCCAGAAACAGCCATGTATGCAACATATAACAGTACACACATTTGACATGACACAAGAAAACAACAAAATACAAATACATACATAAAGACATGCAAAGACAAGAGCAATGTCCACCACTCAGCCTACCCCTGGCTTATAACTCCTGATTAAGCCTCAATGTCGTCTGATGGACAAAGGACCTCTTCAGTTTGACCTTATTGTATGTAGGAACACTGTATCTCCTTCCTGAAGGCAGCAACCTATATTCTCCATACAAAGCATGGCTAGTGTTTGAAGTGATATTCCTTGCCAACCTTATCATACTGTTATCATACGTAGATGTATAGAGCCTCTGAAGTGGTTGTCCAACAATCTTTGAACAAATGTTCACTTGTTGCAGCAGTTGTGACTTTAAAGCTACAGACAGACATCCATACCAGGTGGTACTACAGTACTGCAGGACACTCATAATAACAGAAGTGAAAAACAAAAGAAGAATCTGTCTACTAGCACCAAAAGATCTCAGACGGCGAAGGAAATAGACTCTTTGTTTTGTCTTCTTACCCACTGATTCAATCTGGTCTTTCCATGACAAAAGGTGGTCTATTACTACTCCTAGGTATGTATACGAACATACCTGGTTGATCTGTTCACTATGAATAGTAATAGGGGATCTGTGTATCTCTAGTGGGGCACCAAAAACAATCTCTTCTGTCTTTTTTGTGTTAATGATAAGAGCGTTGTTATCACTCCATTCCACCACCTTATTTACTCTGTGTTGGTGCAGTCCAGGATCACTGGAACTATCCAAAAGAGAAATCAAAACTGTATCATCAGAGTACTTTAGAATGTATTGGTCTGGCTTGTCAGTGCGACATTCAGACAGACATTTCTCAGTACTACAGTTGTCAGTATAAAGGGTGAACAATACAGCTGAGCTTACACAACCCTGGGGAGCACCAACATTAGTGGTTAATGCTGAGGAGAGGGTTTTGTTCACTTTCACCCTCTGTACTCTGTTAGTAAGGAAGGAAGCATACCAGTGAATTAAGTATGGATTCAGTTCCAACTGTACCATCTTTGACACCAGAATATCAGACTGTATTGTATTGAAGGCTGAAGAGAAGTCTAAGAACAGCACCCTTGCATGATTCTTATTAGACTTATCTAGGTGTTTTGTAATGAAGTGGACCAGTGTGACAACCGCATCCTCTGTACCGCAACCTTTCTTATAAGCAAACTGACAGGGGTCAAATTTGTCTTTAGTTATACTCACAAGATGTTGCAACAGTATTCTTTTCAGTGATTTCATGGTCACTGAAGTAAGAGCTATGGGTCTATAATCCTTATGTTCTTTTGGACATTGGATTTTGGGTAATGGTTTTATGTGTGAGGTTTTCCAACACAGAGGAATTATATGTGTGTCTACAGAGGTTTGAAATATTGGTTGCCACACAGGAGCCAACTCGGATGCAAAGTTTTTGAGGAGAAAAGCACTGCACTCGTCCGGCCCATTAGCTTTCCTTGTGTTAGTACACCGAAACACTTTCCTGACATCCTCTTCAGTGATGATAATTCTGTCTGAGGGGGCAGGTGTTACAGCCTTAAGTATTTCAGTGCACTTAGAGGAATCGCCCAATGATTCGAATCTGGCATAGAAAGTATTTAGGTCATTGGCAAAGCCAAGTTCATTGTCTGTCACAATAGGTTTGGTTGGGGCTGACATTCCTGTCATGGATTTCATAGTATCCCACGCCTTTTTGTGATTTTTAGCTTTGAACGCATCCTCTAGGTGCTGTCTATGTGCCAATTTTGCCTGCCTCATTTTTGTTTTTAGCTTATTTTCTGTCAATTTGAGTGCACCGAAATCTTTGCTTATGAAGGCTGTTTTCCTTTCATTTATTATATTCTTTATGTCCTTGGTCACATATGTTTTATTGTTCGGATAGATTTTAATTTCCTTTGTAGGAACAACCAGCTGTACACAAAAATTAATGTAATCATTTGTAACTGTGGTTATTTCGTCCAATGAACCATCTCTAAAAGTGTCCCAATCTGTACAGTCCAGGCATGCTTTTAGTTGTTCCTTGCTTTCATTTGTCCATGTCCTAACTACTTTCTTCTCCACCTTTCCTCTCTTCAGTTTTGACTTATAAACTGGAGTCATGTACACAACATTATGGTCAGAGGTCAATATAGGCGGGCCTACCTTGGCAACATATGCATCTGGAATGTTCACATAACACTTGTCCAGAATGTTATTTTTCCTAGTCGCATCCTTGACATACTGTACAAATCCTGGCAACACAGTGTCTAGATAACACTGGTTCAAGTCTCCAAGTACGATTGCTGGTGCCTCTGGGTACTGTAGTTGTAGTCCATGTACACAGTCAGCAATGGTTTTTGCTGCCTGTGCTGCTCTTCCTGGCCCTTTAGGAGGCACATAGACTATGAACAGTAGAATGCACCCAAATTCGCGGGGGAGATAGAACGGTCTTAAAGTCATGCCCAGGATTTCCACGTTGGGATCGTCGCATATCCCGAGTTTGACGGAATGGGATCGACACCAGAGATCATTAATGTACACACATACTCCACCGTAACCACTCCCTCCACCTCTGTCCAGTCGCACCAGAGTGAATCCGGGGACCTCATAGAGTGAGTATTGATACTTTTTACTTAAGTAAAACAAACTTTTTCCATCACTGGCTATTTGTGCTAATAACCGATGACTCAACGTTTGAGCACAGCAACGGTTGATAGGTATGAGCATAGCGTGCATCAATAACCAATACATGGCCCCAGAGAACAATCATACTCTACAGAGGCACAACGGATATGGTAATGAACTTTCTGGGCTTGGGAAATATGAAAAACCAGGTTCTCATCCTCACGATAAACAATGTCCAAAACATCTTGGTGAAGTGACTTAGTGTAAACATTATTTCCCAGAGAAACTGAGACAGGACAGTGTCAGTGGAAGCCTCTCAACCAAAATGTCACGTCTGTCTGTTGTTCCATTAAATTGGGCTCAAATGTGCAGAGTATTGAGCGCTCCAGTCGCTGTGTTTCTCTGGACAGTCAATATTTTAATGTCGTGGGTAAAAAAGTAGAAAAGTCCTGAACCCTTTGTCAGCATCTCTCACCTCACCTCACATTTCCTGGGGAAGCTAAACCTATGTGGAAGTGTAGAAAACATATATTTAATTGCGGTAAATATTATAATAATATTATATATATATATATAATACATTTTGCGCTGCTGTCTCGTTAAACCCAGCTGGGTGAATATCACACGGTCAACGCTACGTTCATGTTTACTGCATTAAAGCAGGGGTTCTCTTTTCAGGCCGTGACCCCCCAAAATAAAATAAAAATAATCATATTTGAACTGGGGAACCCCATTTTGTTTGACTCTGTTCCACAGATAAATATTTACTTTTACTTGTAATAGAGTATTATGTACCTCTTGTCTTCTCTGTACCATTCAAACTCTGGCGTTGGCACAGCGGTGGCATCACACTGCAGGATGCCCATGCGACCCACCTGGCTCTCTGTGCTCTGAGTCTTCTGTATGGTGGGAGGATCTAAACACAGGAGAGGAAACTTTATTAATAATGTGTTATTACAAACGAATGAATGCATTCAAACAGTGTCCTTTAACGCAGTGCTTCTCAAACTTTTTCATGTCAAGGACCCCCAAACTGACACTTATTAGCATTAGGCTCGGACCTCCATTTGAAAAGATATGCCTCAGGGACCCCCATAAGAGAAGATTTTTACGGCTCTAGCAGTGATTCTCAACCATTTTCATTACAAGGGCCCCCAGTTTGACATGCATTATTACGCTACGGACCCTCATTTAATGGCATTTATATCTCTGGGACCCCAATTTATATTGTAAAATCAATGTTAATTTAACTCTGAGAGTGAACAAATGGAACCAAATGGCTTCATTTGTACACGCTTGTATACAAGCGTCATGGTGCCGAGTCCCCCTGGTTTATAGCAGTGTTCGATTTTGTTTACATTGCCAACTCTCACATGTACATAAACGTTCAGATTTCAAATATAAAGTGCTTACCCCCGAGCCATGGATGTTACAAGGCGACCCGGACCGCGATAAGTACCCGTATCTCCTTTATTGTTCAATAAAAAGCATTTTAATCCGATCGCCGGCCATTTTCTCCAAATTGTCTCCGATACTTTCAACCATGCGACACTAATGGTTGGAAGGTGTATTGCACTCTGATACATTACAACAACAAAAAAAAGAAAAAAGAAAATGGCCGGCGATGGGATTAAAATGATTTTTATTGAACAATACAGGAGATACGGGTACTTATCGTAGTCCGGATCGCCTTGTAACATCCGTGGCTCGGGGGTAAGCACTTTATATTTGAAATCTGAACGTTTATGTACATGTGAGAGTTGGCAATGTAAAAAAATCGAGCACCGCTATAAACCGGGGGGACTCGGCACCATGACTGTCATGGTATGACAGTCATGTTTCAGGGCTAGCAGAGGCCCATAGACTATAATGTGTTTTGCTATTTTAAAGCAGCACTATGGAACTTTTTTTTCAAATACAATTGAATTTTGTTCAATCTGTATGGTAGAGTATGTTAATACAATATAACGTATACAATATGTATGGTAGAGTATGTTAATACCATATAACGTATACAATATGTATGGTAGAGTATGTTAATACAATATAACTTATAAAATTGGGGTGGTTGTATTTTGTCTCCCTGCTCTTCTATTGAGACATTTAGATTGTGTCAAAGGTCACGTCTCACACAGGATCTGACACAAATTCAATTTATCCAATGAGCAATGCAGGCAGGCTCTATTAGCTCATGGGTAAAAAATGTCAGATGTCAGCTCTTGCGCAGGAAACCGGGTTCAAATCCGGGGTCGAAGAGAAGAGTTACATAGTGCTGCTTTAAGCTTAGCATTCACTCCTGGCTAAATGTGTATATCTGGAAACATTGCCGGTGGAAATCTTGTATGTCCACAACCCTTACTTTTCAGGAAAGGTTAAAAAGAACATGTGTTCCAATGGATCCAATGTAGTCATTATTTAGTAACAAGCTCTTCTTAATGATTTGTACTAGTCCATACCCGTAGGGGGGATATGTGCACATGATCTGGCAACCCGGGAGCCATTCAACCCATAGCTCGCGGGGCCACCCCACAGCTGGGCAGTCTTACGGGTCCATTTGGTTCCATTTGTACACTCTCAGAGTTACACACCCACCATAAGGGGCCATTTGGGAACCAAAATGGAGTGTTTCTAGTGAGCCAACATGCACGATATCAGCACACTGACCAGAATGGAACAGAGCCTTCATTAGTATCATTGGTAACACCTGTGAAGGAAGTAAGAAGAGGCCTAATTTCTTTCCAATATGGCTGCTGTGCATAGAGCCTATTGCTCCAGGCACTGAGGGGAGCCGGGCAGAAGAGATTTTGGCCTCACCACCGTTTTGGCCTCACCACCCACCCGCACAGAGCTTTGTAGAATTATAGGAGGATTGGTTCAATACAACTATATTTCTAAAATCTACAGACATACTTCTGCCTATGACATGCCCAATCATTGTTGTGTAAAGTAACTAAGTACATTTACTCAAGTAAATGTACCATTTCAATACTTTTACTTCTTCTCCACTGCATCTCAGAGGCAAATATTGTACTTTTAATCCACTACTATTATTTGAAAACTTTAGTTACTAGTTACTTTGTAGATTTTGATTATTATTACAAAGCCTACATTACCCACTTCAGCCCCATATACATTTCGGCCATTTGAAACTAGCCGATCTACAAGCTCGCAACGCATTGTGAGCTTGTAGATCAGCTATTTTCAAATGTTTTAAATACATTTTATACATTTGAAAACGTGTGAAATGGGACATTCTGCATAATGAATACTTTTACTTTTGGTACTTTACTTGTAACAGAGTATTTCTACATTGCAGTATTGATACTTTTACTTAAGTAAAATATTTGAGTACTTTATCCAATTTAAAAAAAACATCTCAGAATTAGTTAAATATGGAAAAAACGAACGATTAACCCATTGAGACCTGGAACGCATCTGTGTCACTTTAGATTTCATTTCATTTTTTTCAAGAATCGTCTCAGGTCTTAATGGGTTAATTAAGTTTTCTGCCATCCATCCATCCCTCCATCCATCCATGCATCCATCGTGTCATCTCTTACAGTTAACGAGCACGTTGACATATTTGACGTCGGGCGTGGCCACGTCGTTGCTGGCCTTGCACTCGTAGCGTCCCGCCTGGTTCCTCATGATGCCTGTGATGTCCAGGTACTCCTCTCCATCCAACGGCTCCGCTGCACAAAGAGGGACACATCCAACCAGAGAGGAGGAGAGACGACGGGATGAAAGGAAACACAAAGAGGGAGAGAGGGGACAAAAAATAGGTTTTGTGTTACAACATAGTGTAAAAGACAGAGTGCCGTGATTTTCAGTAATTTTTTCCCCCCCTAAAACATGATCATCAGGTATTATGGTTATACTAGTAGGAAGATTTTTTTTCAAAAAAGTGTACAGAAAGTGATAAAATTATGTTTTTATGTGGACACGCCTCCAGTTCATTAAGTACACCTGGTTCTCACCTTAGCACCTCCTCCACCACCTTAGCACCACCCACCTGTCCTAGTCCCTCCTCCTCCTCGTGCCCACACCTGTTGTGTTATGATAATGAGGGGGAGGGTATGTTTTTACTATGTCACTAAAGCACTGTTTTTCTATTGGCACGTTTGACCCTCAAGGTTTCAGCCTCCAGGTAGAAACTCAAAATAGTCAGAGAAGACATAAAACACCATGAAAACACCACCATGGGGCTTAATGAAGTTCTATCAACTCATAGACACATGAAAAAGTGCAAAACTATGGCATCATACCCTAACGTCCTGAACATCCACATGGACTGTGTCTCTCTCCACTAGTTGTCTTCATTCTTGCTTATTTCTCTCACTCAGTCTTAATGTCCTGTTCAGCTGTTTCCTCTTTGAGTGTGCGTGCGTGCGTGCGTGCGGTGCAGCAGTCCTACTTCACTTATCTCTCTTTCCGTTAAGAATCTCACATTTTCTCTCCAGCTCTGATTTTGGTATTTGTTTTACTTCCTCTTCTGATTTAATTCTCCTGGGTAGCAACTTCCCATTCTGTGGGTTTCTATCACAGTCCTAAATATCTACTCTCCATGTTGTCCGGTGTGAAGACTGTGAATATATGCTCCATGTTGTCTGGGTGTGAAGGCTGTGAATATCTATGCTCCATGTTGTCTGGGTGTGAAGGCTGTGAATATCTATGCTCCATGTTGTCTGGGTGTGAAGGCTGTGAATATCTATGCTCCATGTTGTCTGGGTGTGAAGGCTGTGGGATGAGCATTACTCACTCTGTTTCCCGCCCACCTGTTCCCAGACACTCAATGCAGTTACAAATCCACAAATCCTCCACTCTTTCTGTGAATGATTTGTATCGAGCATAAAACCCCACAAGGCACATCCGTTTCTTTAAAAAAGATAGAAACAAAAACCCTTCAGAAAAACAAGACTTTGCATGTGGTGCCAATAAGCATCAAAAGTCATCTGTGCCAGTGGTGTAAAGTAAGTACATTTACTCAAGTACTGTACTTAAGTACAATTTTGACTTTTACTTTACTGGAATATTTCCAATTTTCAGTACTTCCACTCAAATATTGTTCTTTTACTACAATTACCACTACAATTATTTAAAAACTTTAGTTACAAGTTACTTTATAGATTTTGATTATTATTACAAAACAATTAAAACATTAACCACTTCAGCCCTGTATACACAAATCCACGGAGCGCCATAGGCTCTATTCACAGCAGCCATATTATGAAGACATTCACAGGTGTTACCAATGATACTAATGAAGGCTCTGTTCCATTCTGGTCAAACAGAGTCAGGGTGCTGATATTGTGCATGTTGACCCACTGGAAACACTCTGTTACACCAGTGGGTCTACAGTTGGGGTCCAGGGACCCTCATGGGCTTCCAAATGGCCCCTTACAGGTGTGTAACCGGTCCATTTGGTTCCATTTGTACACTCTCAGAGTTATGGGGGTCGTGGAAACCACTGTGCTACACTAAATGGAACAGAGCCTTCATTAGTATCATTGGTAACACCTGTGAAGGAAGTGATAATATGGCTGCTGTGCATAGAGCCTATTGCTGCGGTGTCAGACTCGATCAGCTGCTGCTGCGCAGTGTCAGTCAGCTGCAGTCACCTGCTTTTCACTAACTTTTACTAACACTAACTGTACAAAGATGTACAAAAAATCGGGATGAACCTGTGTAGTTTATGGCTGCTACAACAGCCAAGCAGGTAAAGAGTAACGTGAACAGACGGACAGAACCGCAGCAGCAGCTGACTGAGTTTGACACCGCAGCAATTGCGGCGCCACCTACAGGGCAGCGCTCCGTGGATTCGTGTATATTTCGGCCATTTGAAAATAGCCGATCTACAAGCTCACAATGCGTCGCGATGCGACGCATTGTGAGCCTGCAGATCGGCTATTTTCAAAAGATTTGTATACATTTGAAAACTTGCGAAATGGGACATTCTGCACAATGAGTACTTTCTACTTATGGTATTTAAGTAAATTTTGATACCAAGACTTTTGTACTTTCATTCAAGTACATTTCGAATTCCGGACTTTTACTTGTAACAGAGTATTTCTACATTGCAGTATTGATACTTTTACATAAGTAAAACATGTGAGTACTTTTTCCACCACTGATCTGTACAAATGTGATGGAAACCGTTTCATTAGAGCAGAAAACAATCACAGGGGCTAACACAGGTATGTAGCTAGCTAGCTAATGGTTTAACAAGCTGACAGGTTAATTATCAACAACAAGTCAGCTTTTCATGTTAAAGTAATACTAGGTAACTTTTTCAACAAAACTAAAGTTAAATTGTATATCTTTTGTGAGTGGCAAAAGTTTCACAACCCCCACTCCATGAATTTCACCCCCGAAAGCCTTTTATACATATATTTTCTATTGAACGGTGATAGGGGTGTCTTTCCCGCGAAAATGACGTCATCTGGCCGGAAAACGGAAGCGGAAATGCACCGGTTTCCTGTTTGGCCAGGAACTACCACGCTAATAACAAAAAGGAAACTGACGCTGATTTTAAGAGATTGTATGATTTGAAGATCGAAAAACAACAGAAAAAGAAAACACAGCTCACGGTAACTAAAGCTCCACTGGCTAAGAGAAACGATCCACAGATCGTATAAAACAATTAAAAGAACGCTTTTTGAAACGCTTCCGTCTTCCGGTGAAAACGAATGGAATTCTGGGTAACAGAGGAATAAACGAACGGCCTGCAGTGACGGTAATGACCAGCAGAGGCTGATAAAAATAGTTATTTGTGGACCTGCATTGTATAACTTTAACTACATGGATGTACAGCATGGCGTGTGTATATCTTTACATGCATGTACGTGTAGTGATTCGCACCGAGCTGGGATCGAACCCGACGCACAACCCACCGTGCCAATAGAGCTCGATTGGCAGAACCGTTGTGGCCGGGTCTCGTCTGGGTCACTCACTACCAGTGGTGGAAAAAATGCACACATTTTTCACTTAAGTAAAAGTATCAATACTGCAATTTCAATGTACTCTGTTACAAGTAAAAGTCCGGAATTCTAAATGTACTTGAGTAAAAGTACAAAAGTACTGGTATCAAATTTTACTTTAAGTGCCAAAGGTAAAAGTACTCTTTATGCAGAATGTCCTATTTTAAGGTCTTCAAATGTATAAAAATCTTTTGAAAATAGCAGATCTACAAGCTCACAATGCGTCGCGATGCGACACATTGTGAGCTTGTAGATCGGCTATTTTCAAATGGCCAAAATGTATAAAGGGGTGAAGTGGTTAATGTATGTTTTGTAATAATAGTCAAAATCTACAAAGTAACCAGTTACTTCAGTTTTCAAATCATTGTAGTGGAGTAAAAGTACAATATCTGCCTCTGAGATGAAGTGGAGTAGAAGCAAAAGTATAGAAACATGGAAATACTCCAGTAAAGTAAAACAAAAAAACTCAAAATTGTACTTAAGTACAGTACTTGAGTACATGTACTTAGTTACTTTCCACCACTGGACTCACACACATGCATAGAGACCTGAACAACACGTCTCTGATGATGAATGAGTGTTGGTTTGCTTGGACAGACTTGAGGAGAGAGAGTGAATGAGTGAGGTTCACTCTCTCTCTCTCTCAGTTTTCCAGAGAGAGAGAGAGAGAGAGAGGGGGGGGGGCTCTGAATCACAAACCAGCAGCTACAGCTGGCAACTGGATGATGTCATTTGCATAATATGGCTCATGCATCATTCATTGGCATCACTTTACCACTGTGCAAAACATTTATTTAGTCAATGCAGTGTGTGTGCGTGTGTGTGTGTGTGTGTGTGTGTGTGTGTGTGTGTGTGTGTGTGCGTGCGTGCGTGCGTGCGTGCGTGCGTGCGTGCGTGCGTGCGTGCGCGCGCACCACAGTGGACAGCGTCACAACGCGTTGTGAGCTTGTAGATCTGCTATTTTGAAACATTTGAGTTATTTTACTTTTAGTACTTTAAGTACAATTTGATACCAATAGTCTTGTACTTTTACTCAAGTAAATGTGGAATTTCCGGACTTTTAACCGAGTACTTCCACATCGCAGTATTGATTCTTTTCCTTAAGTAAAACATTTGAGTAGTTTGTCCGTGGAGTAAATCCTCCATTGTTTGCCAGTCAGAAGGACACAGGGAGAGTTGCCTCTGCGTTCGCCGTGCGTTCGGTCACGCTCCTTTAGCTGCTGCCTAGCTGCTGACAACAGAGAAACAACAGCATCAGAGTCAGAAACAGACGGACGTTCATTCGACGCTCCGCGAGCCGAAGAAACGATTAGATATGCACAGCGGAGCGGAAACAAAATGCCGTCAATCCTCCCTCATTGTCACAATGTCTCTCTCTACCCACACAACCTGTGTACAGTACCCCCCCCAGTGGTGGGAAAAGTACTCACATTTGTTCCTTAAGTAAAAGTATCAATACTGCAATGTAGAAATAAACAAAAGGTACAAAGGTATTCGTATCAAAATGTACTTGAAGTACAAAAATGAAAGTACTCATTATGCAGAATCTCTCGTTTGAAGTTTTCAAATGCGTAAAATGTGTGAAAAAAACTTTTGAAAATAGCAGATCTACAAGATCATAATGCGTCTAATCTCTATTTCTCAAATCTATTATACTTCTGGGGATGGTTGGCCTTCACAAGTATGGTACTACAAGTACACACACACGCACGCACGCACGCACACACACACACACACACACGCACGCACGCGCGGCTGGGTGAGCCAACAACACACACACATGCATCGGTCAATCAGCATGTCCTTCATTTTTCTCATATTGATCTTTAGGTAAGAAGCTTTATACCTATACGCCATCTTGAAAATTACACCTTTTCAGGAGGCATATTGTCCTTTAAGTCATTTAGCATGCTCAATACTACCAGAATCCATTGAAAACCCTTTCGTATCAAGTTGTTTGGGGTTAAACCAGACTGTTAAACCATATATTGACCCGTCCAGTCAGTGTGTGTGTGTGTGTGTGCGTGCGTGCGTGCGTGCGTGCGTGCGTGCGTGCGTGCGTGCGTGCGTGCGTGCGTGCGTGTCACCAGACAGTGAACAATGAGTTAGAGAGAAACAGAAGATAATCAACCACAAGCAGAGAGAGAGATAGATCGGAGACGTGAGAGAGAAAATGTTTTCCTCTGCGTATTCATATCTCATCTGTCCCCACTTCAAGCCGTTTATCACACAACACCCTGTGATCAGCATCAAGCCTGTGCAGTTTCTTAAACACAACGTTCTCTCCCTTTAATCACTCAAACCAGACTATAGGAACAGTGGAGTTGTTGCTCAGGACCTGATCACAATGGTGAGCAGAGAGCTGAGGAGAGATGTCAGCACCACGGACAGCTCCAAACCCTAAGTCAGCTGATTTAAGGACACGCTGTGAGCTTGTATCAGCTATTTGCAAATAACCAAAGTACAATATAATGCTTATGTGATTAAAGGTAGGGTAAGTGATACTTTTTGGTTAAAACAAAAAGTATTTTGTTAAAAGGTTAAAGCACTATATTCTGATAGTAATCATTGCTATAGAGTGTTTGTTCAGTAACAGGAGTCTCCCCGTCTCTCCAGCTCTTTAATAAACAGAAAATACATTTTCCGGTAGGTGTCAAAATCTCAGCCAATCAGGAGAAAGTACCCATTTTTAAGCTTCATTTTTATAGTGTTCCAGTTCCAATTTTGCCTGCTCATTTCTTAGTGTCATCACTTCCAATTTCCATTGTTTAATCTATATCCTGATTGAGTTCTCTATCCTGATTGGATAAAATTGGAAATGAAACTGAAACTGAAACGAAAATGCATTTTCTGTTTTATAAAGAGCTGGAGAGACATGGAGACTCCTTTTACTGAACAAACACTCTATAGCAATGAGTACTATCAGAATATAGAGCTATTTAACACTTATTTTAACCTAAGAAAATCACTTACCCTACCTTTAATATGCTGTATGTTTTGTAGTTATAATCAAATCTACACAACTAAAGTTTTCAAATAATTGTAGTGGAGTAATAAGTATATTTGCCTCTCTGATATAAACTCAAGGTGCCTCAAAATTGTACGTAAGTACAGTGTATGAGTAAATGTACTTCCATTTATCCACTCTCCATGCTTTGAAGAAAGCTTGAAGTAGAACTGTTTCATTGTCAACACGTATACCAAGGTGCTTTCTGATTACACTCTGCTGTGGGCATTTACATACCAACAGGTGAGGGAGACATGGGTATGCACTTATTTTGATAATTGTTGTTATTGCACACACACACACACACACACACACACACACACACACACACACACACACACACACACACACGCACGCACACACACACACCCACACGCACAGTGTTGTCGAAGCGCACGTCGCTTAACACCTACACTACAGGCCACACAATGTACAATTGACATGCATCTAGGCTTATTCCTATGTTAATTCACCTGGTGTGAGTCGGGAGCCTTTGTAAACTTTGTAGCGGTGTGAATTTAAAGTAGTTTTAAATCTATGCGCGTGCTCCTGGGTTACTGCACGGCGTGCAAGGCCGTCCCATGAGCAATGCAACCCTGCACACGCACACACGCACGCACACACACGCACACACACACACACACACACGCACACACGCACACACGCACACCAGCAAGAGTTGAAATATTCATGCATGTAATAAAACGAATTGTAATAATGTGGCAGAGTGAAGTGGAGAGAGAGAGAGAGAGAGAGAGAGAGAGAGAGAGAGAGAGAGAGAGAGAGAGAGAGAGAGAGAGAGAGAGAGAGAGAGAGAGAGAGGCATCATTATGTCTCTCAGCAGTCCTACCCTGCATCCTTCTACCTCCCTGGATTAAAGCAATATACACTCTGGAGGAGAGAGAGGACAGCCTGCCAAAACAACACAAAGCAAACTACCCCCCCCCCCCCCCCCCCCATCTCTGAGGACATGTCTCAGCTCCAGACGATGTTCTAAAGACCAATTCTTTTTCAGGCAGCGTAGGTAAGTCCTAGGCCATGGCCATGAGTGAAGTTAACCCATTCAATCCGGGAATGATTTCTTTGGCTATTCAAAAAAAATAACAGATCTACAAGCTTGATCTGCAATTCTTTTAGAAAAATCGTGAAAATTTGTGCAAATCTTTAGTTTGAATATATATATTCTTTTAAGTGAAAAATGTTAACTCAAATCAATCAATATTGCTATAATATCAGCGGTTCTCAAACATTTTTCATGTCAAAGACCTCCACAATTATATGTATTTGACCGCGGACCCCCATCTGAAAAAATGTAGTTCCAGAGCTCTACAAACTCGTAGCGCGGCACTCGGTGTCGCGCTACGAGCTTGTAGATCTGCTATTATTGAAAAGCCAAAGAAATCTAAAAAAATCACACCCAGTGTGAAGTGGGCGGTGTGTGGTCATCACAACATGACTCACTTAAAAAAAAGGATAAATTACTTTTTTTTAAGTCCATACTGCTATTCATAGGGCTGCACATGTGTCATGTGTTTCGCTAGCCAATCACAGTCCTGAATTTGCAAAGTCAGCCAATCACATTAGACTATTGGCCAATCACGGTGCAGGATTGGTCAGTGTCCAAAACTCACTTATAGGGGGCGGTTACACCGCCCCAAAAATCACACCCAGTGTGAAGTGGGCAGTGTGTGGTCATCACAACATGACTCACTTAAAAAAAACATAGATGTGTTTTTTAAGTCCATACTGCTATTCATAGGGCTGCACATGTGTCATGTGTTTCGCTAGCCAATCACAGTCCTGAATTTGCAAAGTCAGCCAATCACATTACAGCTAGTGGTGATGACACTAGCTGTAATGTGATTGGCTGATTTTGCAAAAGTATAGATTTGCATTGACTGTGGAAGGGTTAGCGTTGTAGACTGCGTTGTAGACTATTGGCCAATCACGGTGCAGGATTGGTCAGTGTCCAAACCTCACTTATAGGGGGCGGTTACACCAAAGTGTCCCTGAGCAAGACCCACTTAACCTCTAACAGCTCCTCATGACCATCTGAGCAGCCGTCAGCTGGGTGAAGCTGAAACAGAATTTCCCCTATGGGGGAAAATGAAACTTTCCCCTTATATTACCTGCAGTGGTGGAAGAAGTACTCAGATATTTTACTTAAGTAAAAGTAGCAATACCACAATTTAAAAATACTCTGTTACAAGTAAAAGGCCTGTGTTCAAAATGTCACTTGAGTAAAAGTACAAAAGTAGTGGCATCAAAATATACTTAAAGTGCCAAAAGTAAAAGTACTGAAAGGTTTGAAAATAGCAGATCTACAATCTCACAACGTGTCGCATCGCGACGCGTTGTGAGATTGTAGATCTGCTATTTTCAAATAGCCTATGTATAAGATAGGGCTAAAGTGGTTATTTATGTTTAATAATATAATCACTTATATCTGCAAAGTAACTAGTAACTAAAGTTTTCTAATAATTGTAATGTTGTAAAAGTACAATATTTGCCTCTGAGATGTACTGGAGTAGAAGTAAAAGTATTGACAATTGGAAATACTCCAGTAAAGTAAAAGTACCTCAACATTGTACTTAAGTACAGCACTTGAGTAAATGTACTTAGTTACTTTACACCACTGATTACCTGAGGGGTTGAGTAGTCTCCAGGTGATGATAGGGTCTGGTCTGCCACTGGCCAGACAGCTGAGTGTCACGTTACTGCCCTCGTTCACATTGATGTCTTCTGACACTTTGTAGATGTTGGCTGGAACTGGAGACACAAGGAAACAAATATAATTTCCGAGCACACTGCCCATACAGGAGGTCACTTTTTACATTTACATATAATATCTCAAGAACAGATTCTGCTCTGCGTTTGAATCTGTCGGGGGGGTCTGTCATATCGCGTACGCACTGGCCTACAAGTGGGCGTGCCTTCAGATCAGAAAGCAGGCCGCGCTTTACCCAATCAAATGTAGTGGGCGGGATTTACGTGTCCGCCGATCCTTCCCCACTCGAAACAAACCGAAACTCATTTAACAATAGCGTCCTCGGAGCAGACAAAACCACGGAAAGATATTCACATTTTAACTTGCTCTTTCATCATAGAAACAAGTGGGCTTATAACCAAAACGATCCATGTTCTCTGGGAGAAGTGGTGTTAGTGTTCTGTGTAGAAATATTGTTAGTGGGAATGAAAACATAGTCGCACCACCGGAAGTGAAAGGCTGAAGGCAGACCAAAACCCCGGTTTCCTTGCGTACGTGTGCTACGTCGACTTCCTCCCAGAGCCAACTGAGATAGTAAAAAACAGCAGAGGGCGCTGTTTTTCTTTTCATTTGGCGATGGGTTCCCAGATTGCATGTCATATACACAACAACAGTATGGACCTGGGTAAGTGATAATATACAGCATGACGTTTTTGGACTTTCTGGTGTTGTTATGGTGTGTTTGTAAGCTGGCGTTGCTGTAGTACGGAGCTTTATTGACGGCAGTCGGCAGTGATGGAAAAAGTACTCACATGTTTTACTTAAGTAAAAGTATCAATACTGCAATGTAGAAATAATCTGTCACAAGTAAAAGTATTCCGAAATTCAAAATGGACTTGAGTAAAAGTACAAAAGTATGGTATCAAAATGTACTTAAAGTACCAAAAGTAAAAGTACTCATTATGCAGAATGTCCCATTTCACAACTTTTCAAATATCGTATAGCAGATATTTCAAATAGGCTATCAGATTGCAGATATGCAAGCTCTTTTTTCTATTTTTTTCAAATAAATAGCAGATATACAAGCACTCGGTGCCGCGCTATGAGCTTGTATATCTGCTATTTATTTGAAGAAAAAAAAACGTGAAAATGTGTGCAAATATTTGTATGTATATATATATAAATATATATATTTTTTACTCAAATCTTTGCTTCTGGGGGTCCCTGGAAGCAAATATTTTCAGATGGGGGTCCGCGGCCAAATTAATAATTTTGGGAGGTCCTTGACATGAAAAGTTTGAGCACCACAAATACGTTTTAAAAAAATAGCAGATCAACAAGCTCATAGCGCGGCACTCTGTGCCGAGCTATGAGCTTGTATATTTGCTATTTTTGAATAGCCAAAGAAATCAAAAAATGACACACAGATGCGTTCCCGGTCTTAATGGGTTAAATAAATGCAAATAGCACTGGAGCACTGAGGTGCTATTTGCTCGGCAGCACACGTATGGGCACATTTCGGCTTTAAGAATTGCATTTTGTCTTATTTGTGCAGATTTAGCCACAAAAGCCGCCAAATCTTGCTGTGAACTCGTCCCTGAGAGTGTCACAATGCACCCAACAGAGTTAAATTAACACGGACACTTTTACAGGCAGAGACCAAAATCACAGCACTGCCATCACCCCACTCACTCCCACACACAGGGACGTCACAGGCTCTCAGAAGGTGGGGGGGTTGGACTTTCGGTGGACTATACCCCTTATTTTACACTTTGGCTATTCAAAAATTGCAGATATACAAGCTCATAGCGCGGCACCGAGTGCCGCGTTTTTTTTTGGCGGATTTTGTTAGTTTGTTTTCGTGTTTTGGTTACTTTATTTCGGGTTTAAGGTTAGGGTTAGGTTATTTAATTCTTATTTTTGCTTGATTTTACCGATTTATTATCAAAAATATATATATTATTTTTTATTTTTTCAAAAAGTGGGGGGTATGAAATCACGGATCTGTGAGAGTGAGGGTGTCGCGTCGTACGCACAGTGAATGGCCGTGACGCCCCTGCCCACACAGGAATAACAAATAGAACAACACAGAGGCTGAGAGATATAGAGACAGAAACGGAGACAGAGAGACAGAGAGACAGAGAGACAGAGGGACAGAGAGACAGAGAGACAGAGAGACAGAGAGACAGAGGGACAGAGAGACAGAGAGACAGAGAGGAGAACTCTATCTCAGCAGGATTAAGAAATGTTGACGCGTTCTGTTTTAAAGCTATTCATCCATTCAGCTGTAATCAATCAGTGAGGATGAGGGGCTCTATATATCACCCTTATAAACTGTAGGTGGGCCATGAAGTATAAGACGGTGTGTATGCAGATAGGAGAGCGATACATACATAAAAAACAATGATCAATGAGTATGGAATATGATGAATATGGGAAAATAAAAGCATAACGCAGACGAAACAAACACATAGAAAAATCAGGGCAGCTTCTATGACAAGAGCGACGCAGAGGCCACAAGAAACTAGATTGAAGTGACACAGAATCCCATTGGCTTTTTTCCCCTCAGATTAAAATAAATAGATAAAAATAAATAAATAAATGAATTGGAAGGAAACATAATGAAGATAGAAGTGATGAAAAAAAGAAAAAGAAGGGAAGAGAGGGGAGAAGGAGAGAGGAGAAAGAATGACTTTGGCTGTCCAAATATTGCAGATATCCTAGCTCATAGCGAAAAATAAATCGTGAAAATGTGCACAAACCTTTGAATATATATATTTTTTTTTAAAGCGAACATTTGTAACTCAAATCCTTGCTTCAGGTCCCTGGAACAAAATATGGTAGGCTACAGATGTTCACTTTAAAAAATATTTATTCAAAGATTTGCACAAATGTTAAAAACTAAATTGAAAACAAAAATAGCAGATCTGCAAGCTCATAGCGCGGAACACAGCCCAAAGAAATCTAAAATGACACAGATGCGCTCCCGGATTGAACGGTTCAAGGATATCGCTGCTCTTGCGTGCGCGCGCGTACACACACACTTCAGCTTTCATAACCATAGGCGTTCTAAAAGCTGAAGTGCTTTTCAAAGAGCTGTGGCCTTTCCCTCGCTGTTCCTTAAAACGTTGACCTTTAAGGATGTATCGCTTAAAACTTTGACCTTTAAGGATATATCGCTTAAAGGCACGCACGCATGCACGCCTCTCTCTCTCTCCTCTGCCTCCTCTGGTCTGGTGGCGTCCCCTTACATCCACCACCGGGGGGCTGCCGTGTCATGTACTCCTGACATCACCACGTTCTTGCTAGACCTTATACGGGGGCGTGCACATAGACTCTCTTTTTACCAGCTTGCTCGAAGCATTATAAAGACGCAGACCTCCATTCAACTGAACTGATTGCACACCCCAATGTATTTAGAGAGAGGGAGAGAGAGAGAAAGAGAGAGAGAGAGAGAGAGAGAGAGAGAGAGAGAGGGGGGGGGGGGGGGGGGGGTGACTGACTGAGAGTAATTAGGGACAAATGTGTTTGTGTGTTGTTAGTGTTGTTAGTGGGAGTGCATTGACGTACAGGACTGCCCACAGGCGTTTTTTTCCTGAAAACCTGGAGAAGTTGCCCAAAGGAGGATCTGGTTTCAAAGTAGCAAATTTATCGTTTCCCAGCCTGTCTAACGACAGCTGGATTAACACATTCTGATTGGTTAACTGACAACGGTGCCACGGGATTTCCACACCACTTGCTTCAGTTCTATCTGATGTAACAAAAACTCAAATGGCAAAAATATGACACAGTTCAATACTTTCAATTGCCAACGCGTCACGGTGCTTTCTGTCGACGTCTCATAGTTTATCTCGCCTTCTCACGTATCCGCCGTTCGTGGTACATCTGAGCCGTTTGCCAATTTCAATCTGCGATGCGGATAAACACAGACGATGCGTCTAATATTGGACGAATCGATCCTGACCGCATCCGCTCGTCTCGTTTGAGAGTAAGAACGGATGGCTCAGGTGTCTCATCATCGATACATCTGTAGTGGAGTTACAGCAGAACAGGGAGGATATTCTTCTATCCATCTCCTCCTCCATGTGTCTCTCCACACACACTGCTTCTCCGTTGTCCCACAAACTGTTGTTCACACTCAGATTACTTTTGTCTCACACTGATGCATGCATGAGTGCACAAACACACCATCACACATCGGTGGTGTTACATAGAGGCCAGTATTGAGGATGAAATGACATGTATTAAGGATGAAATTACAGATGTATTGAGGATAACATTACAGATTGTATTGAGGATGAAATGACATGTATTGAGGATGAAATTACAGATATATTGGGGATGTTAAAACTCTCGATCGGCTGATCCGAAGGCCACTATGAGAATATGCTTCAGGCTGCGCTAACCAACTATTACTGGATTCTCTTAGATGCTTCTCTCTCTGTAGGTAATTAATGTCTCTCGGGATCGCTCTGGAACAGCCCTACCGAGGTGTGTCGAGCCTCTCTTATACTGCTGGCTTGCGGTTCTGACATCACTATGGTGATGTCAGATAGTGTCAGACGTCTCCATATATGGAGCTGCCTATGTCTGTTATGCCCAAATATGGGACCATGACGTCAGTCCTGGACGTGATGGTTATGTCTATACATGGAGTTTCTGGGAAGGGTTCGCTGATGTCAGACTCCGTACATATGGCACGTTTATGTCTCTATGACGACTTTGCAGGTCGATTGTCTCCATCTATGGGGATCTCCATAATATAGGCTAGTGCTGGCAAATATGCCCTGAATGTTTTGTACAGGGGATCAGTGGTGGAAAAAGTACTTAAATGTTTTACTTAAGTAAAAGTGTCGATACTGCAGTGTAGAAATACTCTGTTACAAGTAAAAGTCTGGTAATCAAAATCTACTCGAGTAAAAGTACAAAAGTATTGGTATCAAAATATACTTAAAGTAACAAAAGTAAAAGTAATCATTGTAAAGAATGTCCCATTTCACAAGTTCAAAATGTAACATCTTTTGAAAATAGCAGATCTATAAGCTCACAATGCGTCGCATTGTGAGCTTATAGATCTGCTATTTTCAAATGGCCAAAATGTATATGTTACAGGGAAATTGGAGAACCAGGGAAATTGGAGAAGGAGCGCTCGTTTTCACCGCCCCCCAGGCAATTCCGTAGAACCAGCACTAGAGGACAATGCAAGCCACGAGACTTCCCAACCACATAGTGCACTAACACACACACACACACGCACGCGCGCATGCGCTCATGCTTTCGATTTGGTTTATTGAAAGCATGACTGTTAAGATAATTTCATTGTGTTCTGGCTTTTAGTTTATCCCTGACACACAAACACACACACACACACACACACACACACACACACACACACACACACACACACACACACACACACACACACACACACACACACACACACACACACACAAACACACACACACACACACACACACACACACACACACACACACACACACATATGGATAGTAACCCATGAAAAGATCTATTCTCACCCTATCGGTTTACAACTCGGACGGCGCTGATTCAACTAGCAGACCATCGGCCGGTCGGCGCGGGCACTCGCACCCGGCGGCACTCGGGCGCGCCCCCTCGGCCTCAAGCTCTGCTAAGTCGGCGCGCCTCCGTCATATACGATAACTATTACCACGTGTGCGTGTGAACGCGTGTTCAGCGTTACCCTAGTGTAGCTTCCTGGTTGCTATGTGGGGGGGAACAACAAAAGCCAGGTCCGCCTCGTATCAAAGCCCCGCCCCGCGTCCTCCCTCTCCTCCTCCTCCTCCTCCTCCTCCTCGCGATCCTCGCATACAAAACCCTGTCTCGAAAAGCCCCGCCTCGCCCCGAAGCCCCGCGCCTAAAACGAGCGCTCCGTTTTCAATTTCCCTGGTGCTCCAATTTCCCTGTGACATATATACATTTGTAGTAACTAAAGCTGTCAAATAATAGTCCTCCCGGTGGGGGCTCCTCACAGACAGGTGAGTCAGTAGGATACAACAGCCAGTGACGACACAGAAATGTGTGTGAGGAGGCAACAAATGGCATGACAACTAAATTGGGGAGAAAAAGGGGTAAAAGGAGAAAGAAGAAAAGAAAGAAAAGAAAGTGCAAACCGCAGCAGGTGTTCTTCTCACAGCTCTCACAGTCTGCCAGACAGTGTTTAATTCATACTCGATATTTAGCACGTGTCCTAGAATACATCTGACCCGCTCCTCACTTTAAGCTTCATCGGGGTAATAAAAATAATGAACGGCTTCGCAATTCATCCTCTCAGGGTCCGTTTGAGCTGCATTAGTTTCAACTACCAGATTATGGGCTGCTTTACGAGGCAAATAACGAGCAAACAAACAGTATGTCTTTAGTATCGAAGGGAGGCTCTTTATTATTCCATTGCAGCCAGAGTGTTTCCCCAGAGTTGTTTTTAGGTACAGTACATCGACTTTATAAAAGGGCCGTGTCCACAAAATGCATTTTGTTGAGCTCCCACCACCATTATGTCATGCTATGTTAACCCTTTGAGGCCGGGAAGGGAACGCATGTGTGTCATTTTAAGATTTCTTCAAAAATGGCAGATCTACAAGCTCGTAGCGCGGCACCGAGTGCCGCGCTACGAGCTTGCAGATCTGCTATTTTTTAGAAAAATCGCGAAAATGTGTGCAAATCTTTTATATACATTTTTAACTCAAATCTTTGCTTCTGGTGGTCCCTGGAACAAAATATTATTATTATTATTATTATATATGAGACAAATACATATTATTTGGGGGGTCCTTGACAAGAAAAAAGTTAGAAAACCATTGAAAATATAGCAACATAAGTAAAAAAGAAAAAAAAAACTTTAGGAAAAAAAAACTGTTAGGATTTAGAAGACATTTGTAAAATCCCCAGAAGCAAAGATTTGAGTTAAAAACTTTCGCTTTAAAAAAGCACATATATATTCAAACTAAAGATTTGCACACATTTTCACGATTTTTCCCCAAAAATAGCAGATCTACAAGCTTGTAGCGCGGCACTCGGTGCCGCGTCATGAGCTTGTATATCTGCTATTTTTATATAGCCAAAGAAATCTTAGAATGACACAGATGCGTTCCCGGTCTCAAAGGGTTAAAGACGGGCTGGAGCACTGTTCAACTTTTGGGAGAGGAGTGCAATGTCAAATCAATATCAAGGTGACATTGATTTCACTTTCCTATGCAGAGGGTTGGAGAGACACGCCCCACAATGATTGAGCAGCAGTGGTGTAAAGTAACTAAGTACATTTACTCAAGTACTGTACTTAAGTACACTTTTAAGGTACTTTTACTTTACTGGAGTATTTCCAATTGTCTACACCTTTACTTCTACTCCACTACATCTCAGAGGCAAATATTGTACTTTTACTCCACTACAATTATTTGACAACTTTAGTTACTAGTTACTTTGCAGATATAAATGATTACATTATAAAACATACATTAACCACTTTAGCCCTATTTTATACCTACAGTAGTCTGTTTGAAAATAGCCAATCTACAAGCTCACTTTGCGATGCGTTGTGAGCTTGTAGATCTGTTATTTTCAAAGATTTTAGTACCTTTACTTTTGGTACTTTAAGTACATTTTGATACCAATACTCTTGTACTTTTACTCAAGTTAATTTTGAATTATGGACTTTTAGTTGTAACAGAGTACTTCTACATTGCAGTATTGATACTTTTACTTAAATAAAACATTTGAGTACTTTTTTCCACCACTGTTGAGCAGAGGTGTCTCGGTCAATGAATGTGTAGCACTCTGAACATGATATCCAAAGCACTCTGCTGCTGCTAAACAGCAGGTTGTGGACACAACCCCTTAAGCTTGGTTCAGGCCGGAAGAGCTAAGTTGCAAATTGCAACCCCATGCAAGATAATCCCCAAAACTGTGGTTTGCAACACAAACTGGACAGTCCACACGCCCGGGCGCAAAGCCGCGACCAATTGCTGTGTCCATAACGATCGTATTGTCACAGTACCTCCGGGATATGGGATATAAACAGCAGATGAGAGCATTCCTAAAGCTGGACAGTAACAGTCCACATCAAGAACCTGAACCGTCTGAACTCTCCATCAGAGCTCAAGGCTTCAGCAATCACATAATGTAGCCAACAATTTTCTGTCATTTTTCATGTCTCCACTTCTATTATTCTCCATCCTCACACATACGGTACAGCCCACAGTGACCAATGACCATCAATGTAACATCAAGAGGTGATTTGGCATGAACTCAGTCACTCACAGATTTATCTCTGGCTGTGTTTGCCCACTGCCAGCAATATTCGTTTTTTCAGGTCACAATTTTTTTTTTATCACATGTCCAATCGTTTGTAAACACACATGGTAGGCCTACGTGTCTGAGTCGCCCAGACAACAAACATTCTAATCGGCTCAGCTACTTCTCATGCAGCTCCATGTGAATGCGCCATTTCTCGTCAAAGATGCACGGTTCGCTTACTTTTCTCCTTCTCCTGTAGCAGCAGTTTCAAAACAGTGCGTCTAGCGGAACACAGGGGGAAAAATCACACCCTGTGTGAAGGTAGCGGCGCCTTTGAATACATTATGTCATCGATATGTGTTTATAATGTGTTTATAGCCATGTGTCATGTGAAGCTTGACCAATCACTTTGTTGACGGGTCTGACCAATCAGAGCGTCGACGACAGATAAAGTTAAATTGAGGATCTAACTTTAAATAACTTACCTAGAAGGAGACTTTAGCCAAATAAAAATATATACAAAAAAAAACATGAGGAAATAAAAAATAAACCTTGACATCATAGTGATGTCATGAATAGTCCCCTTGCCTGACAAATCACAACCTTGACGGGCCTGACCAATCAGAACCTTGACGGGCCTGACCAATCAGAACCTTGCCGGGCCTGACCAATCAGAACCTTAACGGACTCTTGGATTCTCGATCGTCTCTATCAAACCATTCTGTCATAACGGATGACTGGGTCCCGAACTCAGACTTTCTATACATTCACCCTTCATCTGTTCTTGTATCTTTCTCTTTCTATTCGTCATATTAACTTTAAATAACTTACCTAGACGGAGACTTTAGCCAAATGAATAATAAGATGAAGTCATTGTCATCGTTTATATAGACATCGAATTCTATATTCATGACATCATAGTGATGTCATGAATAGTGACCAATCACAACTTTGGCGCACCTGACCAATCAGAACGTTGACGCACCTGACCAATCAGAACGTTGACGCACCTGACCAATCAGAACGTTGGCGCACCTGACCAATCAGAACGTTGACGCAAAAGCCAGGCATAGAGGGCTAATATCCGCTCTATACCTAAAGGTATAGAGCGGCTAGCGCCGCTAAAAAAAGGCAACTCGAGAAAGAGACGTTTCAATGAAAGAGTTAAACAGGAAGCAGACGGAAACGGAAATGTTGGATTGACGCTATTTCCGTATCCGGTTGAGTTACAGTGAAAATGGTCACTGCGGGTGATATAGATCAGTGCGATATTTTATAAAAAAATGAAATAAAAAAAAAGTTTATTACGTCCGTGGCAGAATTGGTAATGGGAAAATATTACGTTTTTTACGTCTGTGGCAGTGAATGAGTTAAGCAGGGTAAAGACAGAACATTATGCTACAGGCTAATTTGAAAGCATTAGCAGATAATCAGAGGAGAACACTCTCAGCTCTTTAAATCAGGGTTCTTCAACGTTTTCAGGCCAAGGACCCCCTAGCTGAGAGAGAGATGAAGCAGGGACCACCTACTCTATATTGTATAAAATTGTGTTTCAGATTCAACTTTTTTTGTCTACTTGGTCTGCCCTTTTTCCCCTCTACACCTATACCTCTTTGCCAAAAATAGCCGATGTACGAGCTCACGGTAGATCGGCTATTTTTGGCTAAAGTTCTCCTCAGAAAAGGGATGCTAGGGTTTGTTAAGGTAAAAATATATATATATATATCACACAAATATTTGGCGGACCCCCTGTAGTAACTCTGAGGACCCCCTAGGGGTCCCGGACCCCCTGTTGAAGACCCCTGCTTTAAATGATTAGTGACTTCTCTGATGATGATGATGATGATGATGATGATGAGGCCTCCACAAACACACGGTCGGCTCAGAAACTCATCCTTAAAGGACGGGAAAGTGGTGACCAGTCGGTCAGGACACCACTCTGATTGAATAACCTCCCCAAGCACACGCATGCCATCGCTGCCTGCATTGACGTGTGTGTGTGTGTGTGTGTGTGTGTGTGTGTGTGTGTGTGTGTGTGTGTGTGTGTGTGGGAGAGAGAGAACTATTCTGTGCACGTTGCCTGTTCCAGCTTCTATGCCACACCTTGACCCATACAAGGCAATCTGTTAGTGTGGGAGTGGGGAAAGTGACAGCCAGGCATTCTGCACTGGCTGGGACTGAAAAGGACTGAAAAGCAGATGGAGTCATCACACGCACGCATGCACGCACACACACACACACACACACACACACACACACACACACACACACACACACACACACACACACACACACACACACACACACACACACACACACAAATCTAAACCATAGCTTTTCATTGATTGATTGATTGTTTTTTTTATTAGGCAGAAATGTAAAAAACAACACAAGTACAGTTAATAACATTTTGACTAAAAGGTCCATCCTTGCGGTCTTGTTTCCATTGAGGTCCTTGGTATTCAATTCATAAACATATAAATGTATATATGTATACACATACAAATGTCAACATATTCATGTCATTCTGTATTCTACATCAGTGGTTTTCAACCTTTTTCGTGTCAAGGACCCCCAAATTGACATATATTAGCCCACGGACCCCCATTTGAAAAGATATGCCAGGGACTCAACCATTTTGATTTCTTGTGGGTCGCAATCTACACTGTGTCATCATTATCAGTGTTCAAGAGTGTACAAAATGTACACTCTCAGAGTTACAGACATATCAATTTGACAAGGGTCAATTTGGTTCCTTATTATTAATTTGGCTAGGGACCCCCTGGAACCCCCTCAAGGACCACTGGTGGTCCCCGGACCACTGGTTGAGAACCACTGTTCTACATGATGCTCATCACCCAGTGACATCACGACGTCATCATTAGATGTCCTCTCAAATGTGTTGTCAAATAATCAACAGGCTGTCTGCTGTGTAACGTGAGGACCAAGACTGTCTGGGCTGGGTTGCTATCAGTGGTGGAAAAGGTACTTTTACTTAAGTAAAAGTATCAATACTGCAATGTAGAAATACTCTGTTACAAGTAAAAGTCTGGAATTCTAAAAATACATGGTTGAGTAAAAGTACTAAAGTATTGGTATCAAAATATACTTTAAAGTACAAAAGTAAAAGTACTCATATGCAGTATGTCCCATTTCACAAGTTTTCAAATGTATACAAATAATTTGAAAATAGCAGATCTACAAGCTATCGGCTATTTTCAAATGGCCGAAATGTATATAGGGCTGAAGTGGTTAATGTATGTTTTGTAATAATAATAATCAAAATCTACAAAGTAACTAGTAACTAAAGTTTTCAAATAATTGTAGTGGAGTAAAAGTACAATATTTGTCTCTGAGATGTAGTTGAGTAGAAGTAAAAGTATAGACAACTGCAAATACTCCAGTAAAGTAAAAGTAAAATTGTACTTAGTTACAATCAATGAAGGTGATGCTTTTTGATTTCCCTAATATGGTAAATTGATCACCATAGCAACCAATTTACCATATTAGGGAAATCAAAAAGCATCACCTTCATTGATTGGTCAAACTGTCCATGATGCTTGTGTTTCTGCACCAATATAAGTGGTGGCACACTCAATAGAACTCTGTTCTGTTAAACAGCAGGCCTGAATTAATCCGGTTTAATCCATAGTGGTGCACAGAGGACGTCATCATATTACACAGCAACACTCCATGAATTCACTTTGATCCACAGAACTGCAGGTGTGTGAAATGTTTCACTGGACCGCTCACCTCGAAGAAGCTCCGAATAAATATCGTCATCATACTGCTGTTGCCGTGGGACACAAGCTGTACTCCTTTAGAGGGGACAGGAGCATGACCGACTGTGATCAGATTGAAGTTCACATCTTCAACGCAGTGTCTTTATCCTGGATGAAGTTGTACCCAGTGACAACTGGAAGAGGACGATATCACCTTGAGGTTCCTTGCTTGCACATGGATCACATAGCCGTTCTGGTGGAATATATTGTCTACGTCTGGGGATGCATTCTTAATTGCAACATTCTTTATACCTTTGATGTTGACACCCACAGATGGTCCAAACACAGGGTTTCTGGAACGGTTCCAGAGGCGAGGTGGAGCCACTCAGCCTGTGTCATGGGGAGGGTCATGTATATCTATGGAGGAATCACCCAGCTTACGGGACGCACTAATGACATCTACAGGTTGGACACCACCTCGATGGTCTGGTCTTTAATTAATACAAGAGGCACTCTGTCATCAAGTCACTCTACCACCATCATCGGAACAAAGATGTTTGTATTTGGGGGCACAGGGAACCAGGACAACAACATCAGAGTGTTTGACACAGAAACCAACTGCTGGCTGAACACGCCCTCTACATGGCTTCTTCCAGACCGACGCTGGGGTCATTCGGCCTTTGCCTACAATGGAGAGCTGTACATATTTGGTGGCATCAACTTGAACACAACCTATTATCTGTGGAAATTTAATCCAGAGACCTTCACCTGGAAGAAGGTCGAGCCCAAGGGGAACGGCCTGTGTATGCCGCGTTCATCGATGTATTGGATGTGCTGTTGCATGGCCGGAGATCGTATCTTTCTCTTTGGAGGATTCGGCAAATCCAATGACATGTACATCTTGGACCTGAGTCCTAGTCTCAAGACGCTCTGCAAGCTAGCAGTTATTCGGCACGGCCTGAAGCCGTCGGGACTCCCACACAACATCAGGTGGGAAATGGCAGCCGCTGAATACCTCACGAAAACCCATTAACTCTTTCATTGCCACGGGAATTCCCGTCCGATTCTACAAAGGCTCACATTGCCACGGGCGGGAATCCCCGTCCGACACTTTTGTCAATGTTTTGTAAAAGGTCGTGCTGTTCTCTATCATCCGGTGTGACCACTTTCACTGTAACTCACACGGATGCGGAAATAGCGCCATCCGAAGACTTCCGCCTCCGTCCACTTCCTGTTTACTGGTTTCCGCTTGTATCTTGACTTCATTTTCTTTTCCCTGGATTCGGCGAGACACAGTGGTTTCAACGTGCTCTAGCACAGGAAGCGACCGTTCCGGTTTATTTATTTTTTCTCTGCACGACGAACAGTGATCCCCTTTGTGTTTACCAACCGCCTGGCAAGCAATCATAATGTATATAAATGTTGTGTGTGTGGCCAGTTGGGGAGGTGCGAAAGATGTGCATTTTTGACGCTATATGCTGTTTTCAGTGTGCCTGCGACGTGGAAAGTTACCTCGCTGGGTTATTTTTTTCCCCTCTGGGGGTTGGCCATGGACACTGTTTGTCTACACACACGGTCCGGCAATGGATTATAATGGATCTAAATGTTCTGTAACCAGTTGAAAAGGTTAAAATAAACACGAAAACGCTGGCAGTGGGTGAGTTTATTAATTATACTCTGGCAGTGAAAGAGTTAAGTAAAACATTTGAGTACTTTTTTCCACCACTGCTAGAGACTGCTGTCAAACGGATAATCAGGTGATCATTTCAGTGCCATAGATGACAAAATGATGCTAGCAGGTCACACAGAGGTAGTGAGTGTTACTTTCACTGCAGTTGACAGTTAGGAAAGAGAAGGGATTAATGGTGAGCTGGGTGTATGGTCAAAATGCAATGAATCTTTATTCATGTATGTATTGCATAGTGCATAGAGTTACAGTGTGATGTAATGTTTTGTCAGAGCGGCAGACCTCACAGCAGAATATCTTATGCAATGATGGAGGGCACTACTGTATATAACTATTATATAGCTTTATAACTTTTAGCAGTGCAGGGTAAAGTCACCTATACCCAGGGGTGCAAAGTAACTAAGTAAATATACACAAATACTGTACTTAAGTACAATCTTTTGGTATTTTTTACATTAATGGAGTATTTAAAATGTTCAGTACTTTTACTTCTACTCTCTTCTACTTCTACATCTCAGAAGCAAATATTGTACTTTTAGTTTACCACTGCAGCCCTATACACATTTCGGCCATTTGAAAATAGCAGATCTACAAGCTCGCAATGCGTCGCATTCTTTTTCCAAGAATCCACACATTTGCATTGACAAAGCATTGGCAGATTCCGCCCCAGAGGTAAAATAAAAGTGCGGTGGGGCCGTGCCCTTAGGGCGCGCTCCCACCAAAACATGGCCGGCTGCTGTTAAACACAGGTTGTGCGCGGCCACAGTTTTTTGCAGCCAGCGGATTCTAAAAAACGTGAGTGACGCACCTGTCACTCACTTTCAGGACCCTCCCATACCTCTATGGACCCTCCCCGTAGCCCGCACCGCCTCTATGCTTCTGCCTTGAGCACCATGTTGCTTCCTGAGTCTTGGGACGGTCCGCCTTCGACTCACCCGATTGGACAGAGGAGGAAAAGCAGCTCCTGTCTCCAGCAGTTATATGCTTCAAATGGACAAGTCGTGTAGAGCAGATAAACGCACGGTCTGCGCGACATGCGGACAAGATCCGCTCTTGTGTGAATCCACACATTTGCATTGACAAAGATTGGCAGATTCCGCCCCAGAGGTAAAAATAAAAGTGTGGTGGGGCCGTGCCCTTACAGAGTATTTCTACATTGCAGTATTGAGACTTTTATTTAAGTAAAACATTTGAGTACTTTTTCCACCACTGGTGCTTTGCCTAACTTGATCAATACTGTGCGTAGTCTCTATTAGTCGGGGATCCAGTCACCGAAAATTTGAGAGGACCTGTGATGTCATGCTATACTTTTTTTTGGTGTTTTTTCTATTCATTTGGTCATTAAGGTCCACAGAATGAGAGGCCTGCTCTGCCGGAAACATCGCGAAAAAAAGTTATGGCCATTTTTGTATAATGAAGCCATTCTTTTTTTGCCCATTTTCGCCTATTGTAAAAAAATAGGTTTCTTTTCTTAAAGTGCTCAGTAGGTTGTCTAGGCTGTCAATAAATGATTCCCAGATACACAGAACACATATGTGAACAACTCCAAGTCCAAAAATACACTCACAAAGCCTTTCCAAATGATTTATAGACATTTTTGGTACCAAAAATGCACCAGTTTTTTGCATTTTCCCCAATACTTTCATCTTTACTTCAATAGTAATCAACTTTTCCATGGGTTATGACATCAGCCAATGTCTCATTCTTTTCATCAATCTTTATAGTCACTCCAAAAAAAAAAAAAAAAATCAACCCTAAATTAAAGGAACTGTGGTGACTTTATTACCCTTATGCTCAAAATTCCCAGAGCCTTTTTTTCTTCTTAAAACACCTGTACCCCCACAAAAGAAACGTGTGCCATGGGTCATGACATCAGTCAATGACTTATTCTTTTCAAATATATATCAGCAAATATTTTGATAACTTTAGTTAAACATTTTTTTACATTATTATTAATTTCATCATGCGTCTCGCTAGCCAATCACAGCGCGTCTGTGAAGTTTGAAGTTAATTTCATCATGTGTCTTGCTAGCCAATCACAGCACGTCCTGTAAAGCTTAGCCTATGGGCGTGTTTTCCACAGCATGGCGTCACAGCGAAAGACAAATTTTCACGACGGAAATAAAAACTTTCACCACGGATGGGTCCTAAACCCTCTTATAGGAGCACAGCCCAGCACAGCCTACTAGAGATTAAAACAGCATATTAGAGACCAGTAGAGTCTAGTACAGTACAGCCTAGTACACCCATGACTAGTCCAGCCTTTTGGGAGAACAGACTAGGGGAGGGTGGTATAGGCTATACTAGCATGGAACAGGCTGGACTAGGCTAGACTAGGTTGTACTAGGCTG
The DNA here is from genome assembly GCF_963454915.1 of Gymnoscopelus microlampas. Classification (NCBI taxonomy): domain Eukaryota; kingdom Metazoa; phylum Chordata; class Actinopteri; order Myctophiformes; family Myctophidae; genus Gymnoscopelus; species Gymnoscopelus microlampas. The sequence continues at coordinate 63,994,990 of NC_139962.1, read as the reverse complement.
TACCAGACTCTAAAATAGGCTCTATTAGGCTTACTAGTCCCTTGTCAGCCCTGTAGATACTCAGACCATTGGGATTAACCACTGTGTACACGGGCAATAGTTTGTGTGTGCACGAGCAATAGTTTTGCATGAATATTTGTAGGCCAAATTAAAGTACTGGCTTCTATAGCCTAATAGAGCCTAGTACAGCCTAGCACAGCCTACTAGAGCTTAAAACAGCCTATTAGGGACCAGTAGAGTCTAGTACAGTACAGCCTAGTACACCCATGATTAGTCCAGCCTTTTGGGAGAACAGACTAGGGGAGGGTGGTATAGCCTAATACAGCCCAGTACAGCCTAGCAAAGCCTGCTAGAGCTGAAAACAGACTATTAGAGCCCAGCAGAGTCTAGTACAGTAAAGCCTAGTACACCCAGGTCTAGCCTAGTCCCGCCTGGTGGGAGAACAGAATAGGGGAGGGGTACCAAGCTATGCTAGGACTGATAAGGCTGGACTAGGATAGATTAGGCTGTACTAGGCTGTACTAGACTCTAATAGGCTCTATTAGGCTGTACTAGGCTCTTGTCAGCCCTGTAGATCCTCAACCCATAGGGACTAACCACTGTGTACATGGGCAATAGCTTGTGTGTGCACGAGCAATAGTTTTGCATGAACCTTTGTAGACCATGATACAGATCTGCCTTGTACAGCCTAATATAGCCTAGTACGGACCAGCACAGCCTACTGGAATTTAAAACAGTCTATTAGAGACCAGTAGAGTCTAGTACAGTAAAGCCTAGTACACCCAGGTCTAGCCTAGTCCAGCCTTTTGATGGAACAGACTAGGGGAGGGCGATATAGCCTTTACTAGCATGGAACAGACTGGACTAGTTAAGACTAGGTTGTACTAGTCTTAACTAGTTGGGTCACTCGACCGAGACTGCCCTCCTGGCAGTGACGGAGTCGCTCCATGCGGCTAGAGCGAACTCTCTCTCCTCTGTCCTGATACTCCTGGACCTGTCTGCAGCGTTTGACACAGTGAACCATCAGATCCTCCTCTCCACCCTTGAGGGGATGGGTGTCTCAGGCCCTGCACTCTCCCTGTTTGCATCCTACCTGACGGGTCGCTCCTACCAGGTGATGTTGAGAGGGTCTGTGTCAGAACCACAAAGGCTCACTACTGGGGTTCCCCAAGGCTCGGTTCTGGGTCCTCTTCTTTTCTCTCTCTACACTACATCTCTTGGTGCTGTCATCCACTCCCATGGCTTTTCCTACCACTGCTATGCCGATGACAACCAGCTGATCCTCTCATTCCCCCCCTCTGACACACGTGTGGAGGCACGCATTGCTGCTTGTCTGGCTGATATCTCAGAGTGGATGTCGACGCACCACCTGAAGTTCAACCTGGACAAGACCGAGCTGATGTTCCTCCGGGGAAGGGCTGTCCGCACCGAGACATGGCCATCACCATTGATAATGCTGCGGTGACATCAACTCGGACTGCGAAGAATCTGGGTGTGACCCTGGACGATCAATTGTCGTTCTCGGCTAACATCGCATCAGTGACACGGTCCTGCAGATTCCTCCTCTACAACATTAGGAGGATTCACCCCTTCCTCACGGAGAAGGCAGCCCAGATGCTCATCCAGGCTCTTGTCATATCCCGCCTGGACTACTGCAACTCCCTCCTCGCTGGTGCTCCGGCATCTGCCATCAGACCTCTGGAGCTTGTTCAGAAAGCTGCGGCTTGTCTGGTGTTCAACCGCCCCAAGTTCTCCCACACAACTATTCTTCTCTGTTCTCTACACTGGCTCCCCGTAGCGGCTCGCATCGAGTTTAAAACCCTTGTGCTAGCCTATAGGGCAGTGAAAGGAACAGCTCCTTCTTACCTCCGGGCTATGGTCGATGCCTACACCCCTGCCCGACCACTTCGGTCTGCCACCTTGGGCCGACTGACTGCCTCGTCACTCAAGGGTCCTTCTGGGCGATCCACACGGTCACGACTTTTTTCTGTTCTGGCCCCACAGTGGTGGAATGGACTTCCCACTGATGTCAGGACAGTCACTGCCCATCTTTCGCCACAGGCAGAAAACTCACCTCTTCAGGAAACACTACCCTTCCTCTTTGCCTGGCCTACTTGTTGTTAATTAGTTGTACGAATGCTTGTTTTATTGTTGTATTGTTTATTGGATCTTGTTTAGTCGATACAGTTATTTGTTTTAGCTCCTGCTCATTTGATTTAGCTATTTTGTCTCATCTGTTTAAGGAAATAGGTAGCTGATATATTGCACTTTTACCTTAGCGCTAGGTATACTCTTGGTTGCTTGTTTTTGCAGAAAATGCACTTAAAACCTCTGGTGATTAGTAGTTTTTGTTCCCTACCTATGTTGAATGCACTTATTGTAAGTCGCTTTGGATAAAAGCGTCTGCTAAATGACTGTAATGTAATGTAATGTACTAGGCTCTACTAGGCTCTATTAGGTTGTACTATGCTGTACTAGGCTGTAATAGGCTGGACTAAGCTGTAATAGGCTGGACTAGGCTGTAATAGGCGGGACTAAGCTGGACTAGGCTTTGATAGGTTGGACTAGGCTGGACTAGGCTGTAATAGGCTGGACTAGGCTATAATAGGCGGGACTAGGCTGTAATAGGCTGTACTAGGCTGTAAGGCTGGACTAAGCTGTAATAGGCTGGACTAGGCTGTAATAGGCGGGACTAAGCTGGACCAGGCTTTAATAGGTTGGACTAGGCTGGACTAGGCTGTAATAGGCTGGACTAGGCTATAATAGGCGGGACTAGGCTGTACTAGGCTCTACTAGGCTGTACTAGGCTGTACTAGACTGTACTAGGCTGGACTAGGCTATAATAGGTTGGACTAGGCTGGACTAGGCCGGACTAGGCTCTACTAGGCCGTAATAGGCTGGACTGGGCTGGACTGGGCTGGACTAGGCTATAATAGGCTGGACTAGGCTGTAATAGGCTGGACGGCTGTAATAGGCGGGACTAGGCTGGACTAGGCTGTAATAGGTTGGATTAGGCTGTACTAGGCTTTAATAGGCTGGACTAGGCTGTACTAGGCTGTACTAGGCTGTAATAGGCTGGACTAGGCTGTAATAGGCTGGACTAGGCTATAATTGGCTGGACTAGGCTGGACTAGGCTGTAATAGGCTGGACTATGCTGTACTAGGCTGTACTAGGCTGGACTAGGCTGTAATAGGCTGGCTCAAAATTCTGGGAATTCTGAGCATAAGGGTAATAAAGTCACCACAGTTCCTTTAATTTAGGGTTGATTTTAATAAAACATTTTGTGGAATGACTATAAAGATTGATGAAAAGAATGAGACATTGGCTGATGTCATAACCCATGGCAAAGTTGATTGCTATTGAAGTAAAGATGAAAGTATTGGGGAAAATGCAAAAAACGGGTGCAATTTTGGTACCAAAAATGTCTATAAATCATTTGGAAAGGCTTTGTGAGTGTATTTTTGGACTTGGTGTTGTTCACATATGTGTTCTGTGTATCTGGGAATCATTTATTGACAGCCTACACAACCTACTGAGCACTTTAAGAAAAGAAACCTATTTTTTTACAATAGGCGAAAATGGGCAAAAAAATAAAGGCTTCATTATACAAAAATGTCCATAACTTTTTTTCGCGATGTTTCCGGCAGAGCAGGCCTCTCATTCTGTGGACCTTAATGACCAAATTAAAATAAAAAACTAAAAAAAAAAGTATAGCATGACATCACAGGTTCAACCCATTTTCAAGAGCTTTTGGGCCTGTGGATCCCCGACTATATGGAAGTTCTGCTACATAATTCACCACACACACACACACACACACACACACACACACACACACACACACACACACACACACACACACACACACACACACACACACACACACAAAAAAAGCTAAACGGATGGTACTTTTTCTCCCCCTGCAATCACAATCTGCCTTTTTTTGAAAAATGTGTCTGTTTATATATTCCATATGTTATGATTCTTATCTTATCCCATTAGGGTAAATCCTGTTCCTTCCTCAGGGGCAATCGCTTTTTTACTTGGAGCTTTTGGCATCTGCGAGACCGAGGGAGCCGTGCCAAGGAAAGACGAGTTGTTGTTTTTTTGTAGTCAAAGCACAGGATGATTTAGAGGCTTATGATATCACAGACAAGACAACTCCCAAGGTTATACGCTCGGTTTGTACATCAGTGTTTCCTGTGTCGTCTGTATCCACTGCTGTTGTTAGCTCTGTCCTTTGATCTGCCGCTTATAAACGCCATCCCTCACTGTCATGTATCTATATGATTCCACTTCATACACTTCTGTAACCAGTGGTGGAAAAAGTACTCAAATGTTTTACTGAAGTATCATTACTGCAATGTAGAAATACTTACAAGTGAAACTCCGGAAATCAAAATTTACTTGAGTAAAAGTGCAAAAGTATTGGTATCAAAATGGCCTTAAAATACCAAAAGTAGAAATACTCATTAAGCAGAATGTCCCATTTCACAAGTTTGCAAATGTATATGTAAGAACATCTTTTGAAAATAGCAGATCTACAAACTCACAATGCGTCGCAATGCGACGCATTGTGAGCTTGTAGATCGGCTATTTTCAAATGGCCAAAATGTGTATAAGTCTGAAGTGGTTAATGTATGTTTTGTAATACTAATCAAAATCTACAAAGTAACTAACTAAAGTTTTCAAATAATTGTAGTGGAGTAAAAGTATAATATTTGCCTCTGAGATGTAGTGGGGTAGAAGTAAAAGTACAGAAAATTGGAAATACTCCAGCTAAGTAAAAAATACCTCAAGATTGTACTTAAGTACAGTACTTGAGTATGTCTACTTAGTTACTTTACACCACTGACTGTAACATATTTATATGGGAAAGTATTCAAACTGAATAAAGAAAAGGTGCAGTAGGCTAATTATCTGAATCAAGACGGAAATATATATATTTTTCTTTTTGAAGAATTCACTGATTAACTGAATATTCCATCATGGTCCCTGCACCAGATGTCTTTCATTGCTGGATCATCAAACCATTTCTTCAGAAGTGGTCCTACTGTACATGAGTGTACATACCAAATTAGTATTGGCTGTTTCTAAATTAAATATTAACAATGCGGTGACGCCGGTATGAGCAAACCGTGTTATAAAAACTCAATGCTTTCCTACAACTCTACTGAAGTCTATAAATGTGTCAAAATGGACTGTTGCCACAGGTCAGCATTAGTGCCTATGGAAATGGACCAATAGCACACCTTATACACATCTTATTGCTCTCTTATTGGTCATAGGCCTTTTAAAGGGCCTATGACAATGTGGCTGGCTGTGTTGTCCAAATGGCCTTTCTGCTGAGTGTGTGTGTGTGTGTGTGTGTGTGTGTGTGTGTGTGTGTGTGTGTGTGTGTGTGTGTGTGTGTGCGTGCGTGCGTGCGTGCGTGCGTGCGTGCGTGCGTGCGTGCGTGCGTGCGTGCGTGCGTGCGTGCGTGCGAGATCATAAACTATTCAGACTGTCTTCATAGTGGAGACCTCGTGCACAGGCACGTGCACACATAGACATGAAAGGGGGCTCGAGCCCCTGCCCTTTTGTCCGTCGGTAGAAAAAAGTGCCCTCTCCAGACCATGGATGCAGCATTTATTATGGTGAAACACAAATGCCCCCTCTCCATGCCATACTCAAAGGTAGCTTTCAAGTCTAAGATAATTGCCTCTTCCTTACTCTCCTGAACTTGAATGCAGCATTTTATGTTGAAAGAATTGCCCTCTGTAGAAATCCATGCGTGGTATAGCTATATTTTACAATACTTGGTTGTCATATATTATTATTGTTATTGTAATCACAGTCTGCCAAGCATGTTACACTAACAGTTTGCTGCTTGTACAGTAGGCTACTTATATGAGTGACAAAAAAAACCTTTGAATGTTGAAAAGTGCTTTAATGTGTGTGTGTGTGTGTGTGTGTGTGTGTGTGTGTGTGTGTGTGTGTGTGTGTGTGTGTGTGTGTGTGTGTGTGTGTGTGTGTGTGTGTGTGTGTGTGTGTGTGTGTGTGTGTGCATGTGTGGGTGTGTTCTCACCATAGACTGCATAAAAGAGATGGACAAAGTGACGCCACTAGACTCTACAGCCTATTTTTCAACAATTTCAAATCCTCCATCTTTCATCTTGTCAATCAAGAGCGGGGGCGGGGAATGAATGCTATTGGTTGTGTAGCTTGTCAATCAAATCACCCTGCCCCTCCTAGAGCATATCCTACTTTATTGTCAATTTTAAACCAGAGACTGGAAGCATATAGTATTTATGACAATGTTTATTACGGTAATAAAATCAAGTCTTGAATGGGGAGTAATTCTTTCTGACACCAGCAGGGGTAAAACAGCGAACCTACAGTCCATTAATATGAACTTTCGAAGCAGGAAGCTGGGCCCTTGGTTCTCACTTCGAACCTTTTTCCTTCCTCAAGTAATATCAAGTGCTGGGGGTAGTGTGTGTTGTTGTTGTTGTGTGGTGGTCGGCGGGACGGGCGATATAGTGAGGAAATAAACTCTTTAATCAGGCTTGATCTGACAGTGCTGGCACTTCTATTTGATTATACAACACCACACAGGGTCATTTATTTGCCGCTGGCTGTGCATTTCTCCGGTGGATTGCCAAGATGCAACTCCGGCGACAAGAGTTATACTGTAATCCATTAGATGTAGTTGTTACTTCAGATGATTAAATTAAAAAAAAATAGAGAATAGTGTGATAGCATTAGCATTATGATTACCTGCAAGCTACAGCCATGGCCACCCATCTCTAGGCTTTTCTCTGCACTCTTCCCCGGTTTGCAGTGGTGGGAGAAGTGCAGATATTTTACTTACTAAGTAAAACTAGCAATACCACAATATCAAAATACTCTGTTACAAGTAAAAGGCCTGTGTTCAAAATGTTACTTGAGTAAAAGTACAAAAGCATTAGCATCAAAACATACTTAAAGTACCAAAAGTAAAAGTACTAAAATGTTTGAAAATAGCCAATCTACAAGCTCACAGCGCGTTGCATCGCGACGCGTGGTGAACTTGTAGATCTGCTATTTTCAAATAGCCTAGGGATAAAATAGGGCTAAAGATGGTTAATGCATGTTTTATAATATGATCATTTATATCTGCAAAGTAACTTAAGTTTTCAAATAAATATAGTGGAGTAAAAGTTCAACATTTGGATCTGAGATAGATAGTAGATAGTAGTAGTAGTAATATTCGAACGGTGGTGCCACTATATATGTCTATGAATTGAATACCAAGGCCCTCATTGGAAACAAGACCGCAAGGACTTTCATGAACGGACCTGTTAGACAAAGTATTTTAAATGTAACTGTGCTGTTTTACATTTTTTGGCTAATAAAATATTCAATCAATCAATCAATCAAAAAGTAGTTGGAGTATAAGTATTGGAAACTGGAAATACTCCAGTTAAGTAAAAATACCTCAACGTTGTACTTAAGTACAGGTTGTAAAAAAAACAAAGTTGTCCTTTAAGTAAAGGCATTTAGTTACTTTCCACCACTGCCGAGTTGGCATGCAAACTTTTGCATATGACGCGTTCATTTGCATGCACTCGCACACACTTTTGAGCAATCCTAAGTCATTTCTCTCTCCATGGGAGAGGAGATGGTGTCATTATCTTCTCAACTGTTTCTCTCTGTCTAGGCCTAGTCAAAGAACTGGAACAGTTGAATAATAGCCTTCAATGGTGTGAGTAATAGGCTCAGCAAAGTGAGACAAAGCAATATCTGAGCAGAGGTACCTTACCACGGCTGTTATCAAAACAGCACCCTGAAATATTCACAATAGGCTCTATGCACAGCAGCCATATTGGACATAAATTGGGCCCCTTCCTTGCTTCCTTCACAGGTGTTACCAATGATACTAATGAAGGCTCTGTTCCATTCTGGTCACGGTGCTGATATCGTGCATGTTGGCTCACTAGAAACACTCCATTTTGGTTCCCAAATGGCCCCTTATGGTGGGTGTGTAACTCTGAGAGTGTACAAATGGAACCAAATGAATCCGTAAGGGTCCATTTGGTACACCATTTGTACACTCTCAGAGTTATGGGGGTCCTTTGAAAATAAGACAACCACTATGCCACACTAAATGGAACAGAGCCTTAATTAGTATCATTGGTAACACATGTGAAGGAAGGAAGGAAGGGCCCAATTCATTCCCAATATGGCTGCTGTGCATAGAGCCTATTCACATGGGCCTACTGTATACTAGACCTCAGCCGACTCGGGAACCATGCAAGTCAGGAACTATGCCCGTATTGGGAATGCATACGCCCAAACGTGGTGTAAAGTAACTAAGCGCATTTACTCAAGTACTGCACTTGAGTACAATTTTGAGGTGTACTTTTACTTTACTGGAGTATTTCCAATTGTCTATACTACTACTACACCACTACATCTCAGAGGCAAATATTGTACTTTTATTCCACTACAATTATTTGACAACTTTAGTTACTAGTTACTTTGCAGATACAGTATTAAAAAAATATAATAATTAATTCATAATAGATTATTAGATTATAAAAATGGGGCGGCCATAGCTGAATGGTTAGTGAACCCGCCTAGGGAGCCAGAGGCCCTAATTGCCCCAGGTTCGATTCCAGGCCAGATCAGCATAATGTGTCGATGAAATGAAATTTGTCCCTGAGCAGGACTCTTAACCCCTAATTGCTCACAGGTTCTCATTGGAAACAAGACCGCAAGGACTTTCATGAACAACCTGTTAAAAGGAATTATCCTTATCCTAACGCATCTGTGTCACTTTAGATTTCTTTGGCTTTTCAAAAATAGCAGATCTACAAGATCATAGCGCGGCACTCGGTGCAGCGCTATGAGCTTGTAGATCTGCTATTGTTTTTAAATCGTTAAAAATACCTTTTAATATTTTTTTCCGAAAAACTGTTTTTTTAGAAGCGGCCTCAGGTCTTAAAGGGTTAACGACTTTAACACTGTTTTATACCTATACCTATCTACAAGCTCACAACGCGTCGCACTGTGTCCAGGCCAGTCTATGAGGTCATATTGATGACATCAGGGTACTACGCATATGGGGAATTGCGGGTTCATTTTAAAAACAATTGCCAGGTGAAAACGAGCCATATTCAACTGCCGATAACAACTGAACGGACGAAAATGTTTTTGTCAAAATAAGGTTAATTAATTCCTGGCACAAATCTGCAGAGTGGTGTACAGCAGCACTGTGCTGCCATGTCGAAGTGTTGGTATGTAAAGCACTGTGTCAGCGAGTGGCGACCATATGGTCCCTCTAAGTACCATGGCAGACATCTGGCAGGACAGCGGACGCACGCGTGCACGCACACACACACACACACACACACACACACACACACACACACACACACACACACACACACACACACACACACACACACACACACACACACAAAGCCATTTAGCCATTAGCCATTAACACACAACGTGCCCAAAAATGTCATCAGACATAAAGGCGGACGGCAGATGCTGTGAGGATGTTTTGCAGTGTTTGGAATAAATCCTGACGCGCACAACGTGCACAGCACGTAAAAGTTGAAAGACACGTGCAAGGAATGAGTTTACGTGATGGACAGTGGTGAAGCAGGCCTACTCCTTTTACTCAAATGAAGACTGAGGATTAAGTCTATTTGTCATGTCTCTGGGTGGAGTTCTGACAAATGTAGGTATAGCCCTGACACACACACACACACACACACACACGCACACACGCACACGCGCACGCGCACGTGCACGCACACACCCACACACACACACACACACACACCTCCTATAACTCCACACATTGTCCTTCACTTCAACACAAGGAGAGGTTTTATCGCGATTCATTGTGAGCTTGTAGATCGGCTATTTCAAAATGGTCAAAATCTATATAGGGCTGAAGTGGTTCATGTATGTTTTGTAATAATAATCGAAATCTACAAAGTCACTTTAACTCAAGTTTTCAAATACTTGTAGTGGAGTAAAAGTACAATATTTGCCTCTGAGATGCAGTGGAGTAGAAGTGAAAGTATTGGAAATTGGAAATACTCCACTAAAGTACAAACACCTACAAATTGTACTTAAGTACAGTACTTGAGTACATGTGCTTATAGTTACTTTCCGCCGCTGTTTTTTAACAGCCAGGAGGAACCAGGCTGTCCATCTGCTTTCGACAGGTCTGGATCATAGACCGTGCCTGTGGGGGGGGTGTGGGGGGAGGGCTGCTAGTGACAGACAGAGTGGGGGTTGAAGGGAGGGTGCTGAAGCTATATTATGTTCCTCCTATATCAGAGAGATAAGACACCAGAGGCCATTTCTCCACCAAAGAATGGATGGGCTGTGGAGCTGTTCCCCAACGAGACACATTTCACCTGCAACCTCCGTAGACCTGCATGTGGGATGAAGCCATTTAAATGCATGAGCACCTCCTCCACCTCGCGTATAGAAGATTAAAGGAGAGGTCTGGAACCTTTTCTTTTACTGTGTAAATAAATAAACAGTGGTGGAAAAAAGTCACATTCACAATTCACAATTGCAATTCAATTGCAATTCACAATGCGTCGCGACACAATTGTGTTGTGAGATCGGCTTGTACTGTAGATCGGCTATTTTCAAAAGATTTTTTAGATATCTATTATTACATTGGAGAGAAGTCCGTCCTCATTTTTCCCGTGTCATTGTTTCGCACTAAACACAACAACAATATATCACATGTCACTAACAACACAAGCCACAACGTGCGCAATTAATTTACGGGTGGCGTAGGCTACTTTTCATTGCTCACCACACATGTGCCTCCTCAGAGCATAATTAATTGCGGCCAGCACAAACTCACAAGTCACAACATTACGGGTCGACCATGTTGTTCCCTAGCGTCACCACCGACCACCGACGAGCACAACCGAAACACCGCGAGCCGGACAACATTTCGGGTACACCATTTTGTAGGGATGTCCGATATTATCGGCCTCCCGATATTATCGGCCGATATTAGCATAAAAATTGATATCGGGAAAATATCGGTATCGGTTTTTGAAAAAAACATTTTTTTTTTATTTTTTTTTGCTTTATAAATAAGTTACAGGAGTTCTTACTGTATATGGTGTGTGTGATATGAAATTTGAGCTTACCCTAATCACAATAATCCCCGCATATATCGGTATCGGTTGATATCGGTATCGGTAATTAAGAGTTGGACAATATCGGTATATCGGTTATCGGTAAAAAAGCCAATATCGGACAACCCTACCATTTTGTTCCCTTTAGCGTGAGCACCGCCACCGACCACCGCCGAGCCAAACCGAAAGCAACACCACGCAGTCGCTATTGAAATCTCCCCACAACAACAACACACGCGACGCGACCACTTCGGCCATGTACAAACGTGACACTTCATACAACAAAACAAACACAAATATAAACAGTACAAAACATCAAGACAGCGGCGTAACAACGCAACAGTGGGCCCCGACGCGGGGTGGTCACCCTGGGCCCTCAACGTATTACGTAGTAGTACATACGTATTGGTATCAAAATGTACTTAAAGTACCAAAAGTAACAGTACTGACATGTTTGAAAATAGCCAATTTCCAAGCTCACAACGCGATGCGACACGTTGTGAGCTTGTAGATCAGCTATTTTCAAATAGCCTAGGTATAAAATAGGGCTAAAGTGGTTAATGTATGTTTTATAATTGTAATAAGGTATATCTGCAAAGTAACTAGTAACTAAAGTTTTCAGACAATTGTAGTGGAGTAAAAGTACAATATTTGCCTCTGAGATGTAGTGGAGTAGAAGTAAAACTATTGGAAATTGGAAATACTCAAATACCTCAACAAATTTACTTCAGTACAGTACCTGAGTACATGTACTTAGTTACTTTCCACCACTGATTTCCCAGTTGATGAGCATTTTTGATGAAGTATGCAATGACCTTCATAACCCTGATGCAGAGATACTATGAGTGCATACAGAGTAGTATATGATGTAAGGCAACATCCTAGCTGTCGCACACTCTGTTCACAAGCCACTTGTCATTGACTTGTAGGCCAGACTGATGCCCTCTGGAATGTTTTCAGAAAGATTAGCAAGGATCAACAGCTATCAGGACTGAGACGACGGGGCTGCGGGATAATAAGAGGAACGCTGGCACAGGCCGATCGATAACTGTTGAGTGATCCAGGAAAGAGTAGGATTATCAGTCCACATGAACACATGATCTCTCTGTATATCTTTCTCTCTCTGGGTCTGTTGCCCCTAAAGTCAAAATGTTCATCAATACTGCAATGTAGCAGTGTCACTACTGCAATGTAGAAGTAGAAGTAGTAAAGGTCTGGAATTCAAAATTCACTTGAGTAAAAGTACAAACGTATATTGGTATCAAAATGTACTTAAAGTACCAAAAGTAAAAGTATAATGTTTGAAAATAGCCCATAGGTATAAAATAGGGCTGAAGTGGTTAATGTATGTTTTATAATGTAATTAGGGCTGGGACTCGATAAAAAAGTAATCTAATTAATTAGAGGCTTTGTAATTAATTAATCGAAATTAATCGCATGTTTAATCGCATATCAATATTTGACCTGAGAAGCAATTTCTTTTCAGTTAAAACAGATTTTGGTATATGAGTGAATCAATGAGTGAATACATAAGTTTAAGCAACAGAAAATAGTTCTGCACACAACCGTGTTTTTATCCACACTTCCATCAGAGAGTTTTTTAAATCTAAATTTCCCATCCACTGGGCCAAACAAAGCAGTCTGATCGGCTTCTTGTCCCATTGCGTGCACTGGGGTGTGTTGGCTGTTGGTTGGTGCACTGGTATGATCGGTACGCCTGAAACTTGTCCAGTGAGAGAGGTTCTGTGGTGCATAAACTAAGCGTGATTAAAATGCGATAAAAAAATTTAATCGCGTTAATTTTCTGTAATTAATTAATCTAAATTAATCAGTTAAAGTCCCAGCCCTAAATGTAATCATTTATATCTGCAAAGTAACTAGTAACTATATTGTGTCCAGCCTACAATGCATACAGTACATGAGGTGTTCAGACCCTTTTCCACTTTTTGTTGTGGATTGAATTAATTTGTTTTCTTCATCAATCCACTTAGTACAATGTTCCACAATGGCAACGCAAAAGTTTTCTTAAGTGTTTTGCAAATGTGTTGGCTGTGTGCCAGATGTGGAGAGCACTATAGAAATATTAAATACCATCGACCCCACTGTGGTTATACTGTATGTATGTAAATGGACATATACCACCGTGATTTCCAATGACACCAGCCTGCTGTCTTTTCTCCCTTTTTTATTTATTTTTATTTATCCCCTCTTTTCTTTCCTTCAGCATGCTGATTGCAGCGCTGGGTCAGCTGATTCAAATCAGTATTGATCTATTGCCACAGGTTTTGAATTAATGTCAGCAATTTCTGAAAGTATATGCTTTGCCATTATAGTTAATGCAAGCTCCCAGGCAAGGGTAAATGTCCATTCACATAAGGCATTATAAAGTGTTCCTCATATTTGCAGTGGTGGAAAAAAAAGTACTCAAATGTTTTACTTAAGTAAAAGTATTAATACTGCAATGTAGAAGTACTCTGTTTACAAGTAAAAGTCCGGAATTAAAAATGTACTTGAGTAAAAGTACAAAAGTATCGGTATCAAAATATACTTAAAGTACAAAAGTAAAAGTACTCGAACGTCCCATTTCAAGTTTTCAAAATGTTTAAAAATGTTTAAAAAACATTTTGGCTATCTTTTCAAATAGCCAAAATGTATATAGCGCTGAAGTGTTTAATGTATGTTTTGTAATAATAATCAAAATCTACAAAGTAATTAGTAACTAAAGCTTTCAAATAATTGTAGTGGAGTAAAAGTACAATATTTGCCTCTGAAATGTAGTGGAGTAGAAGTAAAAGTATTGAAAATACTAAAAGTAAAGTAAAAAATCCTCAAAATTGTACAGTACTTGGGTACATGAGTAAATGTACTTAGTTACTTCACACCACTGGTGTTACTCATATTTGTTAGGTTGATATTTCAATCGTGATTTTACTTGAGTTTCTGCATTACAAACGAACAGACGAACAGACTCTATTATAAACCTTTCCCGGACGCAGTGCCAGAATTAATCTGGAGGGAATGATAAAACAAGTGTATGAGAGCTCTAAGGGCTATAAATAGTTCTACAGTCTGTGTACAACACAAAAACTTCTGTTCTAGCAGGTGGTGATAAGACCCAACCAGATTTAACTAGTCTACACAGTAAAATACCAGCTCATCTACACACTAAGTTGGGCATTGCCAAATTGAATACAAATAAAACAATATATTTTGCCCTGAGAAATGAGTGTCATTGCAACAGTGTGCTACAAAACAACTAATGTCAACCTCAATGAAGCTTGCCATTCCATCGTTGCGTCTATAGTACATTATAACTGTTCACATCTAGAGCTCAATCTGTAGTGTTTAAAAAATAAATAAAAAATGAAATTCATGGTGTAGCCCCTTTAACCCATTGAGACCTGAAGCCGATTCTACATGTCTCCTAAATCTCAACAGTTTTCTGAAAAAACATATGTTTCTATATCAGTGGTGCTCAATCTTTTTCATGTCAAGGACCCCCAAAATGACATGTATTTGGCCGCGGACCCCCATCAAAATATTTTGTTCCAGGGACCCCCCAGAAGCAAAGATTTGAGTTCAAGCTGCGGGGCCATCCCGCAGCTGGGCAGCCGTAACCATGGCGACAGTCTGTTTTACATAAAAACGGGAATAAACAGCTGACAGTTGGGGAAATCGAAAAACGGGCTTCGCTGTTAGGTGCACATGGTAATGGTCAATGCTTGTGTGCAAATACAGATCAATTGCTCCAGCCACTGAGGAGAACCTCACAGAGGTTTATCAAATTATAGGAGGATAGCTCTATATCCCCATAATGTTCAATATCACGTCTACCCTTCTCTGTAGTAAACAGAAATTACATTTTCAGGTCAGGACACCAATTTCACCCAATCAGGAGACATTGGGTATTCACAAATAACTCAGCAACCTTAGTACACAATGCATGGCAATGTGATGCATAGTGAGCTTGTGGATCAGCAACATAAAAAAAAAAGAAAAGTATAACAATTATTTATATGCTGTGCTAATGCTACTGTTACTTAACCCTTTAAGACCAGGAATGCATCTATGTAACCACTTTAATCATTATTTTATACTTTGGCTATTAAAAAATAGCAGATATACAAGCTCATATTATGCGCTTGTAGATCTGCTATTTTTGAAAAATCGTGAACATTTGTGCAAATCTTTGTGCAAAAGCTGGTCCACGGCCAAATACATATAATTTTGGGGGTCCTTGACAGGAAACAGTGTGAGAACCACTGAGTAATAGCAACAATTTTTTTCAAAAAACTGTTAGGATTTAGAAGACATTTGTAGAATCCCCAGAAGCAAAGATTTGAGTTGTTCGCTTTGAAAAATATATGTTCAAAGATTTGCACAAATGTTCATGATTTTAAAAAGATAGCAGATCTACAAGCTATGAGCTTGTACATCTGCTATTTTTTAATAGCCAAAGTGTAAAATAATGCTTTTTATAGCTCAAATATAAAAATGACACGTAGATGTGTTCCCGGTTTAAACGGGTTAAGTAATAGGCTCTATGCACAGCAGCCATATTGTGAAGACATTCACAGGTGTTACCAATGATACTAATAAAGGCTCTGTTCCATTCTGGTCAAACAGAGTCAGGGTGCTGACATTGTGCATGTTGGCTCACTGGAAAAACTCTGCTACACCAGTGGGTCTAAGATTTGGGTCCAGGGACCCTCATGGTTCCTTAAGGGGTTTCCAAATGGCCCCTTACGGGTGTGTAACTCTGAGTGTACAAATGGAACCTTTGGTTCCATTTGTACACTCTTAGAGTTATGGGGGTCGTGGAAATTGAAAAATATGAGAACCACTGTGCTATACAAAATGGAACAGAGCCTTCATTAGTATCATTTGTAACACCTGTGAAGGAAGTGAAAATATGGCTGCTGTGAATAGAGCCTATTGTGTGTGACAGTGACAGTGTGTCAGTAGCTCTGTGTGCTGTGTTGCTATCCTGGGTATTTTATGCTGTCTGTGTAAAGACGGTTTCATGGTGCTGGGAACACCGCACACATCCCCCAGTTCCCACAACACTAAAACACTATATTAAATGAATACCACAGCCTTGTAAATAGGCTACAGTAAATAAAGTGACGCATGGTGCAATATCCCTATTCAGATGGGACTCCCAGGTTGAATTATCTGGGCTTTCACAAGGGCTGTTTCTGGCTCCAAATCCAGGTACACCATGTTCTGTTCTGTTGGTACTGGAAAAGATTGTTTATTCTTCCATTTGAGGTATTGCTGATCACGTGTAGAACAGTGGTGGAAAAAGTACTCAAATGTGTTACTTAAGTAAAAGTATCCATACTGCAATGTAGAAGTATTCTGTTACAAGTAAAAGTCTGGAATTCAAAATTGACTTGAGTAAAAGTACAAAAGTATTGGTATAATAATGTACTTAAAGTACCAAAAGTAAAAGTACAAAAAGGTTTGAAAATAGCAGATCTACAAGCTCACAACACGTCATAATGTAGGTTTTATATGTAATAATTTATATCTGCAAAGTAACTAATAACTAAAGTTTCCAAATAATTGTAGTGGAGTAAAAGTACAATATTTGCCTCTGAGATGTAGTGGAGTAGAAGTAAAAGTATAGACAATTGGAAACACTCCAGTTAAGTACAAATACCTCAAAATTTTACTTAAGTACAGTACTTGTAGAGTAGAGAGTAAATGTACTTTGTTACTTTACACCACTGATGCAGTGTCATGTGAAGGGGGCTTAAGTGCTACAGTATAATATTAAGGAAACACAATCTTACTTTATATTAAAGTAAAGTGCATTTTCTGACATGACTGAAAGAATAGATGTATTTTATATCCACACCATTTATGAATTTTATATATATTTTTGAGAAATCAGCAATTCAGACTTGCACAGGGAGAGATTTTGCCATGAAAAAAACAAACTAACAAACAAACAAACATCTATTTGAAGTACCCAATGACACATGTATGTCAATAACAAATCCGTATGAATTTGAACTACTTGTCCCCCTGTCTTTTTACACATCCTACAGGCCACAGTGACATTTATTGAATCATTTTGTTAATTAGTCTAATTTGAAGTTAATATGAAGTCCATTTTTACCCTCTCACAATTAAATGAACACTGATGATTTTGCATTGTAAATTTGGGGTCCCAGAGATTAGAACATTTTAGCAGATGGGGGTCCTTATTCAATCCAATCCACTTTATTTATTTATGAAGCATATTTGAAACAACAGCGTTGAATGAAAGTGCTGTACACTCAGTAAGAAAAACAACATACTAAAATATTTAGAGCAAAACAAACTAGAAAAAGTGCTCCTCGGAGCACAAGTCTCCGCCAGGTCAGGTAGGTTATTATGGCCTCCTCGTGTTGTTTGGACAAAATCTGTGGAGTAATATTCAAAAATGTGTTTTGCAAAAGTCGGCCACATGGTGGTGCTATGACAGGCTGATCTGAAAAATGTGGGGCAGAGGTTCTGCTGTGGCATCCAGGGAGTGTGTGTGCGCAGTTTCACAGCGACTGGACCAACGGTGGCGGAGATTAGCTGCTCGCAGACAGAAGGACGGACGGACACACGGACAAACGGACAGGGGGCAAAACATACTCTCTCGCCATGCCTTTCGGCCTGGCGGAGACAATAAACAGGGGGAAGAAAACTCATAGAGGGTGCAACATGTAGACACCTACTGGAAATAGCAACTCTCAGTCTGAATCATCAATAGCCAAGGAGTTCAAATGAGTTTTCAAACGTGATTTAAACACAGGCAGGGTTTGAGACGCTCTAGCATGGGGTGGAAGATCATTCCACAGTTAGGGCGCAACAGCGGAAAATTATCTATTCCCCTGGGTCTTCAGCCCTGTTGTTGGGACATTAAGAAGTGACTGATCAGTAGACCTCAAAACCCTTGTGGAGTCATTGGGAGGTAGAAGCTCTGATATGTACATTGGTGCCAACCCATTTAAAGAAATTAAAGACAAACATTAAGATCTTTAACTGAATCCTGTAACAAACAGGGAGCCATTGGAAGGAGGCAATAATCGGGGAGATGTGATCATACTTCCGTGCCCCTGTTAAAGACGGGGTGCCGTGATTTTCAGTGATCCCCCCCCCCCTAAAACATAATCATCAGGTATTATGGTTATACTAGGAGGAAGATTTTTTTTCAAAAAAGTATACAGAAATTGTTAAAATTATGTTTTTATGTGGACACGCCTCCAGTTCATTAAGTATACCTGGTTCTCACCTTAGCACCTCCTCCACAACCTTAGCACCACCCACCTGTCCTAGTCCCTCCTCCTCCTCATGCCCACACCTGTTGTGTTATGATAATGAGGGGGAGGGTATATTTTTACTATGTCACTAAAGCGCTGTTTCTCTATTGGCACGTTTGACCCTCAAGGTTTCAGCCTCCAGGTAGAAACTCAAAATAGTCAGAGAAGACATAAAACACCATAAAAACACCACAGGGGGCTTAATGAAGTTCTATCAACCTCATAGACACATGAAAAACAGAAAAGGTGCAAAACCATGGCACCACCTCTTTAAGAGGCGAGCGGCAGCATTTTGGACTAACGAACTGCAAGATGGGAGGGTGTCACAGGCTCGAACTCATTGAACACAGCAGAGCAGGTGACAGTTATGGAACGATCAAAAGAGGGCATTTAAATCTGCGCTCAAAAGAGACAATCTCGTCAACAAAGAAGTGTAGAAATTGTCCACACACTTGGATTGTTACAAGAATAGAGTTAATTGTCAAAAAGTGAAAAAGGTTGAGAATCAGTGATTACCTTGTACAATGAGGTAGACCTGTGAGGTCTTAGGATGCAGTTTGGTCTGTATGGTACACGTGTAGGACCCCTCGTCATATACATTCACCTATAGAAATACAGAGAGGAGAGAAATATATCAGATCACCTTAAAGGAGCACTTCACACATTTTCAACCTTATCTTTAAGTAATTGATTGGTCCTCACTAATGATCATTTAGCTCAGCAAAGCCACAGAAAGCGTATGACACAGTGAAGACACAAACGTCTAAAGATGCAGCACCAACTGTACTAGCCTGGGACCAGACGAATTTGGGTCTGGCACCGCTCCATAGAGAATCCATTTCCTGTTCCAGAAGACGTGGGGCACCAATCAGGGCCCAGTATTCGAATATGGGCGACTGTAATTGGTAGTTGGTTGTAGGTCTAACCAATTGCGTCGAGGGACATTGTTTTGATCCCGCCCCTTGGGAAACAAAACGTCCTCATGGAAGCACCGGACTCATATCCACGCAGTGATATAGTCTAGCTACGCCAGGCTACAACTGTACATTGTTCTCTATAATGTGATATTGCACTACGGTACCTTCTGTATGTACATTGTTCTCTATAATGTGATGCTGTACTACAGTACCTTCTGTATGTACATTGTTCTTTATAATGTAGAACCTCCAGAAAAACGCGGGCAAAAATCCTTGATTATGCGGGCTAAAAGTCTTGATTATGCGGCCTAGAATCCTTCATATATGCGATGCGAAGCGCATATTATGTGATTCGATGCGCATATTATGCGATGCGATGTGCATATTATGTGATTCGATGCGCATATTATGCGATGCGCATATTATGCGATGCGATGCGCATATTATGCGATGCGATGCGCATATCATGCGATGCGATGCGCATATTATGCGATGTGCATATGCGTCCTTTTTGAAAAAAATGTTACCCCCGCATAATTATGCGCCATTTTGCTGATTTTTTGCTGGTAAATTATGCGATCACATAATCGCATTTTTCTGGAGGGTCTAAGTAATGTGATACTGCACTACGGTACCTTCTGTATGTACATTGTTCTCTATGAGGTCATACTGCACTACGGTACCTTCTGTATGTACATTGTTCTCTATGAGGTCAAACTGCGCCACTGGTACCTTCTGTATGTACATTGTTCTCTATAATGTGATACTGTAGTACTGTACCTTCTGTATGAACATTGTTCTCTATAATGTGATACTGTAGTACTGTACCTTCTGTATGTACATTGTTCTCTATAATGTGATACTGTAGTACTGTACCTTCTGTATGCGCAGGCTGTACTCCAGCTGTCCTTTAGTCACCAGGTCTACTCGGGGGTCCAGGGACCACTTGTCCTGACCAGTGAAGATGATGTTGGATCGATTGAGCCAGGCCACCTTGGACACTTTGTCATCCACATAACACCTGTGGACACAGAGAGCAAGAACACAGAGGTGAAGACTACTAATGAGAATGAGCAACACTTTGATTCTCGTCATCAGAGGACGAGAAAGCCGTTAAAAAGGGAAAGTCACTTTAATATTCTCCTTAGGAGTGGAGTGAAACGGGGGAAATAACGTGAAAAGAGTAGGCAGACAGCATGAGACACGGCTGGGTTTACGGTAAGTCAAGGTTTTTTTTGCAAAGATAGTCACACAGTCAAAGCAATTTACACAGTGTTACCTCTGGAAGCACGTGACCTGCATAGATAACTTACTTTGTCGTAATAGGGTAGGGCCGATCTGCAAGCTCACAACACTTCCGCTAATTTTGAAAACTTTTGAAAGGAAAGTGAAAGTGCACCGCATAGCCAATAACCTAGCTCTGGTCTCTGGTCCATAGCGTTAGAAGGAGTTCTCCTTAACGCTATGGTACTTTCGATCCTTTCCCCTCACACCCGCGGTAGCGCTGTCTGTGCAGCCTCTCATCTGTAATAATAAAAAAAAAATACACTTTTGCTACTAACCAAAACAAAGACGGTTTTATGGAGTTGAAAGCCTACTCTACTTAGTGGGAACATTCTGAGCCCCCCACCTCATGTCTAAAATACACTTTTACAACTCCATAAAACCGTCTTTGTTTTGGTGAGTAGCAAAACTGTGTTTTTAATTTTTAGCGGTGCCAACCGCTCTACACTTGACTTTGTCCGTATGTCCGTCCGTATCAGCACGGGATGATGAGCACGGGATTTTACACAGCTATAACTCCAGTTTGCAGCATGCCACCAAGTCCAAATATGGTATGTGGACTTAGACCACCAATAGGGACGAGCATGAATTGCTGAAGTTATCACTGCGGGGTCCAGAGACCCCCCGCGTATGTTCTGTCCGTCCGCCCGTTTAGGGCACGGGATTTAAAACAGCTATAACGCCAGGTTGAAGCCTGCCACCAAGTCCTAATTTGGTATGTGGACTTAGACCACCAATAGGGACGAGTATGAATTTCTGAAGTTATCACAGCGGGGTCCAGGGACCCCCCGCGTATGTTCTGTCCGTCCGCCCGTTTAGGGCACGGGATTTAAAACAGCTATAACTCAGGTTTGCAGCATGCCACCAAGTCCAAATTTGGTATGTGGACTTAGACCACCAATAGGGACCAGCATGAATTGCTGAAGCCCCGCCCCCTCTGTCTTCCCATTGGCTGGCCTTTAAACAGTCATAACTCACGTTCGCAGCATGCTACGGAGTACAAATTTTGTGCATGGACTAAAACCACCAATAGGGACAAACTGTAAGTACTTAAGCCCCGCCCCCTCTGTCTGCCCATTGGCTGGGCTTTAAACAGCCATTATTCCAGTTTGCAGCATGCTACCAAGTACAAATTTGGTAAGTGGACTCAGACCACCAATAGGGACGAACTGAAATGAGTTACGCCCCGCCCCAAAGGCACCGCTTCCTTCACACAGGGTGTGATTTTTTACTACAGACGAGAAGGTACGCAAACTGTGATGTGTGCGCAAAGGCTCGAAAGATGCTCTATGCACAGCAGCCATATTGTGAAGACATTCACAGGTGTTACCAATGATACTAATGAAGGCTCTGTTCCATTCTGGTCAAACAGAGTCAGGGTGCTGATATTGCGCATGTTGGCTCACTGGAAACACTCTGTTACACCAGTGTCTAAAATTTGGGTCCAGGGACCCTCATGGTTCCTTGAGGGTGTTCCAAACAGCCCCTTATGGGTGTGTAACTCTGAGAGTGTACACATGCAACCAAATGGACCCGCAAGGGTCCATTTGGTTCCATGTGTACACTCTCAAGAGTTAGGGGGGTCATGGAAATAAAGAATCTGAGAACCACTGTGCTACACTAAATGGAACAGAGCCTTCATTAATATCATTGGTAACACCTGTGTGATAATATGGCTGCTGTGCATAGAGCCTATAGTCCCATAGCGTTAAGGAGAACTCCTTCTAACGCTATGGACCAGAGCTACCAATAAACCCCAGAGTACATGTTCCTGATACCACCATCAACTCATCTGCCACGATTGTTCCAATCCTCATTCAAAGGATTGGAACAATCTTTCCCCATCTCCTCTCAGGCACATTTGGCCACATGTGGCGAGCTGAGCACCAGGCTTTCCTCCTATAACCCTGAGGTGTTCAGGTGGGTCAGACCCTGGGAGAGAAGACGGAGACGACGTTGTCAAGTTGTGAACGTTGACACCACATCCAGCTCCCACCGGGCTGCAGGTCAGAGGGACAACCCTGCTACGTTTGTGGATGATCTAGGATCAGCCCGGGTCGAAAAAAAACAAAAGCACAACCTCAGTCCCAGCGCCTGCTTGGGTAATCTACTCTCTCTTAACACATTCCAAAACACTGCAACACTTCCAAGGCTGAGGAGGGTGTGAATTTGCATGTGAGGCGCATCCGCTGTCGTCTCACATTACGCCTCATATCCATTCCCATTGATTTCCGCGTCTTCTTGCATTCACATTTATTCATTCATCAGGTGCGGAGCCCCCCATCTCTCCTTGGCGAGGTGAAAAAAGTACTCAAATGATGGATAAATGCAAAAATGTATATGTTTATTAAATAGAATAGTGAAGTTAAATAGGTAAAGTAAATGTCTCCAACAGAAACCTGGCAGGGAAACTAATATGCTCTGTCTGGGCATGCTCGGGTGTTGCCCAGGCGGAAGAGAAAGAAGCCCTGGGAAAGGTTGCTATTTTATAGTGATTGGAGGCCCAGCTGGCCAGCTGCCTCCAATCCTTGATTGCCACCACTCTCCAACCAGAGCCCAGCACACTGTGAAAGACATTGAGATTGGCAAGGCACACACAAACCCTGACATAGGCCATGGGGCCGTCACATAGTGGAGTAAAAGCTAAAGTATAGAGAATTGGAAATACTCCAGTAAAGTAAAAGTACCTCAACGTTGTACTTAAGTACAGTACTTGAGTAAATGTACTTAGTTACTTTACTACTTTACAGCTGGCTTCCACGTTTATGCCACTCCAACAGTGCACGAGAAGCGGGCGTAAACAAGAAGATGGTATGCTCAGCAGACACAGAGATGTGGGGGGTGCAGAGACAATAGGACCGACCGACCGACCGACCGACCGACCGACCGACCGACCGACCGACCGACAGACAGACACATGTCACCGAATTAAGACTTCAGCTGGTGCCACATCTACTGATGTCACTCCTGTGTCTCTCTCTTTCCCCTCTGTCATTCTGTCCCTCTCTCACTCACTCAATTACTCTCTCCACACGTCTGTCGAACACCCTCGCCTTTCTCACACTCCTGTTTCTTTCTCGTTGACCTCTCGTCTTTCTCTGGGTTAAATCCTCCTCTCTTCTTCACAATCAGCCCCCTGTGTGTGGAGGTGGACAGCACAGCTCAGAAAACCCTCCAGTCACAGTTATTGAGCTACATGCCGCCCCCTCACTCACTCTCTCTCTCTCTCGCACGCACGCACGCACGCACGCACGCACGCACGCACGCACGCACGCACGCACACACACACACACACGCACACACACACACGCACGCACATGCACACACACTCCACTCGCTGCAGGGTGCCGCCGAGCATGCTGGCTAGTCACTACTTCCTGTTCATGGCTAACGAGCTGCCCTCCTATCAGTTGTCAGAGAAGCTGTGTGTGTCTGCTGCAGAACGAGCTGTCAAGGTGTGTGTGCGTGTGCGTGTGCGTGTGCGTGTGCGCGTGCGTGTGTGTGTGTGTGTGCGAGCGTGCGCGTGTGCGTGCGCGTGTGCGTGCGAGCTGTGCTACATGGAGCTGAATGGGAATGAGTGCAGGTGTGTCTGACTCAACGAGTTTATTTGGTAGATAAGTCTGATTTATTGGGATGCTGAGTCATGGTTGAGGGATTCATCATTATCACAGTCTTCTGGGACATTCTGGAAATATTATGACCATGTGAAAATGTATTTGCTGGTTTGTGACATTGTTGCATCATTTGTGCCTGGTGTCGGCTCTCATACGCTGACCTGTTTGCCTTCCGCGACATTCACAGCCTGTATCTGTCTGTGTATCAAAAACAAGACATTTTTTACACAAACACATATTTGTTACAGGATATTTAGTTTTGTTAGCAAACATGCTTACATTAAATTATGAATTGACAGAAAGGCTCCAGCTTCCCCTCCAGCGATAATGAGGATTTGTGACAGCTGATCACCTCGAGAAATGTGTGTTGACGGTGGATTCTTCTTACTGTTTGGGTGTTGTATACACCCAGAAAAATGTTCAGGTGACTCAGTGTACTTAATTAAAAGTAGGGTAAGTGATATTCTTTGTTTAAAAAACCCCACTATATTCTTATAGTAATCATTGCTATAGAGTGTATAGTGTTCCAGTTCCAATTGTGTCTGCTCATGTCTTTGTGTCATCACATCCAATTTCACTTGTTTAATCTGTATCCTGACTGAGTTCTCTATAAAAATAAAATAAAATGTGTATCCTTTGATCTGGAGAGCTGGAGAAACATGGAGACTTCAGTAAGTCTGTTTGTTCAGACTTACTGAACAAACACTCTATAGCAATGAGTACTATCAGAATATAGAGCTATTTAACCGTACCTTTAATGTTAGTACACAAAGTAAGGTGAGTCACTGTACTTGACGAATGGACACAAAAAGCCATGCTGTGTTGCTTTGAGACCCCAGACACTTGAGGTGATGGATGCCTGCAGGTTGCTGTCCAGCACAATGTTTCCCAGACCTTGTTAATGATTGCTCCTCTGCTGTGTAAAGTATAGCCTGGCTGGCTGTAGCAGTGCCAGTGTGGACCAGCTGACAGGGGTCTGTCTGTGTGGTGGGCTAACGGATGCGTGGACCAGGGCTGCTGAGCTGGGTTGGTTAACCCCTTCAATCCGGGAACGCATGCTGTGTCATTAAAAAAAAAAAAATTGTGCCATTATTTTATACTATGGGCTATTCAAAAGAAATAGCCGATCTACAAGCACGTAGCGCGGCACCGAACGCCGTGCCACAAGCTTGTAGATCTGCTATTTTTTGGGGGGGAAAAACGTGAAAGTTTGTGCAAATCTTTATACCGTATTTAGAAAAGCGAGCATTTTTAACTCAAATCTTTGCTTGTGGGGGATTAAAAAATGTCTTCTAAATCCTAACAGTTTTTGGAAAAAATAACTTATGTTGCTATGATATCAGTGGTTCCCCAACTTTTTTCGTGTCAAGGACCGCCCAAAATGATAGGTATTTGTCCCCCAGAAGCAAAGATTTGAGTTAAAGACGGGGTGCCGTGATTTTCTGTGATTTCCCCCCAAAAAACATAATCATCAGGTATTATGGTTATACTAGGAGGAAGATTCTTTTTCAAAAAAGTGTACAGAAATTGTTAAAATTATGTTTTTATGTGGACACGCCTCCAGTTCATTAAGTATACCTGGTTCTCACCACCTTAGCACCTCCTCCACCACCTTAGCACCACCCACCTGTCCTAGTCCATCCTCCTCCTCATGCCCACACCTGTTGTGTTATGATAATGAGGGGGAGGGTATGTTTTTACTATGTCACTAAAGCGCTGTTTCTCTATTGGCACGTTTGACCCTCAAGGTTTCAGCCTCCAGGTAGAAACTCAAAATAGTCAGAGAAGACATAAAACACCATAAAAAACACCACCAGGGGGCTTTAATGAAGTTCTATCAACCTCATAGACACATGAAAAACAGAAAAAAGTGCAAAACCAAGGCACCACCTCTTTAAGGATGTATTTGCACACATTTTCACGTTTTTAAAATGACTGAGATGCGTTCCTGGATTGAATGGGTTAACTGGAGAGAATGGATGGATGTGAGCTTCAGGGCAAGCTGTGGGGGGGGCGGGGGGGTAGGACCACAGAGCAGACCATAATTAGAGGCAGAGATGTGCCAAAGCCTGACAGCACAGTTACTCTGTAGCCCCAGGCCCTCAGCCCATGCCACTGTACTCCTTTATCTGTCCTCCCCCTCTTCTCCCTCTCCTCCCCCTCCTCTCTCCTGCTCTCTTTCTTTCTCTCCAGGTCATGACAGGAGTCACGTAAATATTTCATGCTCTCTTTTGTCTTTTGTACTATCTGGTAACTTTCATCCTCCTCTCTTGCTCTCTGTCTCTTTCGGCTCTCAGCCCCGGTGCTGAGTGTATTTGGAGGATGGTGTGTGTGTGTGTGTGTGTGTGTGTGTGTGTGTGTGTGTGTGTGTGTGTGTGTGTGTGTGTGTGTGTGTGTGTGTGTGTGTGTGTGTGTGTGTGTGTGTGTGTGTGTGTGTGTGTGTGTGTGCATGTGTGGGTGTGTGTGTTTGTGTGCGCGTGCTCGTGCATGCGGAGATCTCCAAATTGCTACTGTTGATACTTATTTTCTCTGCCTCTATTGCTGCAAGGTTACAAACATCTTCTTATTCCACACATCTCAGGCTCTCCAGTGAAGAGTCCTGTGAGATGCCTTTACAACACATATATCAATATCAGAATCAGGTTTATTGTCACATCACAGGTTTACAAGGTAAAAAAGTGGGTGAAATTCGTTTTTGTACATCATTCCCATCGCAACGTTAATTTCCATAGAAAGAAGAGAAGAGGGGGGGAGGGAGAAGAAGAAGAGGGGTGGGGGGCAGGAGATCAAACAAGAGAACGACAGAAGCCAAACAAGTTTTATCTACATATTTACAAAGTACCTGAGATAAGAAACAAACTAAGGACTAGTATTAAGGACTCTCGTCTCTCAGAGCAATTCCATCATTTTAGTCATCCTACCAGGCTATTTTCCTGGCTCAGAATTGACCTTTGGGAGGTGGCTACATATGACACTAAACACGATCCTTCCACATTGTGACGATGTGCAACAGTAAAGGCAATAATGACCATGTGTTGTTTTATTTGACAGAATTGTATCCATGTTCATGTTCTGAACATTTTGATGAACACAACTAGAATCATGTGGATCTCAGGAACAGTATGGATCCAATGTTGATGTTGTAGACTCCCCCCCCCCTCAGATCATAAAGCCGTGCTCTTCCAGACCCTACTCCCTTCTATTCCTCCTCAGCCACAATCCTTTAAACCAAATTCCAACCAGCGCTTCCAACAGGCTTTTCCAGCTTATCTCTCCCTTTCCCCTCCTACTGCCCCAGCCCAACCTTCAGTTAATGACCTAGTCAATGATTTTAACTGCACTTGTACTCAAATCCTTGATTCCATTGCCCCATTCAAAATCAAATAATTCTAAGCCAAAGACAATTCTCTGGCAAAACGAACAGACCAGGGAAATTAAAAAACAATGTAGAAAGGCAGAACGAAAGTGGAAAAAAGATAAGCTCATGTCCTCACACAACTACCTCAGAGATCTGATGCACAAATATCTGTCAGCTGTTAAGGATGCCAAAAATGACTATTTTTCCAAGTGTAATTGCCTCCAACGCCCATAACTCCAGGATAATGTTCCAAGCAATCCAACCTGTCATTAGCCCACCACCCAGTCAGCCCCAAGAAGCTTCCCCAGAAAAATGCGAAGAGTTCCTGCAACATGTTATCACCAAAATAGAGGGAATTAGACAGCGGTTGTCCGCTGAACAGACAGTGCCAGGTGATTGTCCGGTGCCACCCTCCCAACTCACCTCATTCAACCCAATCACAATAGCAACTCTTTTGGAAATTGTCACACACATGAAATCCTCATCATGCCCCCTTGATATCATTCCCACCACATTTTTGAAGGAGAACATACAAACTGTTGCCCCCCATATAGTATCCATTATGAACTGTTCACTGGAATATTTCCCTCAAATTTTAAAAATGCCCTGGTCCAACCGCTTTAAAAAAAAAACGTCACTAGACCCCCTAGTTTTAAATAATTTTAGACCTATTTCCAAATTGCCGTTTTTATCGAAAATCGTAGAAAAAAATCGTGTCTAAGCAACTGATTACTTTTATGAATTTTAATTCTGTCTTTGAAAATGTTCAGTCGGGTTTCAGGGCACTGCACAGCACAGAGACGGCACTCTATTCACAGCAGCCATATTTTCACTTCCTTAACAGGTGTTACCAATGATACTAATGCTAATGTTCCATTAAGTGTAGCACAGTGGTTTTCAGATGTTTCAATTTCCACGACCCCCATAACTCTGAGAGTCTACAAATGTAACCAACTGGACCCGTAATACATTTGTACACTCTCAGAGTTACACAACCGTAAGGGGCCATTTGGAACCCCCTTTAAGGAACCATGAGGGTCCCTGAACCCACATTTTAGTCCTACTGGTGTAACAGTGTTTCCAGTGAGTCGACATGCATAATATCAGCACCCTGACTCTGTTTGACCAGAATGGAACAGAGCCTTCATTAGTATCATTGGTAACACCTGTGAATGTCTTCATTATATGGCTGCTGTGTGAATAGAGCCTATTGGGCCCTCCTGGATCCTCCCACAACTCACTTTGTCACACAGGGGGGACGGAGCTTTTTCGGCCCGGGCACACCGTTCAGTACCGCGGGAAGTAGGGGTGCGGGGGGGGGCGGCCGCCCCCCCTCCCCCCAGGTACCCGCCCCCCCATCAAAAAAAAGTTTTTTTTTTTTTATAATAAATCGGTAAAATCAGGCAAAAATATGAATTATATAACAAAACTCTAACCTAACCCTAATCCTAACCCTAAAACCGAAATAAAGACACCAAAAACTGGGGGGAAAACGAACCGAACCCGCCCAGAACCGCGTGCATACCGCACCCCTAACCTAAAAGGTCTTCCCGCGGCTATGACACCGTTGCTCTGGAATACCCTACCCTTGGATCTTAGGTTAGCAGAGTCAGTGTCCTCTTTTAAATCGCTTTTGAAAACACATCTGTATATAAAGTGTTTTTCCTAAGGATTGTTTTATGGACTGACTTTAAATGCTGTTTTTTATGTTTTTATTAGGGCTGGGACTCTCGATTCAAAAAATGTATCTAATTAATTAGAGGCTTTGTAATGAATTAATCGCAATTAATCGCATTTTAATCGCATATCAATATTTGACCTGAGAACAGTGAAAATATTTTTTTTCAAATGGATTTTGGCATACGTCTTTCAGTACATGTACTCAAGAACTGTACTTAAGTACAATTTTGAGGTACAGTATTTGCACTTGACTCTCTAGTATTTCCAATTTCTAATACTTTTACTTCTACTCCAGTAACTCCACTATATCTCACAGTACCCAGGGGGCAAAGGGTACCCCCCTGCATTTGCCCTGCCATAAAAGGTTGTCCACCAGAAATAATATCTATGACCCAGTAGGATCACAACCTATATGGACAACCCGGTCAATTTTTTGCTGGAAATCCAATATGGCCGCCTCAATATTGCCCCCTATCAGAAAATAGCTTTGGTGATAACTTTTGAACCTGATGGGCTAGAAATGCAAACTTGGTGTCTATTTCATGGTTTCAGAGCATGAGAAACTCAATGGAATACTTATCTTTATGATTAGGTGTGTCTGGACCTTTACTTTGCATATTTCCAAGATGGACGCCACCCGAAAATGAGTTTTACTATGACTTTTACAGTGACAGCTAACTGTTATGGCAAAAAGTCTGCTTTTTAAGCAATATGAACACATTTGGTCAGTTTGAGCTTTCATTTCTATGTTGTCAATATGGCTGCAGTCATAAATAATGTATGGTATTACATTTTTGCTCAGATTCTATCTATAGTTGTGGGGATGATTGCAGAGAAAAATCTGAGAAAAAGCCCACAATGTATCTTATGTATCATTTTAATGAACTAACTACAATATAAACAGACACATGCACACTCCAAGACTTGCCAAAAACTTCAACTTTAGGGCTATACAAATTAACATAGTGGTATGCATTCAAGTAACATAACAAAATATAGACTACTTAGTGACAAACAGAGTAAAAGCGGAGTTGAGGTTGCCTACAAAAGGTTCATTTTGACCTCTATGGTGCTGTCTTGCCTGCTTCTAAAGCCAATGATACTATGGTACAATGCTATTCACTGTCACTGTTGTCACGTGTTGCACTGATCCTGCTGTATCGTGTCTCCAGTCCCTGGCAACGGCATCCTAAGTAGCATGGAATTTCCTTCTTTGCACAGGAACAGTTTTTCTGGCAGCCTTTGATACAGCTGCATGTAGATGCAAGGGGGACTGCATTGCTAGCACTGAGAGACCATCCATACTCTGCGAAAGAGGGAATATTCGGCTTGGCGATGTGTGCACATTTATCTATTATGGTTGCTAGAGCAGCTCTTCTCAGGTGCAGGTCAAAGGCATTCTCTGTCGGGGGCAGCAGCTTTAAGAGGGTTGATCTATTATTGAGGAACTTGTACACTCTAAGCTTACTCAGGTCAAAATCCTCCGGGTGGTCCGCTTTGGATGTATATACAGCAATTGTGAGGTCTCGTGCCTCATTGATGACGTCATCTGAGAGGGAATCAGAAGAGTTTTCACCAAACTCCTCAAGTGCAGGGAGATCCAGACACATGCTGGCCTTGAACCATGCCTTCTTCCCAGTGAAGAAGGGATAGCTGGTGGTATCTCTGCCACTTAAACTATGGATAAAGGGCAGGGCACGACACTGTGCGATCCCCAGTGCTGATACCATTTGATGGATAGGAAGGTATGAATTTTGCTCTGTTCTCACCCACAGCTCTGGAAGGCATCTGAGATGGGTTGCTTTATAGTAAAGGCACATGATGATGATGTCTGTGTCATTGGCATGGATGACAACTCTGTCAACTTTGTCATTCTGGACACTGTACAGGGTGTGGAGTATTATTCTTGTATCAGCCTCCTGTTGTGTGGATTCTAGTGCAGGGACATCTTCAATAGACCCCTCCTTGATCACCACACTCATTGTCTCTTCTTTAAACCCCCCACCCAGGTAAAGATGTGTTGGACCAAGGGCCGACTTAAGTTTCTCATTTTCACACCATTCGTCACAGAGGAAACTCAATAGGTTTGCCTTGTTAGCTGACACAGCAAAAAACTCCAGAGGATCTGGAGCTGTGTAATGCATACTGACTTCATATTCTTTGGAAGGTTTTGGTCGAGCATATCTGTGTTCTTGCTCAGCTGTCTTAAGACTAGGTCCACTGTACCGGTCACAACAGAAGTGAATGATCTCTGTGCCAGCAGGCACATCATTCAACAGCAGACGTTGGTATCGTTCAGCGATTGTTCTAAATGCTTCACCTTTCAGGAACGACCAATGGCGTATGGCATACATGGCATCAATAACTACTGCTGTTTTTCTGTCTTCTGTAGGCAGGTCAGGGATGCATGCAACTTTGGTCTCCTCTTTCAGGACCTTCACAAGGCTTGCCTTGGTACCTGTTCTCATCCTGCCATCTTCCTGGAAGAGGGAAGGGGGGGGGGGGAAGTCACTGCACTCGTGGTTGCCTATAAAGTCAACAAGGTTGAGTTCTCCACCACTGGCTATGATTTGGGTCATGCGCAGGAGGGCAGTAATTTCATTGCTCTTGCCAGGTGCTGAGGTTTTCCCCTTCAATTTTTTTGATTTTGTGTTTTGAGTTTGGAAAGTGTTAAGCTTCATTATGCTTGTCTTCTTCTGATCACTGGACAGTGATTCACACAGTGCCTTCAGACCCAGTTCTTTCACACTCATCAAGTCGTCCTTGACTGTGGAATCAGCACACTGTCCTGTAGATATGTTGATCATGGATGATGTGCTCACTGTAAATGGGTTAGTCTCCACTGCTGCCATGACCTTGACTACCATCTCTGTATCCCGGGTCACACGACTCTGACCAGACTCATGGTGTGGGTTGGAGGAGTGGAGGTGGAGCATAGACTTGAGCTCTGCAGAGACAGCTGCAGTGAGTGGTTTTGTGTAGACCCATTTTGTCCGGGCAGCAGGGCTGAGTGTAATGCCATCCAGACCGCTTGCTTCCTTGGCATCAGCATTATAGGTCTGCTCCAGTAGCATGTCAAGAGCAACACTGTTGTGGCTGCCATCTGCTCCTCTGCCAACAAATACACCTGCCATCAGTGCTTCATGTACCTCTGAAGCTGTTTCTGGTAGTTTCTTCATCTCAGCCAAATACAGAGGTAAAGATTGCTGCCCGTACTTGTAGTGGCCTGCTGCAGTGAGGTAGGGTATCATTCTTGCTGATTCCCAGAGATGTCCTGTCCAGTCACCTTCCCGATCGTAGTAGATAAACCTTTGGAGAATATCTGACATCTCCAGGAAGGTTGTCCAGAGGACTGCAGTTGGTTGGAAATTCCATGCTACTTAGGATGCCGTTGCCAGGGACTGAAGACACGATGCAGCAGGATCAGTGCAACACGTGACAACAGTGACAGTGAATAGCATTGTACCATAGTATCATTGGCTTTAGAAGCAGGCAAGACAGCACCATAGAGGTCAAAATGAACCTTTTGTAGGCAACCTCAACTCCGCTTTTACTCTGTTTGTCACTAAGTAGTCTATATTTTGTTATGTTACTTGGATGCATATCACTATGTTAATTTGTATAGCCCTAAAGTTGAAGTTTTTGGCAAGTCTTGGAGTGAGCATGTGTCTGTTTATATTGTAGTTAGTTTATTAAAATGATACATAAGATACATTGTGGGCTTTTTCTCAGATTTTTCTCTGCAATCATCCTCACAAGTATAGATAGAATCTGAGCAAAAATGTAATACCATACATTATTTATGACTGCAGCCATATTGACAACATAGAAATGAAAGCTCAAACTGACCAAATGTGTTCATATTGCTTAAAAAGCAGACTTTTTGCCATAACAGTTAGCTGTCACTGTAAAAGTCATAGTAAAACTCATTTTTGGGTGGCGTCCATCTTGGAAATATGCAAAGTAAAGGTCCAGACACACCTAATCATAAAGATAAGTATTCCATTGAGTTTCTCATGCTCTGAAACCATGAAATAGACACCAAGTTTGCATTTCTAGCCAATCTGGTTCAAAAGTTATCGCCAAAGCTATTTTCTGATAGGGGCCAATATTGAGGCGGCCATATTGGATTTCCAGCAAAAAATTGACCGGGTTGTCCATATAGATTTTGATCCTAGAGGGTCATAGATATTATTTCTGGTGGCCAACCTTTTATGGCAGGGCAAATGCAGCACCCTAAAAAAAGGTGGGTTTTGCCCCCTGGGTACAGGCAAATATTTGACTTTTACTCTACAATTATTTGAAAACTTTAGTTACAAGTTACTTTAGATTTCGATTATTATTATAAAACATACAGTAACCATGTGAAAATAGCAGATCTACAAGCGCAAGGCATTGTGAGCTTGTAGATCTGCTATTTTCCACCACTGGAGGCTGGTAGAGTGTGTTGTTATTACTGTTGTTTTATAGTCGTTTAATGAATTATTAATAAAAATCGCGCGCATGTGACCTGCACCGCATCCGTCTGAAACTCGTCCAGTGAGAAACGTTCCGCGGTGCAAAAATAGGTGCGGTTAAAATGCCGTAATTTTTTTAACACGATAATTTTTCTGTCATTAATTGATCGAAATGAACGCATCCCGGCCCTAGTTTTTATGTTTTTGTTCACTGATTTCTTATTTTATTCTTTCTCTTGCTGATGTTTGCGGTTTTTAACATGTATGTAAAGCACTTTGTAACTTTGTTTGGAAAAGCACTATACAAATAAAATTCATTCATTCATTCATTCAATGTGGATCTCAGACTTCATGTATCAGTCATCTATGATTTCATTCATCTATGACATATCTATGACATATGACTCCAAATTTAGCTCCATTTACTTCCATTTTGACATTCATTATAGTTGAATATTTCAAAGTATTACAAAAGGGGGGGAAACGGCCTTCTGGCAGTGTGCACAAGAACTTTGGCGTTGATTGGTCCAGCGGCATGTGCATGTACATTCATGTGTGTGTGCATGCGTACATGAATGAAGAGGAATAGGTCAGTGCATGCTGGTAGGTGCATGCTTTGTGAAGCTGACTCAATGACTCACTTAAGAGAGCCGGTATAGAGTACAGAAGTCCTGATATCACTCGTTCATCCCCTGGCTCGTAAAGTAATTTCTCTATGGAGAAAAACATTGGGTCATCATAGAATCGCCTCATATAAGAATTGTGGTCCAAAAATAAACAAACTGTCTCTGCGATATTGTCAGGGAGGTGGCTTTCTATTGTTTATGATAGTCAGTCACTCATATTTGAAACAGTCCGTTTCTGGCGAAACTTTTACTAATTTGGCGGAAGTAACATTAACGTGTTGTCACCGTCAGTTGATGTTCCATATCCAATAGGGGTGTGCCGATACACTAATTTCACGAAACGATACGATACGATATTTGGCTCACAACTTCGATACGATTTCGATACGATACGATACGCACTTTTTTTATTATGAAAATATATGGAGGAGAAAAAAAGAAAATGCAAACAAATAATTCTGTTTTTGCATTATTCAGACATGCAAACTTGTAGCTTTTCAGCTACAATAGCCGTTTTGAATCCAAATAGTATGACACCGAAAAAAAAATATGTTGTCACTCTTTTCACTTCGGGGCCGTTTGCATGCCTGATTATTATGATTGTAAAAAAAAAAAAAAAAAAAAAATGTTTTTCAAAAACGATATTTTTTTTTCCAAAACGATACATATCGTCGCGAAAACGTATCGCGATATATCGCGGGACGATATATCGGCACACCCCTAATATCCAAGAGTAAAACCGCCGGGGTCATTTGTTTATTTTTGGAACACATTTCTTATTTGACGCGATTCAGAACGGGGGGGAAAAACGCGACCCAGGTAGGATGTGTAAATTAAGTCAGACTTCGGTGCTCTATAGGTTGAGGGGAACAAAAATGCTTAAAGTAACTAAGGCTAGAAAAAAAACAAAAAAAACAATGTGTATCTGCAAAAGCGATACAAATATGGAATAGTTGTGAAAATGATTTAACAATGTGTAATTCAATCTGCAAATTTAAGAAAATGTATACATTTAATATGGTAACTAAATATAATAATATAATATAATGTAACAATAATATACCTTACTATAACAAATATAATAATATGTCATTATTAATTGTGTAATTATTTAAATTGTAGACATATCATCTTTGTTTCAATTGATTGATTATTCTGCAATTGTTTCATATAGCTTATTTAAAGCAAGAAGGGTAGGCGCTATATAAGCTAAAACTTCAGCCTACACCTTTTCGGTCTGGCAGTCTTGTGCTGCTTTTTTTTTGTTTTTATTGTACAAAATGTCATATGTGTACATGGCTTATAATATATGATCATAATATCATCTAAATAAACTTTAACTGACTAAAAGGTGTGGTGTGTGTGTGTTGCATTATTACATCCATGTTTCCATAATATGTGTGTGAGACTGAGAGCATGTTGGCTCATATGCTGCACCGCGTGTTAACAGATCTGAGGGCGGATTCAGACTATGGTCCCGGGTGCGCACCTCGGACCACATGGCAGATGTTGTGGTAGTGTGAACGTAGCGTACCGTTCCCCGTAACGCATCACCGTACCGTACCCGAAACCACCTGGGGAGGTAGTCTCGGGTCCGATTGCTGCGGACTCGGGATCGGGACGCGGCAGTGTGAATCCATCCGTACCGACAGGAGGAAGTGGACTGCTAATCATATATCATTTATATATTTTTATAATGACGCATTATTTTAGCTGGGTTATATCTTCTCATAGGTCTACTTGAATGTTGACAAGAAATAATAATCCCGCTAGTGTTTGAGTAGTACGAGCCGTGAAAAATAATAAACCAAAAACACATGTGTGGCGAACGTATATAGGCTATAAGGATACCAAGGCTTAGTCCTTGACGTCACTGCTAAAATACCAAGGATGCATCAGTGACGTGACTATCATATTGATAATAACAGAGACGCGAGAGACAACGTTACATTTTGAGGTTTCAAAGACCAATGCACACACTGCTTTGGTTGTGTATTGTTGTTCTGTTATTATTATAACTCAAGACAACGTCAAGAACACAGTCAAACTTTATTATTCACTTTAAACTCTGACAAGTGACTCTTCTTCTGTGAATGACATTCTGTGTCTCCCAAAGCCCCATAGTCAACAGCGCCCCCA
This sequence comes from Gymnoscopelus microlampas, assembly GCF_963454915.1. NCBI lineage: Eukaryota > Metazoa > Chordata > Actinopteri > Myctophiformes > Myctophidae > Gymnoscopelus > Gymnoscopelus microlampas. The sequence continues at coordinate 63,958,463 of NC_139962.1, read as the reverse complement.
TGAGGCACATATTTACCATTACTGTTGCATGACGTGTACTCGAGTACGGAAGAATTTTGGCCAATGTGAAGGCTGGCCAGCTGGGAGAGGCCAATCGTACTCGGGAACGGTTCGAATCAATCGGACCCAGTCTGAATCCGCCCTAAAAGGCTACAACACCAACACACCCGGTTGTGTTCTCAAACCATCTGTTGTAAGCAGGGCTGAAGAAACAGGACGTGGCACCAATTCACTGTATTTTCCCCGTTCCGAATCGTTTAGCTCTTCGGGCCTTTTTTGTCGTCTGAGTGAGCAACATTCTTATGGAATCCGACAGGAGCATATGGGGAGCACAAAGTGATTGTTCCAGTTTTTCTGTCAGTTTAAAGTGATATGCTACAAGTCCCACGGTCAATTCCCCTGCTACATGTGACAGATAGCAATTGGCGCAAGCTGCAGCGACAGCGGCAAGATGGGTTTTCCACTTGACGTGAGCAGTGGTGTAGAGTAACTAAGTACAGTACATGTACTCAAGTACTGTACTGAAGTACAATTTTAGGGTACTTTTACTTTACTGGAGTATTTCCAATTGTCTATACTTTTACTTCTACTCCACTACATTTCAGAGGCAAATATTGAACTTTTACTCCACGACAATAATTTGAAAACTTTAGTTACTAGTTACTTTGCAGATAACAGTATTACATTATAACATATACATTAACCAATTCAGCCCTATTTTATACCTAGTCTGTTTGAAAATAGCAGATCTACAAGCTCACAACGCAGACGCGTTGTGAGCTTGTAGATCTGCTATTTTCAAACATTTTAGTACTTTTACGGTTGGTACTTTAAGTACATTTTGATACCAATACTTTTGTACTTAGTAACTATTGAATTCCTTTTACTTGTAACAGAGTACTAATACATTCCAGTATTGATACTTTTACTTAAGTAAAACATTTGAGTACTTTTCTCCACCACTGGACGTGAGTGAGAGAGAGCTTCTATGCTCGGAGTATCTATGAGTGGAATTTATATCAGTAAGGATGGAGTTGAACCCCCCCCCCCCCCCCCCAGTTATCATGGTCTGGTGAGGTGTGTGGGTGTGTGATAGTGGTTTGTGGAGAGATATGCTATCAAACAGGAAGTGCCTGACGGCGTAACGGACCGAGAAAGATTAGGAGGATATCTCCTCCGTGTCAATGAGAGCCTCTTAATCCCTCAGGGTGAAACGTTCTGTGTGTGTGTGTGTGTGTGTGTGCGTGCGTGCGTGTGCAGTGCCGGATTTATAGGAGTTGAGGCCCCTGGGAATTTTTTTGCGGATTTTTGTTACTTTAATTTGGTTAATTCGGTAGGGTCACTTGTATGTGTGCGTGCACCGGTGGTGGAAAAAGTACTGCTAAATGTTTTACTTGAATAAAAGTATCAATACTGCAATGTAGAAGTACTCTGTTACAAGTAAAAGTCCGGAATTCAAAATTTACTTGAGTAAAAGTGCAAAAGTATTGGTATCAAAATGTACTTAAAGTCTACTATGTGTGGAGTTTGCATGTTCTCCCCGTGTACCAAAAGTAAAAGTATTAAAATGCTTGAAAATAGCAGATCTACAAGTTCACACTGCGACGTGTTGTGAGCTTGTAGATCGGCTATTTTCAAATAGCCTAGGTTTAATATAGGGCTAAAGTGGTTAATGTTTGAGATATAATGTAATAATGTATATCTGCAAAGTAACTAGTAACTAAAATGTTCAAATAATTGTAGTGGAATAAAAGTACAATATTTTCCTCTGAGATGTAGTGGAGTAGCAGTAAAAGTACAGACAATTGGAAATAATCCGGTAAAGTAAAAGTACCTCAAAATTGTACTTAAGTACAGCACTGGAGTAAATGTACTTAGTTACTTTACACCACTGGTGTGCGCATGCATGTGTGTGTTTCTTTGTGTGTATCAAGAGTTATAAAATGTACACCTAGCAGAGAAAAGGGCAACTGTGACAATTATGATGACCATCACACAGCTGTTGCTGTTTGTTTGGCTGGTGTTAGGGTTGTAAAAAAATGCATTTTGTACAGGTTACTAACCTACTAATAGGCTCTATTCACAGCAGCCATATTATGAAGACATTCACAGGTGTTACCGATGATACTAATGAAGGCTCGGTTCCATTCTGGTCAAACAGAGTCAGGGTGCTGATATTGTGCATGTTGGCTCACTGGAAACACTCTGTTACACCAGTTGGGGTCCAGGGACCCTCATGGGCTTCCAAATGGCCCCTTACAAGTGTGTAACTCTGAGAGTGTACAAATGTGCATTTGTACACTCTCAGAGTTATGGAGGCCGTGGAAACCACTGTGTTTGGATTCAAATTCAATGAAAGTGTGTGCCGGTTTAATAACTGTAAATATTTGCATGTTTGCAGTTTTTGTGCAGACAGCCACCCAAAATTCATCTGCCCTCGGCGCACATTCAAGAGAAAGTGACCATTAGACCTTCCACTCCGGTGAACATTCCAGAGATGAAAAAAGCACTGATTAAGCATCCAGATCGTTGTTTTGTGTATTATTTGTTGTCAGGTTTAATTCATGGATTCTTTGCTGGCTTGTGTAGTCTACCCTCTAAGATTTTCATCTGCGGAAATCTTCTATCCGGGGCGAAATACCCGAAAATGACCACAGCCTTTTTAAAATGACCACACTTCCAACATGGCGCTATCTTCTAAACCGTTGGAGCTACAGATTTTCTAAGGTGCTCAAAATGTTCAGAATACTCATGTTTGAAACCCGTGCCCGAGCCAGCAACCCTACAGGTCATCATAGTGGCCAAATCCAATATGGCCGCCACCTGAAAAAGGTTTTGTCTATAACTTTTGAACCAGATGAGCTATGAATGCAAACTTGGTGTCTAAATCATTGTCAATGTTTTTTGACAATTAGAAACATGTTGGAATGCTTACCTTTATGACTGGGTGTGGCTGGACCTCTATTTTGCATATTTCAAAGATGGCGATCTGACAATTAGTTTTACTTCCCTTAATCTTCTTCATTTTTGCAAACTTGTCTATTTTATACTTTTTGAACATTAAAAACACATTAGAATGCTCATATTATTGATTGAAGCCATCTAGAGCACTCTGATTTGCTTATTATTACAAATATGGCCTATATCAAAAATGTTATGTAACATGAAGTTTCATCCAGAGTGTAGAGTTGTTGGAATCATCAAACTGAAGAAAAGAAACAACCTGTGTACAGATGTTGAAACAATAGAATATGAGTTGAACCCAAATTATACAGCAACAGCCAGTACAGTATATGCAGAGCAATGCTCTGTATACATTGAATAATATCATACTAGTCAAAGGTGTATAGAATTTTAACAGTATTAACAGTACTTCTATATCGAGGATATCCAATGACTCCAGCTTCGCATAATTTGCTTTATGTCCACTACATGACTTTTGAAGCCACGGTGGAGGAGGATGGCGCAAGCTTTACTGGCATCTGCAAGACGGGTCCAGTAAGGTTCCCAAGTCTTAGTCATGGAGTCCCAATACCAGCCCAACGTACTAAAATCGAGGATGTAATGGCCTTTTGACAAGCTGAATGTATGTATCAGTTCTGTTGCTGTTGTAACACCAAGACAATTAAGTACAATGTGCAATAATACATATTGTTCAAATTCTATACATCCTATGATATGATTACATTTATGCTGTGCATTGTTGCACATAATTCAGTGTAACGATAGTTCATGTAGACACGGAAGGCAGAATGTTTATAAAATTCATTCATACTCCCCGGACCCCCCCCATTCGCTAACAAGCTATTCAGTTGTACTCCTTTAAATCTCACGTTCAAACTCTTGTCATTCTCATTCGCTACAAGCTAACTCACTCACGCCCCCATATACCCACAGTGCAACTCTGGCGGTCCATTTAAGCAGCCCCAGTTCTCTGTTCATTCTACGTGCTTAGCTGTCAGTGCCGGTTGTTCAGCTGTCAGTGTCAAAACTTGGATCAACGCTAGCGATCACTCTAAACGGTAACTTCTGCCAGCAGATGCGAGTTAAGTTGTGGATTCTTGCTTTACTCACTCTTTTTCTGGTGCGGATCATGTCCCGAAATGGCGATCAGGACGACGATTCGTATTCAGAGGAGGGTGAGGAGGACGAGGAGGATGGCTTCATTGAGGACACCCAGATGGAAGCCCGTTCAGAATCCTTGCCTCCGAGCAGCCATCGTAGCCAAGAAGAAGCGGTAGTAAATACCCAGTCCGTCCGCCGCTCCAGTAACAGGTTGGCTAAAAGAGGGATTCCATTCCCTGTCATCATGGATTGGCCAGTGGGAAGAATCCTGGAAGAACTCTTCAGGCTCGGCATCCTACCTCCGGCGGGTAGTTCGCATGAAGCCCTTTTCCAGTTCCTTTGCCAGCAGCAAGAGGGCAGCACGAGCACGGCTCAGGCCAACGCTGCTCCGATCAGCCCAGCTGTAAACCCCGCCCCCCCAAGGAAAGCCAGAGCCAAGGCTAAAAACATCGAAGCTAGCGCTCAACCCGCTCCAAAAAGGGCCAAAATTCAAAACCCCGCGGTTAATCCAACTGTCACTGATTCTGTGCTTGCCGCCCTAAATAAAATCCAGGTTTCGCTGACTAGGATGGATTCCAGGATCCAAACGCTGGAGAGCGGAGTGCATGCAGCTCCCGTTCCAGATCCAGTCACCGGGGAACTTGCGCAGGTGGATGACGTCATCTCCCTTGGCCGGGTGATTCCTCCGGTCGTGCCCCAGAGGACTCTGGGATCTGCAGTTCCAGCTACGGGTTCAGGAGTACCATTCTTCTCCCCGGCAGCCGCTATTTCCCCGAATCTAAGAAGCCAAATTCTGGCAGGTAATGATGTAAACTTGATTAAGATCTTGCTAACCTCTGCCGAGTCAGGCCTCGGAGAGAAACGCATTATTAACTGTGGGGACATATCTGTTTGTCTCAAAGATAGTGATCCGAGACTGACCAAGGACATGACATTAACTGAGTTTACCGTAGCGTTTGGGGTTTACAGAGATGTAATCTGCGAAACGTACCCTGACAGGAGAGCTGAGCTAGACACCTATTTGGCTATCGTAGCAGACCTGGCCTTGTCCTACGGGGGGACTTTATTCTATCAGTACCACAAGTCTTTTTCTGCTAAAGCTGCCAACTTTATCCAGAAATATAATCAGCGCCTGGATTGGTCACTGGTTGACCTGGCCTTAATAAGTAGGCACTTCACAGGGCATCGCGCCCTTTCTTGTTCAGTTTGTGGTTCTTTTACCCACCAGAGCGGGCTCTGCCCAAGAGCAGTTTCACAGCCTGGCCACGCAGCTAAGAATGAGCCAGATGCAGCAGATCACAAGGTGAAGAAAGATCTTTCAAAATTCACGACTGTGTGTTTCAAATTCAATGAAAGTGTGTGCCGGTTTAATAACTGTAAATATTTGCATGTTTGCAGTTTTTGTGCAGACAGCCACCCAAAATTCATCTGCCCTCGGCGCACATTCAAGAGAAAGTGACCATTAGACCTTCCACTCCGGTGAACATTCCAGAGATGAAAAAAGCACTGATTAAGCATCCAGATCGTTGTTTTGTGTATTATTTGTTGTCAGGTTTAATTCATGGATTCTTTGCTGGCTTGTGTAGTCTACCCTCTAAGATTTTCATCTGCGGAAATCTTTTATCCGCTAAAAAAGAACCAGAGGTTGTAGACAAGTTGTTGGCTAGGGAGGTCGAGAAAGGCTACATGATCGGACCTTTTGATGATGCTCCTTTTCCTAACTATCGGATTAATCCGATCGGGGTCGCTACGAGGAAGTATTCTGGGAAAAAACGATTGATTGTTGACTTGTCGAGCCCTCATGACGATAGCGAGGATAGTATTAATAATTTAATCCCCCTCGCCCCGTTTTCCTTATGTTATGCCACTGTGGATCATGCAATCAGTTTAATTAAATTGGCAGGGAAAGGAGCTTGGCTCGGAAAAGCGGACATAATAGACGCTTTCAAAACAATGCCACTCCATCCCTCGCAGTGGCCCCTGTTTGGGGTTAAATGGCGAGAGAAAATGTATTTTGCTGTCAGACTCACTTTTGGTTGTCGGAGTAGCCCAAACATTTTCAACAAATTATCAGAAGCGCTGTGTTGGATACTGCTCAACACATACAGGCTGCCATTTCTTGTCCATTTGCTAGACGACTTTTTAGTGGTAGATTTCCCTAACAGTAAGCCAGACCACTCCATCAAAACAGTCAAAGAGGTTTTTGCAAAATTAGGAGTTCCCCTCTCTGTGGAGAAAACGGTGGGGCCCGTAAAAAAAATAGAGTTTTTGGGGATCAATCTGGACACTGAACTCATGCAAGCGTCGCTGCCTCTAGAAAAATTGGAGCGCATCAGAGAGGTTATGCAGCATTTCAACGACGCGGTGTCTATTTCCAAGAGGGAATTGTTGTCACTATTAGGGCATCTCAATTTTGCTATGCGAATAATTCCCCAGGGGAGATCATTCATAGCGAGACTTCTCGACCTCTCTAAGTCTGTTAAAAATCTAAATGATCAAGTGTTTTTAGATGATGGTTGTAGGTCGGATCTGCGGTTTTGGTCAACCCTGTGCAACCAGTGGAATGGCATCTCTTTTTTTTATCACGACGGTTTGAAATCGTCAGTGGATTTAGGGTTTTACACAGACGCAGCTCCTTCCATCGGGTTTGGAGGGTTTCTGAACATTTCGCGCGTCCCATATTCCGGGACTAGATAATAAAATTGCTGATGCATTGTCACGTTTTAAATTTCAGGAATTCAGGGATCTATGCCCAGATGCAGCTCCATCAGGTCTGGTTTGCCCAGCGTTCGACCAAATCACGCTAGATTACATGGATTCGGCTTCTCATTACATGAGACTGGGCCTTTCCAGCAACACATTAAAGGCATACGATGCTGCCTGGTCTTTTTTCATTTCTTTCTGTGCAGCTTTTTCAGTTTCTGTTTTCCCGGTCAATATTCCCATGATTTGCGCATTCATAGTTCATTGTGCAGAATCAAAAAGACTTCAGCCCTCTTCTATTAAAGCATTGGTCGCCGGTGTGCAGTTCCATTTAAGATGCCTAAACCCATCCGTGGGTAGTCTACTCGGGGATCCATCAGTTAAGCTCCTTTTCAACGGACTAAAGAAAGCACATCCCCAAGGCAATGATAAACGTCTTCCCCTCATTCTTTCACTGGTGCATAAATTAGTGTCTCAATTAAGAGCAGGGTGTTTTGGTCCTTTCGTTGATTCTTTATTGGAAGCTGTTTTTCTTTTGGCATTTTACGGGTTTCTTAGATGTGGGGAATACACTACGTGCACAGAGAGCTTTAACCACTTGCATGACTTGTCAATGTCTGATTTCTCTCGCCAACCTCACATGTTTTCCATCAATTTAAAGCACTCTAAATCTATTAAACACTCTAACGGGATTCCAATATTCATCGTAAAAACTGATACTGCTTTTTGTCCATTTTCCTCCATGTCTCGCTACCTCCAATGGCGGGTAAATCCTGGGGGAGATGAACCGCTGTTCGTCACGGATGTCGGGAGAGCCATGTCAAGGCCGTGGTTCGCTGCCAGGCTGCGCACAGTGTGCCAGCGATGTGGACTTTGCCCCAAGCTGTACACTCCTCACTCCTTTCGGATCGGGGCAGCAACCTCAGCAGCATCTCTGGTTCCATCATCCACTTTGAAAGCCATGGGTCGCTGGTCATCTGCTGCTTATGAACGCTACATTCGTTTAAATACAGATGAAATTCTTGCAGCTCAAAAAGCTATGAGTGTAAATGTATGATCAATTATGAATAAATCAGGAGTTGCATAATTGATGTCATGTTAAGTATTGCTCCTGCCAGAGCGCAGGTTGGGGGTCAGGTAAACACTATAGCATAGGTCGTGTTATGGTCTCACATAGGCTATAGTGTGGTAATATGATGTTATGGTAATTATAGCATCACTTGTTAACCATTAGGTATTGGTCGTGTTTGGTCTCACGTATACCTAAATATGGTAGGCTAAATTAATAAGCATTGGTCGTGTTGGGTCTCACGTATGCTTAAATGGTGGTTTAGTGGTAGGCAAGGTTAACCACTTAGGTATTGGTCGTGTTTGGTCTCACGTATACCTAAATGTGGTAGGCTAAATTATTAAGCATTGGTCGTGTTGGGTCTCACGTATGCTTAATGATGGTTTAGATGCAATTCACTATATAGTGTATTCCTTCTATATCAGGTCACCGCTCGGGCGAGTGGGACTTGCCTAAAGGGTTCGCATTGCTGCCATCATATAGAAGGAATTAGACATTGCTGTCTATACACATATTCCTTCTATATCAGGTCACCGCTCGGGCGAGTGGGACTTGCCTAAAGGGTTCGCATTGCTGCCATCATATAGAAGGAATTAGACATTGCTGTCTATACACATAGTTATTCATTATTTCATAGTTTATTTCCTTTAACATCAGAACACAGTAGTGTTTTGCCAAATGTGCATCTAATAGTTGCTGCTGCGCAGATTATCGGCTTTTAGATGTGAAGGGCATCTTCGGTATGCATTTAAAGGAAATGTGTCATCGCTGACACTCACATAGTTAATTCATGTAGCATATTTCGTTTATACCAAACGGGTTTAAATGAAATTGCGTCAGCTTGATGCTTTTACTGATAAACATTCTCATATAGGTAAGGTGTGGCTCAGTATTTGCTCACTGCAAGTGAGCGCGTGTTGGGGGTTTGTGATTAAAAAGATCTGTGTCAATTTTGCACAGGGAATCTGTATATCACATGAGCAGAGTCACACCGCCAAACTTGATTGCAATATCATTGCATATATGGTAAAGATTACCTTAATAAATGGTAAATGGTTCATAACGGTCTGGTTATTTCTGAGCTGAAGTGTCTAAATGAAATTCAGTGTAACGATAGTTCATGTAGACACGGAAGGCAGAATGTTTATAAAATTCATTCATACTCCCCGGACCCCCCCCATTCGCTAACAAGCTATTCAGTTGTACTCCTTTAAATCTCACGTTCAAACTCTTGTCATTCTCATTCGCTACAAGCTAACTCACTCACGCCCCCATATACCCACAGTGCAACTCTGGCGGTCCATTTAAGCAGCCCCAGTTCTCTGTTCATTCTACGTGCTTAGCTGTCAGTGCCGGTTGTTCAGCTGTCAGTGTCAAAGCTCCTCCACCTCCCCGGCCTCCTCCCTGGCATCTGGTGTTGGCAGGATAGTTCTGTAGATGGCGTCGTACTATGGTGATGGTTGTACATTAAGGGTTTAATGTTGGTCATGTTATAACTGTTGCGTTATAACTGTTGTGTTTATAACTGTTGTGTTATAACTGTTGTGTGATGTTATATTGTATTACGCTCTGCTCAGGGGGTTTGTGATTAAAAAGATCTGTGTCAATTTTGCACAGGGAATCTGTATATCACATGAGCAGAGTCACACCGCCAAACTTGATTGCAATATCATTGCATATATGGTAAAGATTACCTTAATAAATGGTAAATGGTTCATAACGGTCTGGTTATTTCTGAGCTGAAGTGTCTAAATGAACTGTACTAGCTGTATAATTATGAATGAATTGTACTCTAAATCATTCTATTGTTTCAATAACATTACATCTGTAAGATACATTGGTTGTTTCATAACATAGTGGCCATGTATGTGATATGCACATTAGAGTCCTCTAGATAGATTACATCATTAAGATGTAACATGTTTCTAATGGTCAAAAAACATGATTTAGACACCAAGTTTGCATTTGTAGCTCATCTGGTTCAAACATAGTCAAAACCTTTTTCAGGTGGCAGTCATATTGGATTTGGCCACTATGATAATCCTGGAGGTGGCACCCTTGCTACATCATCAGAGCATGCCCTGGGTTATATCTGGGACACATGTGGTGCTTTTAGATTGATTCACGCAAAAATATTCTTATGGCCCTGGACTGTAATAAGTTGACCGTTTTTAGCTGTTTTTTAGCTGTTTTTTAGCTGTAAAAGTGTAAAATTTGACATTTTACACTTTTCTATTTTTCACTAAACATGAGTATTGTGGACATTTTGAGCACCTCAGAAAATCTGTAGCTCCAACGGTTTAGAAGATAGAGCCATGTTTGAAGTAGCGGTCATTTTAAAAGGGGCGTGGTCATTTCCGAGTATTTCGCCCCGGATAGAAAATTTTTCATAGTTCCTAAATTGTTCCTTGGGGTCATATTAGCCAAGAACAGTTGAGATAATCTCTCCTAAATTAAGTGCATACATATGTTAGCCAGGTCCTAGACTATTAACCAAAACGATCCATGTTCCGTGAAGAAATGTTGCTAGTGGGAATGAAAACATAGACGCACCACCGGAAGTGGAGGGCTGGGGGCAGACCAAAACGCTGGTTTCCAGTCGACAGCCTTCCATTTATTGCTCCCCCCAGAGTCAAATTCAAAGGTAAAAATATAGCTGCAAGCAGCTATAATACGGGGCCAGGAGAGAGAAAGAGAGAGAGAGAAATGATAATTCCTTTAACAGGTCAGTTCATGAAAGTCCTTGCAGTCTTGTTTCCAATGAGGGCCTGTGAGCAATTAGGGGTTAAGAGTCTTGCTCAGGGACAAATTTCATTTCATCGACACATTTGCTGACCTGGCCTGGAATCGTACCTGGGGCAACCAGAGCCTCTGGCTCCCTAACCACTCAGCTATGGCCGCCCCTCAGAGAGAGAGAGAGAGAGAGAGAGAGAGAGAGAGAGAGAGAGAGAGAGAGAGAGAGAGAGAGAGAGAGAGAGAGAGAGAGAGAGAGAGATACGGAATAGATTGAAGAGACAGAGAGAGAGACATGGAAACGGAATAGATTGAAGAGAAAGACATGGAAACGGAATAGATTGAAGAGAGAGCCATGGAAACGGAATAGATTGAGTCAAGTTTTTTGCAATTCAACTTAAATGAGTTTGCATCAAGTGAGGCTTGAACCGGCAACCTTGCGGTCGTGAGGCACTCTTAGGTTGCTGCAACACTACCTATAGTGCTATAGCTTTGTCCAGGCTGATATTGTCTGTTGAGGATCACAAACTCTTGCCTTCTGTCATGACCCAAGCCCCTGTTTCACTAACACTAAGATCTCTCGTTCACAAACCATTTACCAATGAAGAAATTGTACATCTCCTCAGAACCAAAACTAGTGAAAGTAGCCAATCTACAAGCTCACAAACCATTAAAAGTTGTCAGATTGTACATCGGCTATTTTCACAATGAAGTATGGTATACATTGAAAAAACATACTCTCATTTGTATCTGAAAAGTTGTGAGATTGTAGATCAGCATTTCACAATGAAGTATGTAAGAAACACTCAATTAAGTATTTCATGTTATCTTTAACAATTGCAGATGTATTCATTAATAGTCATGTTGTGTGAAATGCAACTTAGTTGAAGTCTGCACCAAGTGAGGCTTGAACCTGTGACCTTGAGGTTGTGAGACATACACTTAAGCGGGAAGCTACTGGACCAACAGACAAACCTCTGAAAATAGAGATCACACTGATGATACAGTTTCACGCAAATAGCTGAAAAATCCTGGGTATAAGTGTTTTTCAAACTGCTCAAGATTGCGGACAATCTAAGGGCGGTGCTTACTGGTCAACGTGATAGATGTGTTCCTCATTAGTCAAGGCACATGTGTAAGCAGGTCTAATGGCTGTCGGCAAAACGAGGCATGACTTTTGACTGTTTAATGTTTGCATTTTCAAAAAATTGCTATAGCGCCCCCGTTTGACCAATTGGAGTAAGATTGGTTTCAGTGATATTTGGAATGGCCCTTTACATTTCTGCAAAGTTTCAAAGAATGGTAAGTCTGCATGTATGTGTTAGGGGCAGATGAATAATTATCATAAAACTGCAATATTCATTGGCTCATTAAAGCTTAATTTTTTCACTTAGAAAAAATCCGCTTGCACCGTTTGGTCGGCATAGGTCCAAAGTTCATGTGTAAATGTGGTTCATGCAGATTACTCAAAAATCCCAGGAGGAGATTTGCTTTTTACTGCTTTTCATATAATTCGAAATGGTGGGAGATCTAAAGGTCAGAGGTCAAAAGTCAAACAGTGAAAGTTGTTAGGCATGAGGAGACACATGTGTGCATCGAAGTTTCATGGCTGTAGGTCAAACAGGGCATGAGTTGTACCTGTTCAAAGTTGGCATTTTCAACTGAGTGCTATAGCGCCACCTTTTGACGAAAGATTGTGAGATTTATTTTTTGATCGTTTTTCATGACCATCTATCATATAGCCGAGTTTCATAAAAAGCGTATGCACGGTTCAGCCAGAACTGGCAAAAACGGCAGAAGAAATGGAATAATGCCAATAACAAAACGGGTCCATGCTGGAAGCCTGGCCCCGTAAAAACAGAGGATTGGTTCCCAGATTGCTAACCTACAGGTTGAATGCTAGCAAGTAGCAGCTCAAAGGAACAAGCATCATGCCACAATAAATGTAACCACAGTAAGGAACAGCGTTGGGTATTAGCAATTTGCAGATGTCGCAGCATCATGTTACTTTAGTGCTGTTTGAATAAGCAAACAGTCCATGGTCATTTGTATATCTAATGTACCAGAAAATACTCACAATGTGTGTTTGTGCTGGAGGCTAATGTCCTTCCACACACTGGAGTTGAAAACTGAAAACTGATGAAATTACACATTCAACAACTTATTTTCTCGTATCGGTTATTACTTTGATAATCACTTGACGTTGTTTTTCTCTCTCTCTGATGTTCTCTCTCTCTCTGATGTTCTCTCTCTCTGATGCTCTCTCTCTCTCTCTCTCTCTGATGTTCTCTCTCTCTCTCTCTCTCTCTCCCTCTCTCTCTCTCTCTCTCTCTCTCTCTCTCTCTCTCTCTCTCTCTCTGTCTCTCACTCTCTCTCCCCCCCAAAGAAAAGGAAAGGAAGGCTTAGGAAATGAAGGCAAAGAAACTGCCACGGCAAAGGAACTGCCACGGCAAAGCAACTGCTACGGCAAAGGAACTGCCGCGGCAGATGCCGCAGCCGGAAAGTGCACTCGCTCCTTCTGCTTTCATAAAGAAGACACTCTTCCTTATCTTGCAAATTTGATTTGCGTGTGCCTTTTCACCATTAGCCTGGTACATTATGCATGACAATGAACCTACATTAAATTATACACATCAAACGTTCAATTATGAAACTACATTAATGAGTGTATTAACAAGTTGCAAGTCAAAGTTCTCAATCAAGTGTGACCTAAAGGACCATTACTGTATAGTATGTATAATGTGTTTACAATAATTGACCAGGCACTACCAGTAAACTGTCATATTTATATGTTAATCTGTTAATGGAATGGAAGTTATCTGCCAGACAATTAAAGAGGCATTTAGCTCAAAGGTAGGGTAAGATAATTGAGTTTCATTTATTCATTGTGTGTCCCCCATCGCATTATCTTAGAATATCATTATTTTGTGTCAATGAGCCTTTACAGCTGCCTCAATAGCTGTTAGGGGATGCTGCCTTACAACAAATGACTGCTTCAATGAATGATTCAATGGATTTATATCTAATTATCATCATGGGACACCAAGAGCCGGAACAGCCCTCGTACAGGAATGACAATACAAGGTCACTTGCTAGAAAACGTGCTGCCATCAATCTTCATTTAATGACTGTATAGTACCTGTAGAGTAGACCAGGGGTCTTCAACAGGGGGTCCGGGACCCCTAGGGGGTCCTCAGAGCTACTATAGGGGGTCCGCCAAATCTTTGTGTGAGAGGATTTCGTTTTTTTACATTAACCACTTGAACCCTAGAATTCCTTTTCTAGGGTAACATTAGCCGAAAATAGCCGATCTACAAGCTCTCAACGCCTCGCAGAGCTTGTAGATCGGCTATTTTTGGCAAAGAGGTTATAGGTGTAGAGGGAGAAAATAGCAGACTAAGTAAAAAAAATCTGAAACACAATGTTATACAATATAGAGTAGGGGGTCCCTGCTTCATCTCTCTCTCAGCTAGGGGTTCCTTGGCCTGAAAAGGTTGAAGACCCCTGGAGTAGGTCCATACATGGGCAACTGACGGCCCGGGGGCCACAATGCGGCCCCTACCTTCACTTAATGTGGCCCGCAGGTTAATATTGTAATACTGATATATTATTGATTTCAGCTGTTACAATTCTTCCTTATTTTAAATTAAATAAAAATGTTGCTTTTCAGGATTCCAATTATGTTCCAATTAAAAAATACCCCCCAAAAAATACCCAAAAAATACCTAAAAAATATTCCGGATTCCAATTCCAAAATAGCAAAAATAGCTATACTGTAGAATCCTGTTAAAAAAAGACCCACCAAAAAATACCAAAAAAATACCAAAAAAATATTCCGGATTCCAATTCCAAAATAGCAAAAATAGCTGTATACTGTAGAATCCTGTTAGAGCAAAGCCTTACAGGCTTAAAAAACCCATTAGATGGGGGTCAGTTCGGGGCTCATGTATACAGACCCCCTCCCCCGGTTGCACCACGGCGGGACAGACAACAAAGCCATTTAAATGCATCAGATATAAATACAGTCTGAAGTGGAGCGAGTGGAGAGATGAAAGGGAGATTGAGAAAGGAGATTGAAGGTGAAGCTTCCAGGGGTTTCTCTCCCTTTAAAGAATGAGAGAGTATTAGAGAGAGAGAGAGAGAGAGTGTGTGTGTGTGTGTGTGTGTGTGTGTGTGTGTGTGTGTGTGTGTGTGTGTGTGTGTGTGTGTGTGTGTGTGTGTGTGTGTGTGTGTGCGCGCGCGCGTGCGTGCGCGCGTGCACAGCAAAAATTAAAGAGTTGAAATTTCAGGGTTAAACATTGCAGAGTTGATTTCAACTCCCAAAGTGTCATTTTAACACCTTCATATTTAAATTGGGTTAAATGTTGGAGTTATTTGAAAGAGTTGATCACTTCAGTGTTACCCAACTCAGCCCAGAGTTAATTCCACTCCCAAAGTGTAATTTTAACACCTTCATATTTAAATTGGGTTAAATGTTGGAGTTATTTGAAAGAGTTGATCACTTCAGTGTTACCCAACTCAGCCCAGAGTTAATTCCACTCCCAAAGTGTAATTTTAACATTTTTCTGATGTAATGGTTAAGTGTTTGGAGTTGTTTTAAATAGTTGATTCAAATCAGTGTTACCCAACTCCGCCCAGAGTTGATTTTCACTCCCAAAGTGTAATTTTAACATTTTTCTGATGTAACGGCTAAGTGTTTGGAGTTGTTTTAAATAGTTGATTAAAATCAGTGTTACCCAACTCCGCCCAGAGTTGATTTTCACTCCCAAAGTGTAATTTTAACACTCTCTGATTTAAATGGTGTTCACATCAGTGTTAACCCAACTCTGCAGAGATGTAATTAAGCTCCTCCTGTCTGTCCGCACCTGCAATTCATTTTGAATTGATGAGTACAACTAACACGGTGGACATTTTCTTCAATGTGTTCTTCCAACAACACCATTTCATGGTAAGTGCAGACTTATTGAAATAATTGTAAATGTGTGCTGCAAACTGCAATATGTAGCTACAAGTTAACATCCACGGAGATGTAGGCCTATTATGCTTTACAAAATGTTTGTCAAGACTAGTAATGGTGAACAGGTTACATAAACCATGGAGTCTGTGGTCTTGCATGGCCATTTGCACTGAAAATAGACTAAGCCAAATGCTCACAAGTTTATTCTGTAAAGGCTACAAACGGTGAACATTATTCTTATATACCCCCATAGCATTCTAATTCATTGTGCTCTGTGTGTAGCCTTAATTAATTAGCGACCACCACCTGTTGCAAAAGGCATGATTTAAAGAGGATGGCTGCATTACTTATATGTGTAGAAGAATCACAGAACATTAAAATTAGATCCTGATCGATCCTGTTAGTGTGGTGTCAATGAAGGTAGGATGTTGTTGCTACTTTAAGATGAGGGAGCTTGTCTAGCATTGTTTTCTAATAAAATAACCATGGTAAAAAAGTCTCCTACTTTATCATGATTTAACATGACAATTTTGTAATTCACAAGGATGAAAACAAAGCTTTGTTTTGTTTGTAGCCTACTATAACTACTGCATATAGTAACTAAGCTTAATTTGTAGTTATTTGTGTTAATTTATTTTGTCAAACTTTCTGCAGGTCTGAGTAAAAATGCTGGTCCAGGTGAAGTACAGAGAACTGCAGAAGTATGTGAAGTTGGAAGAAGTGGATGGACGGTTTGACTTTATGCAGTTCCATGAAAAAGGTAACATTTAGCACATTGGTTCTCAAAGTGGGGTCCGGGGACCCCCAAGGGTACTTGAGGGGGTTCCAGGGGGTCCCCAGCTAAATGATGGACAGGAACCAAATGGACCCTTATGGGTCTGTAACTCTGAGTGTACAAATGGAACCAAATGGACCCTAACGGGTCCATTTGGTTCCATTTGTACACTCTCAGAGTTAAATTAACATTGATTTTACAATATGAATCGGGGTCCTAGAAATATGAATGCCATTAAATGGGGGTCCGTATAGCCTAATGCATGTCAAACTGGGGGTCCTTGAAATTAAAATAAAAAAAAATCTTATGGGGGTCCCTGGCTTATCTTTTCAAATGGGGGTCCGCGGGCTCATAAGTGTCAATTTGGGGGTCCTTGACATGAAAAAGTTTGAGAACCACTGATTTAGCATATATCATGGCACATCAAATTTGAACTCATAGTGGGGATGGGTTTTGTAAGGGAACATGTTCTAGGTTTATTTATGATTATACAGTGGTGGATGAATGCATTTAATGTGAAGTAATTTCCTGTGAGACAAACAGTGCTGCCTTGAAAAGCACATTCAGTTTATTCTCACTGTACTATCTTTTCCAGTCATAGAGAGATTTTGCCTGCCACCTGATGCACAAGTCACATACAAGGATGCAACAGGGACAGATGTTGATGCTGAGATATTCAGTGACCTCGTTGGACAAGGCAATGTGGTGCTGACAGTTTTCTCAAATGATGGTGAGGTCTAAAGACAGGCATTTAAGCTCACTCTACACACCCTACAATTACTTAGCCTACTTTTTTTATTTTCCTTTAGAATTCTCTGATTGCTCCACCTCCGCTTCTGAGTTGTCTAACTCAAGCCTCAGCTCAAATGCATCAACTCTAATACTAGATGTGGTCCCTAGCAAGAGACCAAGAATTGAGGAAGCAACTGGTGCAGTGTCTGCTAAACAGGTATCAATTTTATACTCATGTGTTGCTTCAAATGTTTTGACCCTCAGTCTCTGGAAAGGTGATTTATCACCATGTGTTGCTTTCTGATGTGTTTTATTTTTATTAGTTGATTGAAGCTGTGTTGCGAGGCAAGTCTGGTGGTGAAGACGTACTACAGGAGTACCAAACAACAGCAACCCTAACAGATAGCACAAGACGAGAAATGGTTAACATCCTGGTATCTCACATGGTGGATAATCATGGGTATGTGTTATATGTTCTCTTTATTTGTGTCAAATAACTGCATGTTCATTGCATACATTTAGATTACTAATCTAATATATCCTCTCAGGTACCTCCCCACTAAAGCAACCAGAGAAGAGTATGCTCTTGGGATAGTGATGCTGTTCCCTTCCCTCAAGGATCCATATTCCAAGAAAGGCTATGTAATAGACATTATTATTGTTTGCATGACACTATCATGTGTGCATATGACATTGACAGTTGAATTCTGAGATTTCCTATGAGCCAAGTATGACAACTCATTTATTTATTTATTTTCAGGAACACTTCTATGATGCTCCCAGCAACACAGGATACATTGCTTGGCGTCTGAAAACAGTCCAAAGGAAGTCCAAACGAAGGCAAGGATCTGCACTGCCACCAAGCAGCTCTACTGGTCATTCTCCTGGAGGCCCAACTTCCCAGAGGGTTGTTATTATTGAAGAGCAGCTTGAGGGGGATGCTTGCAAAGAGGCCATGTCTTTGCTCAACCATACTACTGACAACTCCCAGATCTTCCAGAAGATGAGACAGACCTTTCAGCACCGCCAGAAGCTTGTTAATGACCCCGGCAAAAGTGTTGATGTCCTTGCTGCCTTCCCGAGATTCATGGATACAAAAGGACTGGTAAGTTGGAATGAGATGTTTAGAATGGCTTGAAATTTGAAATCATTTCCTGTTGTAGTAATGTACAGTAATATTGTCTTCCTTTAAAGGTGGAGCAAGACTTCACTCTCCTATTTAATGATGACATCTCCTCCCAGCTGCTTCAGAGATGGGATGTGATCTTCAAGGCAAATATCATAAAAGAGGCCTCGCAGCTCACTTCAACACCAGGGTTGCGTCGCTTGGTGCAGTCAGCAGAAAGTCCCCCAGGAAGTGATCCTGATGATGCAACAAGTGAGTTGTATTTGTTTTAACTTATTTACAATTATCACAGGTACAGTTGCATCATTCATTTTCATCACTATTATGATTAATTTGGCCATGCGTGGTGACCTGTTGGATCCGCTCCAAAATGTCATGGGCTCTTACATGGCACATGCGATACCCATCATGAAAATAGGTTTGGTATGTTTCGCGTAATCTTGCTTGATGGGCAGACGTGATGTGACGGATGAACGGACAGAAACCAAAAGCATTACCTCTCATCCCCAACTAAATGACTTTTTTCTCTGTTGTTGTGACCTCAGCCTACGACCCAGAAATGGCCTCCCTGTTGTTGCTGTTACATCTCCTTCCACCACCACCTGGGGGACCGAAGTCTCCAAAAGTCAGTGCCTGTGATGCAGTGGATAGACTTGTAGTCTTTCATAAGGTAATAATATTAAGGATACAAAAAATGTGTCTTCAGGGATGTGATTTTCCTTAATGTAACAGTAATTCCTGCTCGCTGTGTTTTATTCTTGTTTTATAGCAGCCCTGTTATGCTCTATCATCAGTGAGGTATTGGGCTACTCAATTTTCACAAGAGCTTCAGTGTTGCTGTACAGTAATGGTAGATCTGACCATCACTGTAGCACTCCATCCAGTCCAGAGCTGAAAATAAGTCTTGGTATCCCATCTTGCACTAGCCAGTGAGGCAATGTTTGAATGATCACTTCTATTATGTAGTTTTCTCTGTGGCTGTGTAACTGAATAGAACATGATCCTTGGGATGGGTTAAGCTCACTCCTCAGAAACCCATGCTCCACCAAGGGATCTAGCTCTCTTGGTACAGTTGGTAGCATGTCCATTTGCAGAGTGTGATGTACTGTAGAGAGCGTGGCAAGATCTTCACAGCTGCACATTATTCTTGTCTAATGTTCAGTTTTCTTATCTCAACCCTAGTCATGCTGCAGTTTGGAAGAGCATCTACGCAACCAGAAGAATCCGCAGCCGTACCTCCTTGCTGTTGGGCGTCAGAAGAGCAAGATCGACAGTTTCTACATCGTCATGGATCAGCATCTCATCCCATGCCAGGCAAACCGCTCACTCGGGGCATTTGATGAACTTTTCAAAGCACATTTTGTGTTTAATGTGTCTTACGATGCTGCACTTGTGAGCTTCTACACATTCCTGCAGACGACAGTGTATAACATTGATGTGGGGAAAATGAAGGAGACACCCAGAGTTAGGGAACTGAGATCCAGGCTGCTGAACCAGATCATAACTGCACTCTTTGAGTAAAGCTACTGTATACTGAGCTGTTTCATGTGTAAGAAAGCCTATCCCAGCAGTCAACTGTTTATTTCACTCCACTACAATTATTTGAAAACTTTAGTTCCTAGTTAGTTTGTAGATTTTGATTATTATATTACAAAATATACATTAACCACTTCACCCCTATATACATTTTGGCCATTTTAAAAATAGCAGTCTGCTCTTTTGAAATGAGACATTCTGCAGAATGATTACTTTCTACTTTTGGTACTGTAAGTACATTTTGATTCCAATACTTTGTACTTTTACTAAAGTAAATTCTGAATTCCGAACTGTTACTTGGAGGAGAATGAAGTGGCTATTTTGTTTAATGTAGGCTATTTGTTTAATGTTAAAATGCAGCTAAGAATTGTGGAATAAAAAAAAATACTTGTTAGGCCAAGTTCAACTGGTTAATATATTTTTTTTTTGTGTGTGGGGGGGTTAAAATATTTCTCAGTAGCCTCTATTATTTATATTTTGACATTTTGAAATTAAAATCTGAAAATAAATGTTTTATTTAAATAAGTGTTATTTGTGTGTTACTTTAACTCTGGTAAAGATTACATTTAACTCAGAACACAGTGTTATTTATCTAACTCTCGTAAAGAGTAAAACATTTAACTCAGAGCAGAGTTATTTATCTAACTCTGGTAAAGAGTAAACCATTAACTCAGAGCAGTGTTATTTGTCTAATTACTTTAACTCTGGTAAAGAGTAAACCATTAACTCAGAGCAGTGTTATTTGTCTAATTACTTTAACTCTGGTAAAGAGTAAACCATTAACTCAGAGCAGTGTTATTTGTCTAATTACTTTAACTCTGGTAAAGAGTAAACATTTAACTCAGAGCAGTGTTATTTGTCTAATTACTTTAACTCTGGTAAAGAGTAAACCATTAACTCAGAGCACAGTGTTATTTATCTAACTCTGGTAAAGAGTAAACATTTAACTCAGAGCAGTGTTATTTGTCTAATTACTTTAACTCTGGTAAAGAGTTAAAGGAGGAACTCCTGGCGTAGTGTTAAATGTTAACTATTTACAAAGTGTTAATTTAACTCTTGAAAGTGTGGACCTATATAAACCCTGAAAAAGAGTTGAAATTGACTCTGTGAGAATCAATTCAACACCCCACTTTTTGCTGTGTGTGCGTAAAACAGACCCGCACGCTCACTACTGAAAGCGATGTAAGCAAACGGATTTGACTACAATAGGGAGAGAGAGGGAGGCCTGTTATTTCGGGAACAAGTAGGTTCCGTTCTAGGCAGAAACCACTAATACTTTAATCTCTTCATCGCTATTGGGGATGTTGGTTTATTTGATTTGATTTATTTTATTAACCCACACACCGGAAAGAGCCACAGGCCACCGCCATCTCCTCTGAATGGCTGTGTGAGACAATATGGCAAACACGCACGCACGCACGCACGCACGCACGCACGCACACTTTTCTCCAAGTAGAGTTGCAGGCGCAGCTCAGTGAAACCAATAAGTGAAGCTTATTTTTTGTTAGGTTTTGTTCCTAATAAATTCAATGTATAGCTTCTCTGCTAGCTCCATTAATATTGGCTCAGCACAGGCATACAATGGTGGTATTATTACCAAAAAGAAGAAAATGAATTATACAAATGTTATGATTAAGCTCCCACTAAAGATAGCACACCCTCAGATTGAATCCAAAAGCCAACACATTTATATTGCTGGCGTGTTGAAGCCCATAGGATGAGTGTAACTTCAACAGAGCACTGCCAGTAAGAAGAGGTTGTCTGTTATATCTCAGTCCTCAAAAGGAAATTGAATTTGGTTATTACATTTCCTCTCCATCTGTATATTATACTGTTGCATTGATTAGTATGCACGGACAGTGTGTGTTTTCAATGGATGAGAATAGAACAGGAATAGGCTCTATGCACGGCAGCCATATTGGGAATGAATTGGGCAACTTCCTTACTTCCTTCACAGGTGTTACCAATAATACTAATTAAGGCTCAGTTCCATTTAGTGTGGCATAGTGGTTGTCTTATTTTCAAAGGACCCCCATAACTCTGAGAGTGTACAAATGGTTCCATTTCTACACTCTCAGAGTTACACACCCACCATAAGGGGCCATTTGGGAACCAAAATGGAGTGTTTCTAGTGAGCCAACATGCACAATATCAGCACCCTGACCAGAATGGAACAGAGCCTTCATTAGTATCATTGGTAACACATGTGAAGGAAGTGAGAAGAAGCCCCATTTTTTTCCAATATGGCTACTGTGCATAGAGCCTATTATGTTTCCCTTTGACCTCACTGTGGAAGAATGAAAATGCAAGCAGGCACACGCTTCTTGGCATTGGTGGAAAAAATACTCAAATGTTTTAATAAGTAAAAGTATCAATACTGCAGTGTAGACCTACTCCGTTACAAGTAAAAGACTGGTAATCAAAATGTGCTTGAGTAAAAGTACAAAAGTATTGGCATCAAAATATACTTAAAGTACCAAAAGTAAAAGCACTCATTGTGCAGAATGTCCCATTTCACAAGATCAAAATGTAGAAACATCTTTTGAAAATAGCAGATCTACACAGATATCCCATGTATAACGCACTGACTTTTGTCCTCCATTGTGCTCTTTTTTTTCCTAAGCACCTTAACTAACGTCCATAAGTATATCATGCACAGTATTGCTGCTATGCTTACGCACCATTTCAAATTTTATCACAGGTACTAGTGTAAATATGTAGATAACTTGTTTGTTTTTTTTGTTCTCTTGTTTGATCTCCCTTTCCACCTGCCCCCCCCCCCCCTATTCTTCCTCCCCCTCTTCTTTCTATGGAAATGACTTTACGATGGGAACGATGTACAAAAGCGAATTTCACCCACTTCTTTACTTAGTAAACCTGTGACGTGACAATAAACCTGATTCTGATTCTGATCTGGTTACATACCTACCTACCTACCTACCCACACGCACACGCACACGCACACGCACGCGCACACGCGCACACACACACACGCATGCGCACGCACGCACATACACACCTGCGCGTCCGACTGGACAGCTGAGCAAGATGAATTACAGTGTATACAATATGAATGCTGCGATACAGATAATAGAATGTAGGTTTACATTTAATTTAAATCGCTGTCTCAGCAAACGAGTGTCCTTTAGACCGACATGGGACAGGACGGGTGTTACTGTATGTGGAGCAGATATGTGCTGCATTAATAATTGTGGTCATTCATCAATGTCCTTGTTAATGTCATGCTGTAAAGTGTTTATCAGGGAAGACTGTTTATTGTTTCCCTCAGAGTTACAGCAAAAATGACAGTTTATGATTATGTGATGTGCATAATCTCATTCCCCCAAAACTGCAGCGTTTTCAGATTCCAACCTGTGCTATTCAGCATCTGTGTCATGTGTGTGTGTGGTGTGTGTGTGTGTGTGTGTGTGTGTGTGTGTGTGCGTGTGTGTGTGTGTGTGTGTGTGTGTGTGTGTGTGTGTGTGTGTGTGTGTGTGTGTGTGTGTGTGTGTGTGTGTGTGTGCAAACTATGCATGCAGATGCATGTAGATACATAATCTACATGTACATCTGAATCTTGTCTAATCCCTCATCTGGTCTTTTTCACTTATCATCTTGCACGCACGCACGCACGCACGCACGCACGCACGCACGCACGCACGCACGCACGCACGCACGCACGCACGCACGCACACACACACACACACACACACACACACACACACACACACACACACACACACACACACACACTCCCCTTAATGATGCAGTTTGAGAGTGGAGATTGTATCCCAGGCTTGGTAGCTGTACAGTACTGTACAAGTAACTAGCTCAGTCGCCAGGGAAAGACTAAACACACACACACACACACACACACACACACACACACACACACACACACACACACACACACACACACACACACACACACACACACACACACACACACACACACACACACACAAACGCACGCATACAGAAACACATGCACGTACACACGCAATGCACTCACGCACGCACACACACTATCTCTCACCTCAGTGAGACACCCTAGTGATAATTGTACCTCTCGTCTCTCGTCTCTTTCCCTCCTGGTTTTAGGTGTTGAGCTAATGGAAATCTGTCTAAAAGCAAAGAAAAAGAGGAATAATCCATATTTTGCAATTCCCATAGAAATAGACAGTGTAACAAATGTCATGACCACAGACAGGCACTTCCCCAAGAAGGTGCACAATGCAGATGCTCATCCGTACTGTGTTCTGTTCTAACTGTGAACTGGTGACTGTGACATGTAGTTCTCAAACCTAAAACACCGTTAATCTGTAACTAAGGCTAGTTAGAAAAGAACAACCCTCTATCATGTATGACAATGTTATAAATCTATTTATTTCTGTACTGTCAAAAAATATAAGATGGAGGTATCCACTTTTAGGGTGAATTCTATCTTTAATTATCAGCCTGGCTGGCTGTGTTGTCAAAAGGAGATCAGAATGATAAGCTCATGTATCTGAACCACACATCCTTGCTTCTTGGATCCACATGCTGGTCTGGCAGCGTGCCACAGAGCCAGAGGCTGTCAGACCAACCTACACGCACACAGAGACACATCAGACCTCAAAGGTCTCCATCGATCCAGGAACCAGCACATGAGAAAAGAAACTCACAGATTCTCAATCGTTTTTTTGGGTTGCTCTCCTGCAGCAACAATAGCCGTAGTGTGACTCACCATCTCCAGTCCCTATAGGATTGTTGTCTAAGAACAGCTGTAAACCCTGGCTTCCATAGCAGAGAAGCAGGCCAAGGTGACATCTGAAAGAGGCTCTCACATCTCAACTTAAAATACAGAAGAAAGAGTTTGCTGCCCTGCTGTGAAGAATTGAAGATCCACATTGGAGCCACTGTTTTTCCCCCCGTTTCATCACACCAATAGACAACACAAAGACTACACTACATCATTGCAGATGGGCTCTTTTAAGTCACAGCCTCACAGCTAGAAGGTCCTGGGTTTGATTCCCGCCGGGGACGCTGGGGCTGTGTTCTCTCCTCAGCGTCATCAGTGCCCATACCCTAGGTGGGGTTGGTGAAAGGGCCTATATGTGTGGAGTTTGCATGTTCTCCCCGTGTCTCCTAGGGTAGTTAATACCCTCACAAAAGCATGCAGTAATCCTTGTCTCTATACTGCCTCCCCCTGGCCAGCCAGGGCACCTGATGGAGGGGAGAGGACCTGGTTGGAATAACATGTTCCTTCCACGCGCTACATCTAACCTGGTAACCTCCCCCCTGTCAGGTGATAAGAGGCAGCTTGCTAGCTCTCATGCATTGAAGGAGGCATGAGCTCGGCTGTAGGCTCTCCCTAGGCTGGCAGAGGGAGTGTAGAGCCCAGGATTACTTAGACAATTGGCACTGGGTGAAAAATTGGGTTACAAAATTGTGGGATAAAGATTTAAGAAAAAACTGTGTGTAGATGTATATACATTGTGAATGGTGTAGGAACAGTGTTTAGATGTATTGTGAGTTAGATTAAACAGTGTGCAGATGCATACATTAGATAGCAGTAGCAACATGACAGCAGTGTGAGCCACAGTACCAGCTTAAAGTGGACTCTCATAACTCATACATATACTGTAGTTTATCTTAAGTCAAGGTCGATTCAGTTTTTGGACAGGACTGCTTCATTACTGGACTTTACTTTGAGATGAGGCGTTAAAGGTGATGGGGTGAGACTCCTGCAAACAAAAGTTTGCAGGAGAGGTCCATTTTGAACAAAATGCCTCAAAAAATGTACGCAGAGTGCAATTTCCGGGAAATTTTGCACGCACATTCCCACTAGAATGAGGAAGAAATGCCACCCTTTTCACATTGGCCTGTTATAGCGCCACCAGCAGGTCTAATTTTGCAAAACACATTTTTGGAACAAAATGCCTCAAATCATGAATGCAGTGTCCGATTGAAAGGCCTAAGAAGAAATGGCACCCTATTCACATTGTTTCTTATGTTATTTGACAATTTGGCCAACTAGAGTCTCGGGGGGCTACGCCCCCCTTGACCCCAGCCGCGCACGGGGCCCAGCGTGGGCGCGTGTATATTGGGGTACCCAAATCGTCGGATTAAAATGTGCGAAAGTAAAAAAATAAATTAGAAGAAATTATATTTTTTATGTTCCTGGGGGTCCGCGGACCCCCTGCTGGTCCGCGGACCCCCTGTGGAGTGTCGGGACGCGCGGGGACCCCCGTGGAAGATGACGGACCCCTTCGGTGGTGTTTTTTTTTTCATGAAGGTGGTTGCTTGTTTCTGGCGCTTGTTTTTAGAAAACCTGGCATGCCAACCTGGCATCCCAATGGCGGCGGCGTGTTGTTTTGCCTCGGTGGTGCGCACGGTAAACGGTACGAAGCTGTTTCCCCTTCCGTTTTGTCCGAAATGTGGTGAGTACAATTAATTATGTTGCGACGTGGAAACTGTGTCGTGAGCAATGAGAGGTGCCCTACGCCACCCGTAAAATCACCGCGTCCGCCGTGGCTACTGTGTTGGCGAGATGTGGTGTGTCGGCGTTGTGTTTACTCGATTACAGAGCTGTGGCTATAGCGTCAGCGGCGCGCGGAAGTGACTTGCCGATTATATAAGTAGATGTTTGACCAGTTGTTTATAGTGTAGATTGCTGATTACTTTTGATGCAGTAATGGTATATATATATATATATATATATATATATATATATATATATATATATTTATATTAAAATGATCTTAAAAGTCATTAAATTGTCCCTTCACTGTCATCTGGGTACCCCCTGGGGGTCCCTACCCACAGGTTGAGAACCACTGCAAGGAAATAAATCAAATGGGGTGCTCGGGTGGTGCAGTGGTGAAGTACCAGCCCACCATCGTGGAGTCTAGGGGTTCAAATCCACCGCTGTGCATCTGGTTTTGTCGAGCTCTATACAAACACAATTGGCCCGTGTGCGGGGAAGGGAAGCCGGGCGGTGGAGGGTGATCTTTGTCACTGTACGTATTCCTACAGGCTGGGATGGAACCTGACAGCAGGGAGTGTTAGGCGGGAGGAGTAGGACGGAGGCGCTATGTCCTCCCGGTAGGGGCTCCTCACTGGCAGTTGAGTCAGTAGGATACAATAGCAGTGATACCACACATATTGGTTCCACAGATACATATTGTGAAAATAAGCACTCACAACGCCTCGCGTTACGAGGCGTTGTGAGCTTGTAGATCGTCTATTTTCAAAATGTTTGCCTCTTATTTTATTTGACAATTTGGCCGATTTTTTTATTGAGGGTTCGAGGCCTATAAGGCTCGAAACATCTTTGAAACTCTTGGCTTTCTTTCTTTTTTTTTGTTCGCTTTTTACGAAACTCTGCAATATGGTAGAGGGCTATGCCAAATGGCCAAGGACCGAAACTCGAAACCATTGACCAAGGGGTGGCGCTATAACACTCAATTTAAAATGCCAACTTTGAACAGATACAACTCATGCCCTGTTTGACCTACAGCCATGAAACTTCGATACACACATGTGTCTCCTCATGCCGAACAACTTTGTCACTCTGACTTTTGACCTCTGACCTTTAGATCTCCCACCATTTTGAATTATATGAAAAGCAGCCAAAAAACTATCCTCCGGGGATTTTTGATCAATCTGCACGAAACGTTCTACACATGTACTTTGGACCTATGCCGACAAAACGTTAGAGGCGGATTTTCCATAAATGAAAACATTAAGCTTTTATAAGCCAATCAATATTGCAGTTTTATGACAATTATTCATCTGCCCCTAACACATACATGCAGACTCACATTTGTTTGAAACTTTACAGTAATGTAGAGGGTCATTCCAAATATCACTGAAACCAATCTTACTCCAATTGGCAAAAAGGGGGCGCTATAGCATTTTTTTGAAAATGCAAACTTTAAACAGGTAAAAGTCATGCCTTGTTTGAGAATGCTCATGTGTTAATTGCATGGGCTGCTTTGTCTCAAGTTCAATGTATTCTGTTTCTACGTCTTATTGTGCTATTGTTGCATATCGCTTTTTGCCTCTCATGCCTCGAACCCGTTTATTGCTGCTTGCAGCTATATTTTCATTTTATTTTTTATTTTTCTACCTTTATTGATAGATACAGTCGACTGACAGGAAATGGGGAGAGAGAGATGGTGAGTGACACGCAGCAAAGGTCGTCGGGATTGGAATTCGAACCTGCGACACTGTCAAGCCGCATTAGCAGCCTAGGTGCCCGCTACGCCAGCTGTCCGGGCCATGTTTGACCATTTAAAAAAATATATAGTTTGTTGATTACGTTTGATGCAGTAATGGTCTTTTTCTTTTCTTCTTCTTTTTTTTTAAGGTATTAAAAAGACCTTAAAAGTCATTGAATTGTCAGTTCACTGTCATCTGGGGACCCCTAAAATCCCCCCAAAGTTTGAAAACCACGGGGTCATTAGGGTCCCAATGCATCCGTTGCCTAATGCATACAGTATCAAACTAGGGTTCCCTGCAATTGAAAAATACTGAAACAGCCACATACACTGTACAATCCTCAGTGTTCATTTAACTTTGAGGGTACATTTGGTTCCATTTGTGCAATCTCAGCCCATTTGGACCCCTGCTGGTCCCCGGACCCCACGTTGAGAACCAGTGGGCTAATAGTACACATCTGAGTGTAAGGGAAAACAGTCTATTTTGACCAGACATCCCTGTTTGTCGGTCTCATCCGTCTGAAACATTTACCAACTATGGAGTCACTCTCCAGACTGGTCACACTTCCTGGCAGAGATGTGCGCTCCACTGAGCATGTGAACCTTTCTAGTGGTTTTTAGTCAGGGCGGCCAGCTCCCACCTGATGTCGTGAGGGAGTTCTGACTGCTCCACACCGTACTGAATAACTGCTAGCTTGCATAATGTCTTCAGTGTTGGACGTAAATCTAAGATATACAGATCATGAGTGGGTGTGTGGTTATGTTTGCGTCCTCCAAAGAAGATGATACGTTCTCCCACCATGCAACAGCACATCCTATACATCTGAGAAGGGCCGTTTCCCTTGAGTTCAACCTTCTTCCAGGTGAAGGTCACTGGGTTGAGTTTCCACACATCATTGAAGTACTGGTACCTGTTGCAGCCACCATACATGTACAGCTTTCCATTGTAGGCAAAGCCTGAATGACCAGCGTGTCGCTCTGGGAGAGGCTGTGCAGAAGGTGTGTTTAGCCAGCTGTTGGTCTCTGTGTCAAACACTTGACACAACTTGTTGTAGAGGTCCCCCTGGCCCCCATAGCCCCCAAATACAAACATCTTTGTCCCGATGATGGTGGCAGAGTGACCTTTTGAAACAATTGGTGGAGTGCCTCTGGTGTTACAGTAATTAAAGACCAGACCATTGTGGTGGTGTCCAACTTGTGCATGTCATTAGTGTAGCATCCAGACATCTGGTTGTTGAATCCTCCATGGATATACATGAGCTTCCTAAAGACACAGGCGGAGTGGTACTGTCTCGCCTTTGGAACAGTCCCTGACACCTTGGGCTTCAACCACATGTGGGTGTCACCATCAAATGCATAGAGCAGGTTGCAGTATGGGTAGCCCCCCCAGATGTAAATGATATCTTCTATCAGTACAGCTGTGTGGCCATAGTTCGTGGAGGGAACCTCAATGGGACATTCTCCTCTTCCAGTCGTCACTGGAGGCAACTTCCTCCAGCGTAAGGACACTGTGTTGAAGATGTGGACTTCAATCTGATCACTGTCATTCATGTTACTGTTCCTTCCAAAGAAGTAAACCTTGAGTTCCACAGGAACAGCAGCATTAGACCAATGATGTGTTACAGGTGCCTTTTTCAGATATATGGTCCACCTCAACATTTCACAAACAGACGATGATGAATATAAGCAGCCTCTTCAAGTGTTGTTGAATACATTACTGATGTCATGTTGATGACATCAAGTGGGCTTGTAACCACAACGATCCATGTTCCGTGGGAGACATGGTGTTAGTGTTCCGTGGAGAAATGTTGTTAGTAGGAATGAAAACATAGACACACCACGGGAAGAGGAGGACTGAGGGCAGACCAAACGGGCCTATTTCCTGTACCCACATTCTATTGAGAGCTCCCCCCAGAGTCAAATTCAAGGTAAAAAACAGCAGATGGCGCTGTTTTTCCTTTTTTTTTACCTGGGTTTCCAGATTGCGCTCAGACAGATGTATCACTAATAGTTTTCAGCCTTGCAGCATAAGAAGACAAATTAGTCATTATTAGCAGCAAACAGCTGGCGTAGTTACATCAAAAATCGTTGTTTTTACCATGGAGACAACATGTTCACTCTGCTCATGACAACTGTACTGTACAACACACACACACACGCACGCGCGCGCACACACACACACTCACACACACATGTGGACAATACACAACTGCACGCTGCCAGCTTTCAAATGTAGGAAGTTCATATCAGCTGGAGTCTGCTCTCTGTGTTTTTCCACTTTAATTTATGGCTGCAATTAACTCAGCAAGGGATATGGAAACCGGATGTTCTACACTGGAGAACCACAGGGTTCTCTGTTCTACACATATCTGATTTGAAGACAACAGAGCAGGATAGATAGAAACAATGCCTCCACTCTATTCCACCTCCCTGAATAGAACACAGTGTCACACAGCTGTAGGCTGTTAGATGATCTGCCTAGTTTAACCCATTCCATCCGGGAACGCATCTGTATCATTTTAGATTTCTTTGGCTATTTAAAAAAAATAGCAGATCTACAAGCGCGCGGCACAGTGCCACACTATGAGCTTGTAGATCTGCTATTTTTTTGAAAATGTGTGTAATTGTTTTTAAAGCAAACATCTTCGCAATCTTTGCTTCTGAGGGTGGTCCCTGGAACAACATATTTTGA
The DNA here is from genome assembly GCF_963454915.1 of Gymnoscopelus microlampas. Lineage (NCBI taxonomy): Eukaryota > Metazoa > Chordata > Actinopteri > Myctophiformes > Myctophidae > Gymnoscopelus > Gymnoscopelus microlampas. Next base: position 63,927,871 of record NC_139962.1, on the reverse strand, counting down.
GATGGGGGTCCGCGGCCAAATACATAATCCTTTTGGGGGTCCTTGACATGGAAAAAGTTTGAGAACCACTGAAATTATAGCAACATACATATCACGATAGGCTATATCGTGGGACAATATATCATGGCACTCCAAGGGAGGGTTAATCTTCTTTTTTTTTATCACTTGGGGAGTCATTGATTTTTATTTTTTTCCAGTCAAATGGAGGGTCATAGCATTTTAGATCAGGGCACATTTTCTCCAGGGGTACCCTTCTTTAAATATCGATCTGTCCCTTAGGAGACATTGTAGCATCCGCAGAAGCAAAGATTTCAGTTAAAAATGTTTGCTTCAAAAATATATATTTATTCAACTAAAGATTTGCTAAAAATGTTGATAAAAAAAAAGCAGATCAACAAGGAGCCACATTTTTTTTCCCAATAGGCGTGGCCTAGACCGGATCACACGGGCCATTAAATAACGAATACTAGGCTCTCCTCCATCGTGGAAAGTCTGGTGACGCGAGGTTGGCGGTGAAACAGCGCAGGATGTTTCCCTTTGTCTCTCCACTCAATAGGCTCTATGCACAGCAGCCATATTATCACTTCCTTCACAGGTGTTACCAATGATACTAATGAAGGCTCTGTTCCATTTAGTGTAGCATAACCCCCCCATAACTCTGAGAGTGTACAAATGGACACTCTCAGAGTTACACACCTGTAAGGGGCCATTTGGAAGCCCATGAGGGTCCCTGGACCCCAACTGTAGACCCACTGGTGTAACAGAGTGTTTACAGTGGGTCAACATGCACAATATCAGCACCCTGACTCTGTTTGACCAGAATGGAACAGAGCCTTCATTAGTATCATTGGTAACACCTGTGAATGTCTTCATAATACGGCTGCTGTGAATAGAGCCTATTGTCTCTCCACTCAATGTCACTCCAGTTGAATGTAGAGCTGCTCTGCATTTCAATGTGAATGAGTACAGGCTGCCAGAGCCACAAATAATGACCTACATCACCGGTGTAGAACAATGTGTTGATATACCGCACAGGTTTATCTATCGAAAATGTGTCGATATACTGTAGGTTAACACATCCACCGCCAGAGGTTAATCTCATAATGTACTCACCAGTGCCAAGGTTTTATTGTTGTCTCCGCCAGGCCGAAGGCATGGCGAGAGAGTATGTTTTACCGTCCGTCCGTGTGTGTGTCCGTGTGTCCGTGTGTGTGTGTGTCCTGTCTGTGTGTTAGCAGCTAATCTCTGGCACCGTTGGCCCGGTCGCTGCGAAACTGTGCACACACACTCCCTGGATGCCAATTCAGAACCTCTGCCTCAAATTTTTCACATGGGCCTGTTATAGCGCCACCTGGAGGCCGATTTGTGCAAAACCCATTTTTTGACATTACTCCTACAGATTTTATCTCCGCCAGGCCGAAGGCATGGCGAGAGAGTATGTTTTACCGTCCGTCCGTGTGTGTGTCCGTGTGTCCGTGTGTGTGTGTGTCCTGTCTGTGTGTTAGCAGCTAATCTCTGGCACCGTTGGCCCGGTCGCTGCGAAACTGTGCACACACACTCCCTGGATGCCAATTCAGAACCTCTGCCTCAAATTTTTCACATGGGCCTGTTATAGCGCCACCTGGAGGCCGATTTGTGCAAAACCCATTTTTTGACATTACTCCTACAGATTTTATCTCCGCCAGGCCGAAGGCATGGCGAGAGAGTATGTTTTACCCTCCGTCCGTCCGTGTGTGTGTCCGTGTGTCCGTGTGTGTGTGTGTCCTGTCTGTGTGTTAGCAGCTAATCTCTGGCACCGTTGGCCCGGTCGCTGCGAAACTGTGCACACACACTCCCTGGATGCCAATTCAGAACCTCTGCCTCAAATTTTTCACATGGGCCTGTTATAGCGCCACCTGGAGGCCGATTTGTGCAAAACCCATTTTTTGACATTACTCCTACAGATTTTATCCGAACGTCATGCAAATCGGTACACAGTATCTCTATAGTCATGTGATCAACACGGATCTGTCCGATTTCCCATATTCCATCCTCATTGGCTAAGGTTCGCTTCCAAAATTTGCAGGATTGTTCCGTTTTGAACAAAATGCCTCAAATCTTGAACGCAGCTTGCGATTTCCGTGAAATTTCACAAACACATTCCCACTAGGCCAAGGAAGAAATGCCACCCTTTTTCACATTGGCCTGTTATAGCGCCACCAGCAGGTCTAATTTAGCAAAACACATTTTTGGAACAAAATGCCTCAAATCATGAATGCAGTGTCCGATTGAAGAATAAATGGCACCCTTTTCACATTGGCCTATTATAGCGCCACCAGGAGGCCACAATATCGTACCTGACCTGGCGGAGACCTGTGCTCCGAGGAGCACTTTCTCTAGTTGTTTTTTGTTTTTTTCACGTCGCCATAGACCCCGTTAAAATCCTTAAGAATGCGCGATGCACTGTTTGTAAACATCGTGCACATGTCCCTGTGTCTACTAGTGCAGACCACGTGTCAAACGGGGCATCCATGTTGTAGTTAGAACGGTTTATGTTAAACAGTGATGACCGAGGAGAAAAAACTACAAGGGAGAAAATGGCGTTTTTGTGTGCGCTTTAGAATGGAGGCCGACGGGAACGGCAAAACCGGATCGCAAATAGTTCCGTTCCGGTGGTGGTTACACTGAAAATGGTCTGTGTAGAAAATTGAAAAAAAAAAAAAAAAAAAAGAAAAAAGGAAAAAGCACCCGGACCGTAGCACTACGGTCTCGGCGCTTAACAGTTGGATTTAATGGACCATAGGACTACGTTCTTGGCGTTTAATGTGTTAATCAACAGGCGGTGTTTATTCTGTCAGGGATTCGTTCCTGTGTGTCGAAGGTTTGTTTTCTGTCATTTTCTGTTGTCATAGCCGAATCTAAAAGCTCACAATCATAGCCGAATCTAAAAGCTCACAATGCGTCGCAATGCGACGCATTGTGAGCTTGTAGATCTGCTATTTAAAAAAACAATCATGAACATTTGTGCAAATCTTTGAATACATATTTTTTTAAAGTGAACATTTGTACCTCTGTTTTCTGGGGGGTCCCTGGTACGGAATATTTTGAGATGGGGGTCCACGGCCAAATACATATATATGTTGGGGGTCCTTGACAAGTTTGAGCACCACTGACATAGCAACATACGTTTTTCCAGAAAACTGTTAGGATTCAGAAGACATTTGGCAAATGTTTGCTTTGAAAGATTTTCAGGATATTTTTTTTTTTGCAGATCTACAAGCTCTCAGACTCGTGTCACAATCCTATTTCACACTCATTCATAGATCGTTTGTCTGTTATTGATTTAGCTTTCCCTGAGTCAGTGGCATCAAAGCTCTGCCCATCAGGCAGGATTTCATGTCAAGCATAACCAGCTATTGTTTCTATTTTATTTCAGAGAAAATCTCTGTGAACAGTGACAGTAGAGCCATTGAAAGCGGGGCATTTCCACAACATCAGAGAACAACATACTGATTAAACTGGTTGAATCGTATCTCGAGGGATACAGAACCTTGCTAATCAGTAAGGCAGAAAATTGTCGCTGCCAGGCAGAGACACACCCACACACACACACACACACACACGCAGGAACGCACACACATGCACGTGCACACGCACTCGCACACACACACACACACACACACACACACACACACACACACACACACGCGCGCGCGCGCGCACGCACGCACACACACTCACACGGTCCAGGTTCAAAAATATATTTATTTATATAGGAAATGGATTTGGAGAGAGAGAGAGAGAGAGAGGGGCTTAACCACTTTCCGTTTGGATTTGGTTGTCATGCCAGCCTGGTAGCAATCATAAAGCATGCATGGTCACACCTTGTGCCATTTCTGAAAGATTCGGAGACTAGACTTGAGCTAGCGTCGGGGGATTTTCACCCACACGATTATGGTTAGGTGTGATTTTCATCGTGTTGCTGATGTCTGAGGTGGGTGGGTCCTTGGGTACCTTCAGGCTGCTCAGTAAATGGTGCATTTATACTGTATAGCGCTTTTATCCAAAGCGCTTTACATAGATTGTGCATTACATTCACCCATTCACACACACATTCATACACCGATTTCCAGAGGAAACCATGCAAGGCACAAACCTGCTCATCGGGTTCAGCGTCTTGCTCAAGGACACTTCGACACTAACTCTGGGGGAGCCCGGGATCGAACTGGGAACCTCACGGTTGCCGTCTGGCCGCTCTACCCCTGAGCCACTGCCGTCCCTAGCTCAGTGACATCAACTGTCTTATCTTATGAACAGGTTGGCGACCTTCACTGAGACACAACATTGTCCAGATCTCTCTTCACCTCATTGTTAGCTTAGGGAGCCAACAGGTTAGATAGACATCATGGTACTGACAAAAAAATGTCAACGAACAAATGTCACATTATAGCTGTTACAGACGCAATGTTTATTCTACATAATGACGTCATAATGCAATGACATCACACCATGTAATTGTCAGTTAAAATGAATTTTCAAATAAACTAAAAGTCATTTAGCAACGTGTGACAACCAACCCTTCCATAAAACAACCCTTGGATAATTACTTTATACACTGTTTGACGGTGATGTTGGTATGTGAGATGTTTTGCTGGACAGTACATCCGAGAGAAGAACCAAAGATAGACTATGCAGCTGCTGCGGTAGAACACAAGGTGTACTGCTTTGGAGGGAGAAAGAACAACAAAGATCAGATTGAAGTTCACATCTTCAACACAGTACCTTTGCGCTGGAGGAAGTTGCCCCCAGTGACAACTGGAAGAGGAGAAGGTCCACTTGAGGTTCCCTCCGTGCACAGGTACCACACAGCTGTACTGATAGCAGATTTAATCTACATCTGGGGAGGGTCTCCTTACTGCAACCTGCTCTATGCATTTGATGTCGACACCCACAGATGGTTCAAGCCCGAGGTTTCTGGAACCGTTCCAGAGGCGAGGCGGAACCACTCAGCCTGTGTCCTGGAGAAGTTCATGTATGTCTATGGAGGAATCACCCAGCTGACTGGATACACTAATGACATGTACAAGTTGGACACCACCACAATGGTCTGGGCTTTAATTAACACCAGGGGAGGACCACCACCTGGTCCATCAGAACACTCTGCCACCATCATCGGGACAAAGATATTTGCATTTTCGATCTATGGGGACTATGAGTCCTATGGGGACTACAACCTCACAGTGTTTGACACAGAGACCAACTGCTGGCTGAGTCTTCCCCACAGCCTCTCCCAGAAAATTGCTTTGGTCATTCAGCCATTGCTTACAATGGAGAGCTGTACATATATAGTCGCGGCTTCTGGGACAATTACTTACAAGATATGTGGATATTCAATTCAGAGACCTTCACCTGGAAGAAGGTTGAACTCAAGGGAAACATCCCTTCTCTGAGGTATAGGATGTGCTGTTGCATGGTGGGAGATCGTATCATCTTCTTTGGAGCATGTGGATTTGAGAACCAGCAACTCTCTGATGATCTGTACATCTTAGAATTACGTCCAACACTGAAGACATTATGCAAGCTAGCAGTTATTCAGTACGGTGTGGAGCAGTCAGAACGTCCACATGACATCAGGTGGGAACTGGCAGCCATGAGTAAAAAACACTAGAAAGGTTCACATGCTCAGTGGAACGCACATCTCTGCCAGGAAGAGTGACCAGTCTGGAGTTTGACTCCATAGTTGGTAAATGTTTCAGACGGATGCGACCGACAAACAGGGATGTCTGGTCAAAATAGACTGTTGTGTGAAGTGGGGCAGTGAAGTGACAATTGTGACAATGACTTTTAAGATATTTTTAATAGGCTACCTAAAAAAAGAAGATAAGAAAAAGACCATTTCTGCATCATAAATAATCAACAAACTGTACTATAAAAGTGCTCAAACATTGGCCAAATTGTCAAATAATAATAAAGGGGCAAACATTTTTAAAATAGACGATCTACAAGCTCACAATGCCTCACAACAAAAATAATTGCATCCGAGGGGTGTTCACTCTCCATTCCGACATGTCACCACTCCGACTAGTGGCTTCCGCGTGCGGTTAGGGTTAGGGTTAGGGTTAGGTATAGGGTTCGTCAACGTCGGAAAGGCGACATGTCGGAAAGGAGAAATGCACCCCATCCGAGGAACGTATTGGGCATATCAAACATCACTCTCAATGACTGCAAGCACTTTATTTTGGTTAAAATACATTTATTGTTAATCCAATTATAATAGTCCACAGCAACACAGTAAATTCTACCCAGCCTGGAGAGCTATGATCCTCATGTAGTCTGTAAAATGCTATCTGTCTTTTCACTGTTAATTTAGGTTCTGCCAAACAGAAATATTGTAGTGCTTTTAAAATGGTCTTGACTCTGTTATTCCTTTAGTTTCTACCAAGCAGAAATACAGTAGTGCTTTAAGATATTCCAAACCATTCCACATCACCATGAAGTCAAAGTGACAGATATGACGATCTGCTGTCTCTCACACGCACACGCACGCACGCACGCACGCACGCACACACACACACACACACACACACACACACACACACACACACACACACACACACACACACACACACACACACACACACACACACACACACACACACACACACACACTTTTGTATTACTATATTTGACATCAACATTTTAACCCTAATATACCAAAGACAGAAATAGCATCATGCATTGTGAGCTTGTAGATCAGCTCTTTTTAGTGCACGGCACCAGCACGCGACTACGTATAAATCAACTCTACCTCTAAATGTCTAATCCTAACCCTACATTAATTTTATTGAGCTGATGGTTTCACAATGCTTTGGCTAATTTTGTCACCGAAGAAAGTCAAATGTGAACTTTGAATGGTGAACTGTCAAACTGACGTTATTTTGTTGGGAAGTCGGAAATATATACTGGATTTGGGGTGTGGTCCTTTGACCTCCACTCTCAAAGCATGTGCAACCAATCCTTGATAACGTCAAATGTTTTACTTAAGTAAAAGTGTCAATACTGCAACGTAGAAGTACTCTGTTACAAAGTCCGGAATTAAAAATGTACTTGAGTAAAAGTACAAAAGTATTGGCATCAAAATGTACTTAAAGTACCAAAAGTAAAAGTACTAAATGTTTGAAAATAGCAGATCTACCAGCTCACAACGCGTCGCGATGCGACACGTTGTGAGCTTGTGGATCAGCTGTTTTCAAATAGCCTAGGTATAAAATAGGGCTAAAGTGGTTAATGTATGTTTTATAGTAATTTATATCTGCAAAGTAACTAGTAACCAAAGTTTTCAAATAATTGTAGTGGAGTAAAAGTACAATATTTGCCTCTGAGATGTAGTGGAGTAAAAGTAAAAGTATAGACAATTGGAGATACTAAAAGTAAAAGTACCTCAGAATTGTACTGAAGTACAATACTTGAGTAAATGTACTTGGTTACTTTACACCAACTGCTTATGACCATCACCGTTTTCATATTGTGTAGCAGCATACAGTATTCTAGTCCAATCTAATCTAATCTAAATGCTAATGAATACACGCCATGGTGCAAAGGGAGATGGATTAACTATGCATGAGAGGACGATCAAAGGGAACACAATTAGTTAAAACATCCCTAATGGGGTTTAATAAGCGGATGGAGTCATAGGGGAAGTACATGAGATAGAGAGACTGTGGCAGTGAGTGTGATGAAGTCAAAGACGGGAAAAAAGCCAATGCTTTGTCAATGTAAATGCGTGGATTCACGCAAGAGCGGATCTTTCCGCATGTCGCGCAGACCGTGCGTTTATCCGCTCTAACACGACTTGTCCATTTGAAGCATATAACTGCTGGAGGCAGGAGGTGATTTTCCTCCTCTGTCCAATCGAGTGAGTCGAAGGCGGACCGTCCCAAGACTCAGGAAGCAACATGGTGCTCAAGGATAGCCTGACACTCAGCCTGAAATTTCATTTCGTTTCACTCCAGTATTCAGTCTGAAAGCCCGCTCAATGCAGCTGATTTCTGAGATGGGGGCGTGGCCAAAGTGGGACTCCACTATGAACCAACGCGATTGGTTCATACTGGATTATCCCGATCCCGATTCGTCGTACAGATTTTCAACCGAGAAACACCCGCCTTCAACACCGTCACCAGACCCTGAATGCGAGGCAAACGATTCAGGGGGTGGAGCCAGGCTAGCTCAAGGCAGAAGGCGGTGCGGGCTACGGGGAGGGTCCTGAAAGTGAGTGACAGGTGCGTCACTCCCGTTTTTTAGAATCCGCTGGCTGCAAAAAACTGTGGCCGCGCACAACCTGCGTTTAACAGCAGCCGACCATGTTTTGTTGGGAGTGTGCCCTAAGAAGATAATATTTGCAGCTCTACAAAACAGCATTGAAAATTCACCTTTCGGGAGGCCAAAGGGGGAGGTAGACAGGCGACCAAGTCCTCCCTTTTCTTTACCTCTATTCCCCCCCCCACCCCCCCCTTTTTCCCCCCTACTGTGTACATCAGGGATGGGCAAATTTGACGATGGAGAGGGCCACTATATTTCCACACTCACTCCAGAGGGACACATTACATACTGTCGGGCAGACATGTCTTATCTCCGTATTTTAACTTGTAAATTAATGCCGTACTTCACCATTCTATGTCACACAAAAGTAGCAAAAATAGCGGAATAGGAGGAATCAATTGGCATAACGACTAAATTGGGGAGAAAAAAGGGGTAAAAAAAATTGGCTACTCTAAATAAAAAAAATAAAAATAAAAACTGGGTGTTCATTTGTAGTTCTCTTTAATGTGTTTAATGTGTTGTGTCTATTTAGACCTGTAAGGTCTATTTGTACACTTGTAGAGTTAAACTGATACCATAAACAATTAAGTGGAAACAGTCACTTCAAGGACAGTGGCAGGAGAGCCTGCCAACTCTGTAGCAGAACGGTAATACCGATCAGAAAACTGAGCACAGTGCACCCTGCCTTGTTTACATAATTAGGAAATCAATCAAATTGAACTGAATATGTTAAATGCTACACAGCTAAATGAACAGTTAATCTGGACATATGCTCTTAAACGCACAAAGGCAACGCATGTTTTCCTTTCTCATAAAGTACTTCTAGTCTATGTTGCTCTTTAAACACAATGTCCACCAGTGGTGGAAAGTAACTAAGTATATTTACTTAAGTACTGTACTTAAGTTAATTTCCAATTTCCAATACTTTTACTTCTACTCCACTACATCTCAGAGGCAAATATTGTACTTTTACTCCACTATAATTATTTGAAAACTTTAGTGACTAGTTATTTTTCAGATATAAATTATTACATTATAAAACATACATTAACCACTGTAGCTCTATTTTATACCTAGGCTATTTTCAAACATTTTAGTACTTTTACTTTTGGTACTTTAAGTACATTTTGATGTCAATACTTTTGTACTTTTACTCAAGTAAGTTTAGAATTTTTGACTTTTACTTGTACAGAGTATTTTACAATATTGATACTTTTTTTTAAGTAAAGAATTTGAGAACTTTTTCCACCACTGATGTCCACACTCCTCCATATTGATGTATAGTCCTAACAGTTTACCTCAAACATGGCCTGCAGGCCTATTTATCACTGCAGAACAATGCAGAATAGAATCCATCTTATCAACCTTCCTTTCAGTTGTGTTTTTCAAAGGTGTTGTGTTGGTGGAAGAAGAAAAATAATTAATCTTTTGGACTGGTGGCAGCGCGCACGGAACATTATGACACTCATCAGCCTAACACTCACACATGCACACGCGCACACGCACACACACGCACGGCGCGCGCGCGCACACACACACACACACACACACACACACACACACACACACACACACACACGTAAAGTAGTAAACCAACAACAGCACTGGCTTCCTATCCTCCAGTGTATCTCTCATCTTAAAGACTCTGTTCATTACAGCATCCTTCCAAGCTCTCTTTTGTAATAGGCTCTATTCACAGCAGCCATATTATGAAGACATTCACAGGTGTTACCAATGATACTAATGAAGGCTCTGTTCCATTCTGGTCAAACAGAGTCAGGGTGCTGATATTGTGCATGTTGGCTCACTGGAAACACTCTTTTACACCAGTGGGTCTACAGTTGGGGTCCAGGGACCCTCATGGGCTTCCAAATGGCCCCTTACCGGTGTGTAACTCTGAGAGTGTACAAATGTGTACACTTGTACACTCTCAGAGTTATGGGGGTCGTGGAAACCGGGTGCAATACATTAGTCCGACAGACCGTTCCTCCGACAGCGCATGCCTCCGACGTTTACTATAGACGGATTTCCACGCGACGTCATCACAGAGCAGAATGCGCAATCTGCGCATGCTCGGGGGAAACGAATTGTTGCGCCGTTCACTCTGTTGTTATGTTCGGGAGTTAGATAGCCATAATTTTGCTATTATAGGCATAATAGGCATAATGCTGCTATTATATACAAACAGATCCAACTTCCAACACATCATTTTTATTGAGTAAACAAGGTATTACAAACTGCATAATTTAATCTACTTTCATTAAACCCGGTGAAGATCATTTCTTTTATGAATGGACATTTGACCAGAGCTGCTGCGGGTAATGGCGCCCTCTATAGGCTTACCCCTCCTCTGCGCGGTCATATCCTCTCAATGTTTACAAACATGAAACCCGTCTATACTAACCCTATACCAAACCCGAACCCTAACCCTAACCGCACGCGGATGCCACATAGTCGGAGTAATGGTCTGTCGGACTTACGTATGCCCCCCGTGGAAACCACTGTGCTAGACTAAATGGAACAGAGCCTTCATTAGTAGGCCTATCATTGGTAACACCTGTGAAGGAAGTGATAATATGGCTGCTGTGCATAGAGCCGTCTCCCCCAACCACCACAATCAGAGGTAGACGGAACAAAAGGTAAATAACGTAACGTGCTTCAAGACAGATGAGGAGGTGTGGTGTGAGTTCAGGCACTGAGGCACAAGTGTTATTTCCTTCACATGTCTTGGTGTTTATACCAATCTGGGAACCCTGAGCTAACTGAAAATGAAAAACAGCGACCTCTGCTGTTTGTTCTATCTCAGTTAGCTCTGGGCGGAAGAAAACGCAGCACACGTGCGCAAGGAAGGCAAGCGGTGAAGGCAGTTTTTGGTCTGCCTTCACCGCTCCACTTCCGGGTGGTGCGACTATGTTTTCATTCCCACTAACAATATTTCTACACGGAACACTAACACCACTTCTCCCAGAGAACATGGATCGTTTTGGTTATAAGCCCACTTGTTTCTATGATGAAAGAGCCAGTTAAAATGTGAATATCTTTCCGTGGTTTTGTCTGCTCCGCGGACGCTATTGTTAAATTAGTTTCGGTTAGTTTCGAAGGGGGAAGGGTCGACAGACACGTGAATTCCGCCCACTACATTTGATTGGGTAAAGCGCGGCCTGCTTCCTGATCTGATTGCACGCCCACTTGAAACCAATGCGCACGGGTTGTCAACACGGCTACCGACAGATTCAAACGTAGAGCAGAATCTGTTCTTGAGAGATTAGTTTATAGAGTCAATTTCCAGTGGTGGAAATGTTTACTTAACCCACGCTGTGTTTACACTGCTTACATTGTGTAACTTGTGTCACACACTAACAGCAAAACATGGTTAGAAGAGCAAACTAAAACAAACTTCTGAAGATGACAAAAGTTCAGCCCACCTCAGCTATGCACCCAGACCCTCCTTAATATCCACGCCTCATGCATTTTGAACTATGTGAATAAATAGAGTCTGGCCAGGGTGATTTGCATCATCTAGAGCCAGGGATGAGCCCAACTAGCAATTAAAACTATTGAACCATGTCAATACGTTTCAATACAACAAGCTGAAGCCTACAGCCTGCCCTTTCATCAAATATGAAATACATATCATCTAGGTAAACATTGCCACGCTTATCTCTGCTTGGATACGTTCATATCGGGCCAAAGCTTCCACTTAATAAAGTTATAAACAAAGTTGAATGATAAAACACACATGCAATAATAATTATGACACATGAAATCTCTTTCTATCTACCCTCCATGTGTGTATAATATAACATTACCAAGAACATATGCTTCGGAGCATTTAAACAAGATAAATAATAATTATGTATTTTGTAAGGAAAAGTCTTCACCTCACCTCACCTTAAAATTAGAAGTTCAGTTTATTACTGTATATTGTATTTCAATAGCACACAGTCAAATCATCAGTGTTATTTTATCGTTTTTCCCTAATAATTTAGAGTAGCCAATATTTTTTGTACCTCGTTTTCTCCTAATTCAGTCGTTACACCACTCTCCCTCTGCTTGCCAGTGCTGTTTTATCTTACTGGCTCAACTGCTAGTCAGGAGCCCACGCCGGGAGGACATGGAGCTCACGTTCAACATTCCCTCTGACAGGCTCCAGCCCAGCTTGTAGTATGTGCAGTGACAAAGATCCCCGCCTGGCTTCCCTCCAGATTCGAACGTAGACTCTGTGGTGGTGGCCTGGTACTTTACCCTTGTGCCACCCGAGCGCCCAATGTATCCATAATGTAACTCTCAGAGTTCAACGCACACTGAGGATGTGACTGTGTGTGTCATGAAGCCGGCAGAGAGTCATTTGATTAAAAAGTGTCACCCATCTCCTCAGTGTGGACCATCACTGTTGTCATGGTGACAGAGGCATCGCTGGCATCCATTAAGGTCTGGAGCAGCCCCACTGGGCTGGTACTAACCCCCCCCCCCCCCCCCCCCCCCCCCATCACTGCCTCAGTCAGAGGGAAGTGGCAACACTCCACAGCCAGTTACAGAAGGAGTAGTGGAAACACACAGTAGCTTGAAAAAAATCACATCAAATGTATTCAGGAACGGAGCGAGGGAATTTATTGCCTTGAAACACAATAACGTTTCCCACACACACACACACCGTATAATGCATCGCGATGATAAAGCATTGTGCCTACAAGGAGGAACACTTGCAAACGCACACAGTAATGTGGATGTGTGTGTGTTGGGTACGGGCACGCACACCTTCGTACACGACGATGTGCACGCTCGCTTACACATGTGTACGGTTTCAATGACCTCTCCGCTCAACGTGTAATAGATTGTGGGCCAGGGATTCTATTAACTAGTGTGATATATACCAGACATTCCATTGTGTCGGACCACCGTTTGTCAAGGAAATGGTCAGGTGCATTGACGACCCAAATATACAGGTGTCAGTTCAGATCAGATGCATGGCTCGGCGCTGAGTGAAGTATGATGCTCTGCACTCCACACTCTGACTGCTGTGCTGTCTGGAGCGCTAAAGGAGCACTTGATTCATGGACGGGACGGCCTAGAGCAGTGGTTTTCAACCTTTTTCATGCCAGGGACCCCTAAATTCATATACATTTGGCCGCGGACCACCATCTGAAAATGTTTTGTGCCAGGGATCCCCAGAAGCAAAGATTTGAGTTAATGTTCTCTTTGAAAAATTAATATATTCAAAGATTTGCACACATTTTCGCAAGATTTTTCAAAAATAGCAGATCTACAAGCTCATAGCGCGGCACTCGGTACAGTACAGTACAAATGCAGCGTTTACCATTTTGGTCCCAATCTTGTTTTGTTGGGTGAAAAACAGATACCAATCAATCAATCAAGCTTTATTTATATAGCACAATTCAGACAACGAGTGCAGTTCAATGTGCTTAACATGAAAAATCTAAACTCTCCTCTCCTTTCCTCTTCCCTCTCTTCCCATTTCATCTATAAAACATGTCGTTTAGCCTTGCTTCTGGGCTCCGTGCGGGGCTGCTCCGTGCTGCCTCTGGGACGCACAAAATTCAGAACGTGCAACTAGGAGCCAAAAGTTCTAGGCTGGACTTGTCCCATGATGTGAATATCATTTGTACCCCATTATTCAGCGCTTCCTAACGGAGGCAACACAGGTGAACCAACGGAGGCTGTGTGTGCGTGCGTGCGTGCGTACGCATGTCTGTGTGTGTCTTAGAGAGGGACTCATGTTAAGAGATTTCTTCTTACATATAGAATATGGAGCTATGCTCACTGTCTGGACTCAGTGTTACATATAGAATATGGAGCTATGCTCACTGTCTGGACTCAGTGTTACAGAGAGAGAGAGAGAGAGAGAGAGAGAGAGAGAGAGAGAGAGAGAGAGAGAGAGAGAGAGAGAGAGAGAGAGAGAGAGAGAGAGAAGAGAATCCTTAACCCATTATGTCATTTTTAGATTTGAGCTAAAAAGCAATATTTAACACTGTGGGCTATTCAAAAATCGTGAAAATGTGTGCAAATATTTGAATATATATTCTTTTAAAGTGAACATTTTTAACTCAAATCTTTGCTTCTGGGGGGGTCCCTGGAACAACATTTTTGATGGGGGTCCGCGGCCAAATACATATCATTTTGGTGGTCCTTGACATGAAAAAGATTGAGCACCACTGATATAGAAACATACGTTTTTCAGAAAACTGTTGAGATTTAGGAGACATGTAGAATCGGCTTCAGGTCTCAATGGGTTAAAAGAGGAGGTGACTTTCATGAAATAATTCAGACTTCAGTCATTTAGAGGTGATGATATGATAATGTGTGTGTGTTGGAATTCATTTGAATTAAAGAGCAGCGAGAGATGAGAGGAGGTGGGGGAAAGGTCAAAGAAGAAGTAAGATTGAACTACAGTACAGTATAACAATCCAATAATAGCTTTGCTTTGACTAAGCTGGCTCCAGGCTAAATATTCTGCACTGTACTCTGTAGGTAAAAGAAGGAACATGGCTCTGTACTGTACTCTGTAGATGTAAAAGAAGGAACATGGCTCTGTACTGTACTCTGTAGGTGTAAAAGAAGGAGCATGGCTCTTTTGGCCTTGTGATACTTGGAAACAAAATGAATCAAAGTATTGTTAGAGAAAACGAGGGGGTGAAACAAAGACCCTGCTCATAGGTAGAGAGAATGAGCTGCAGAGAAAAGAGTCCCTGAGGTGATGCCAAGTGTTCACAATGGACGTAGGAGGAAGTGACATCATGTGTCAGGAGGAGAGAGACTGAGACACAGAGGGAGTAGAGTGGGACAGATGTAGGATTATTACAATGTGTTCTCTGCCAGGTTAAATGAGGCACAACCACTGGGATGTGGTGCCATGTCTTAGGCAACTCTGCGCGCGCGCATGTGTGTGTGTGTGTGTGTGTGTGTGTGTGTGTGTGTGTGTGTGTGTGTGTGTGTGTGTGTGTGTGTTTGTGTGTGTGTGTGTGTGTGTGTGTGTGTGTGTGTGTGTGTGTGTGTGTGTATACATGTGGCATGCATTGCTGAAGCATGTGGCTCAGTGGGCAAGTCTTGTGCGATGCCCTTCGTTCCACAATGTAAACGACAGCAGTAGAGCTGCACACATTAATACAACACTCCTACGCTACTACTGCTGTGACAAAGCACAGAGAAGTGTTAGCCAATCCATTTCCAAGTCACATTAAGTCCCCTTCCGTGACCAAACCCCCACTCACCAGTCCAAAGTCTTGTTACACAGCAGATGAGAAAACACATCATGCATTATCAGTGGTGTAAAGTAACTAAGTACATTTACTCAAGTGCTGTACTTAAGTACAAGTGTGAGGTACTTTTGCATTACTGGAGTCAAATTGTCTGATAATTTTACTTCTACTCCATATCCTACATCTCAGAGTCAAATATTGTACTTTTACTCCACTACAATTATTTGTTACTTTGCAGATATAAATTATTGCATTCTAAAACATACATTAACCATTTCAGCCCTATTTTATACCTAGGCTATTTGAAAATATCCGATCTACAAGCTCACAATGCGTCACATCGCGACACGTTGTGAGCTTGTACATCTGCTATTTTCAAACATTTTAGTACTTTTACTTGTGGTACCTTGAGTACATTTTGATACCAATACTTTTGTACTTTTACTCAAGTAAATTTAGAATTCCGAACTTTAACTTGTAACAGAGTACTTCTACATTGCAGTATTGATACTTTAACTTAAGTAAAACATTTGAGTACTTTTTCCACCACTGTGCATAATTCCAAACCCCAAATGCACACTAATTTATTCCTCACAGGTGCTCGGTACGACGGTACCACATGAATTATACTAGAAGCCGACACATTAAAGGTAGGGTAAGTGATATTTTTTGGTTAAAACAAAAAGGTTTCTGTTAAAAGGTTAAAGCACTATATTCTGAGATCAATCATTGCTGTATAGAGTGTTTGTTCAGTAACAGGAGTCTCCCTGTCT
This sequence comes from Gymnoscopelus microlampas, assembly GCF_963454915.1. Taxonomy (NCBI): domain Eukaryota; kingdom Metazoa; phylum Chordata; class Actinopteri; order Myctophiformes; family Myctophidae; genus Gymnoscopelus; species Gymnoscopelus microlampas. Next base: position 63,911,583 of record NC_139962.1, on the reverse strand, counting down.
CTCCAGCTCTTTGATAAACAGAAAATAAAATGTCAGGTGGGTGACAACATTTCAGCCAATCAGAAGAGAGTACCCATTCCATCAGCTTAATTTGTATAGTGTTCCAGTTCTAATTGTGTCTGCTCATTTATTTGTGTCATGACTTTCAAATGCACTTGTTTAATCTGTACAATTGGTATCTTGACCTGAAAAGGTATTTTCTGTTTAATAAAGAGACGTGTTCCTGTTACTGCACAAACACTTAGCAATGAGTACTATCAGAACATAGAGCTATTTAACACTTATTTTCCCCCAAAAAAATCACTTACCCTAAACACTTCTGGTACACAATATCCACGTTTTTTTGTTGTTATATTTGCGTTACTTATTAACCCATTAAGACCTGGAACGCATCTGTGTCACTTTCTGATTTGAGCAAAACAAGCATTATTTTACACTTTGGCTATTCAAAAATAGCAGATCTACAAGCTCATAGTGCGGCACCGAGTGCCGCACTATGAGCTTGTAGATCTGCTATTTTTGAAAAATTGTAAAAATGTGTGAAAATCTTTGAATATATATATATTCTTTTAAAGCGAACACTTAACTCAAATCTTTGCTTCTGGGGGTCCCTGGAACAATATTTTCAGATGGGGGTCCGCGGCCAAATACATATAGTTTAGGAGGTCCTTGACGTGAAAAAGATTGAGCACCACTGATATAGAAACATACGTTTTTCCAGAATACTGTTGCGATTTGGGAGATTTTTACCCCCTCGTTTTCTCTTACAATAGTTTGATTCAGGTCTTAAAGGGTTGATGTATTAAATGTGAGAAATGTGTCCCAGAACCGGCTAAGCCTGAGTCATAGACAGGTTCCATTCATACATACAGAGCCATTAAGAATGTGCATCAAACGGAGCAGGGATTGTGTAAGGCACAGCAGCATGCTGTTAGAACGTGTCCTCAGATGACACAAAGCCATCTCTAGGGCTGATGGGAGTTGAATGCTGGTTTGAACCAGTATTCTGTCTCAGTTCACAGCCTCTACTTTCTGTGCAGATACTGTGTTTCTTCTATTTGTACTTTATGTTATATTTCCACTTATATTTTTTTATTCTGTTGGTAGGGCATTCCACATTCTGGAATTCCGAATTTGCCCCCATTTGTGTGCCAAAACTGGGTTCAGTGAGATCAGCCGTGGCGGAAAAAGTACTCAAACGTTTTACTTAAGTACAAGTATCAAGTACTCTGTTACAAGTAAAAGTCCGGAATTAAAAATGTACTTGAGTAAAAGTACAAAAGTATTGGTATCAAATTGTAACTAAAGTACCAAGTACTAAAATGTTTGAAAATATCAGATCTACAAGCTCAGAACGTGTCGCGATGTGACGCACTGTGAGGTTGTAGATCGGCTATTTTCAAATAGCCTAGTTATAAAATATTGTTAAAGTGGTTAATATAGTGGTTTTATAATGTAATAATATATATCTGCAAAGTAACTAGTAACTAAAGTTAAAAGTACAATATTTGCCATCCCACCCTAGCATAATGGGCAGGGGTTAGGGAGTTCTGGGTGTGAGGCCGAGTAGTAACATGACCAGTTTGTTTTGAGAGGTCTGCAGTTTTGTTCTTTGGCTGACTTTTTATGATTACTTTTGTTGCTTCCCTTGTGATGACATTATCGCCCACTTTGACCGTGAAGTCTTTGGCCTTGCAGAGGTTTATTCTGGACCCAAAAAGAATGTATTGAGTTTTCCCTGGGTGTAGTGATAGTTTGTTATCAGTGAAGCCAGGTGCAGATTCTACCGAGTTAGAGCTAAGGGCCTCCTCAACCTGCAATCTGTCCTTGTCCGAGACCAGGAGTGCAGAGTCATCGGCGAACAATAACAGATTGCAGTCACATGCTGATGGCATGTGGTTTACATACAGAAGGAATCTTTTACATCGCACTGTTTAGGCAAAGTTGTATCGCCCCCCAGCAAGGCGGAACACTCGGCCCGTTTGGTGAAAACTAATCTCTCAAGAACAGATTCAGAGGTGCGTTACTGAATCTGTCGGGAGCCCCGTTCAGAACGTGTGAGCGTTGGCCTACAAGTGGACGTGCCTTCAGATCAGGAAGCAGGCCGCGCTTTACCCAATCAAATGTACAGTAGTGGGCGGGATTTACATCTGTCCGCTCGCTTCCCACTGGAAACAAACCCAAACTCATTTAACAATAGCGCCCTCGGAGCCGACAAAAAACACAGAAAGTTAGTAACATTTTAACTTGTTCTTCCATCATAGAAACAAGTGGGCTTATAACCAAAACGATTCACGATTCACAATCTCTCACGATGGTGTTAGTGTTCCATGGAGAAATATTGTTTGTGGGAATGAAAACATAGGCGCCCCCACCGGAGGTGGAGGGCTGAGGGCAAAGACCAAATGCCGGTGCCGGTTTGCGAAGTCCGCCAGAACCGACTCAGCGCCGTTCAAGTTATGTACCGATAGGGACAGAATAGTAAATTATCGTTTCCCCCCTAGGCAATGTCAGCGCTGAACACAATTTTCCACCACAGAGCTGTCCTCCTGGATGTGGAGCATGACTAGGGGCGAAGCAGTTCCGCGTGTGTCACAGAAGCGAGCACAACAGAGAAGTTACTGAGACTGGGTGGGAAAACGCCGGTCGCGGGGGGGACAGGGTTCCGTTCACCTCCACCAGCTGTTCTCTCCCCTCCACATAGGATCTCATCCAGCCCACTGATGTGCTATCAAAACCGATGGCCTTCAACTTATCCATCAGCATAGAGTGATTTAAAGTGAAAAATACAAAAAGTTGTACTTAAAGGACGACTTCACCGATTTTCAACCTATCTTCATATAATTGGTCCTCAGTATTCACTAATACTAATACTGTGGACAGTTCAGAGTCCCGTCTACCAGTGACATCATCAATGGGGAATCCAAGCTAATAGAAACTGCAGGCTTTCTATTCCTGGAAAGTTGCAATGCAATAAAAGAAGCCATTGTTCTCATGTTAATAAAAATCGAAATAAAAAAATGTGAAATCTTGTTGGAAAAAAAAAAGCCTAATGATGATGTCACTGGTAGATAGGTTTCTGGACTGTCCACAGCCCTCCTATGAGACACAGACCAAGTAGAAAAAAATGGTACCATTTTATCATGAGTATTAGTGAGGACCAATTATATGAAGATAGGTTGAAAATCGGTGAAGTCGTCCTTTAAGTACCATAGTTGAGTACATGTACACAGGGAGCGTACTCAAGTTCCCTCAGCCCTATGTTCCCTCAGCCCTATGTTCCCTCAGCCCTATGTTCCCTCAACCCTATGTTCCCTCAACCCTATGTTCCCTCATCCCAAATTAGACCCTATGTTCCCTCAACTCTATGTTCCCTCATCCCAAAACAGACCCTATGTTCCCTCAGCCCTATGTTCCCTCATCCCAAAATAGACCCTATGTTCCCTCAGCCCTATGTTCCCTCATCCCAAAATAGACCCTATGTTCCCCCAGCCCTATGTTCCTTCAGCCTTATGTTCCATCAGCCCATGTAATATTCTAATGTTTTGTCTTGTCTGTCTTGTCTTGTCTGTCTGTCTGTCTGTCTGTCTGTCTGTCTGTCTGTCTGTCTGTCTGTCTGTCTGTCTGTCTGTCTGTCTGTCTGTCAGTATCATGGTCAGTATCATGGTCAGTATCATGTCAGTATCATGTCAGTATCATGTCAGTATCATGGTCAGTATCATGGTCAGTATCATGTCAGTAGCATGTCAGTAACATGTCAGTATTATGGTCAGTATCATGGTCAGTATCATGTCAGTATCATGTCAGTATCATGTCAGTATCATGGTCAGTATCATGGTCAGTATCATGTCAGTATCATGGTCAGTATCATGGTCAGTATCATGGTCAGTGTCATGGTCAGTGTCATGACAGTATCATGTCAGTATTATGGTCAGTATCATGGTCAGTATCATGGTCAGTATCATGGTCAGTATCATGGTCAGTGTCATGACAGTATCATGTCAGTATCATGGTCAGTATCATGGTCAGTATCATGGTCAGTATCATGTCAGTATCATGTCAGTATCATGTCAGTATCATGGTCAGTATCATGTCAGTATCATGGTCAGTATCATGGTCAGTATCATGGTCAGTATCATGTCAGTGTCATGACAGTATCATGTCAGTATTATGGTCAGTATCATGGTCAGTATCATGGTCAGTATCATGGTCAGTATCATGGTCAGTATCATGTCAGTATCATGTCAGTATCATGGCCAGTATCATGACCAGTATCATGGTCAGTATCATGGTCAGTATCATGTCAGTATCATGTCAGTATCATGGTCAGTATCATGGCCAGTATCATGGTCAGTATCATGGTCAGTATCATGTCAGTATTATGTCAGTATCATGGTCAGTATCATGGTCAGTATCATGGTCAGTATTATGTCAGTATTATGTCAGTATCATGCAGTATCATGGTCAGAATCATGTCAGTATTATGTAAATATCAGGATTGGTTATTTGCTTCAGTCATCAAAACGATTTCTATAAGTTTAGGTTTGTAATGGATAAAATAAAATAATTGACCCATAATTTTCCTATGACTGATAAAAGTATTAAACTCCCTTTTTAATACAGTATCTACCGTGTTAAAACGTTTCTGGGGGAGGACCCCCCGCCATATATGTCCAACCCGTATTCATTTGACTGTATAATGTTCATGTATGTATATCGGAACTTTGTTTGTACTCATTTAAATCCCCCTTTAATTTTTTTGTTTTTATAATAAGCTAAGTTTTACATAGCTTAGTATACCTTTAAACTCATTTGTTTTGTAATATAGTTGTTTTGGATATCTACAAAAGCTCTATATTAGTATAGACATGTATTATTATTATCATTATTGTCTCCGCCAGGCCGAAAGGCATGGCGAGAGAGTATGTTTTGCCCCCTGTCCGTCCGTCCGTGTGTCCGTCCGTCCGTCCGTCATTCTGTCTGTGGACAGCTAATTGGCTGTCCACAGACAGAAAACCGGCACCGTTGGCTTGCTCGCAGTGAAACTTTGCACACACACTCCCTGGATGCCACAGCAGAACCTCTGCCCCAAATCTTTCACATGGGCCTTTTATAGCGCCACCAGGAGGCCGATTTGTGCAAAACATATTTTTTGACAGTACTACTACAGATTTTGTCCAAAAATCCTGAAAATCCGGTACACAGTATCTCTATAGTCATTAAACAAAACGTGTCTTTCAGATTTTTCATATTCCTCCTGATTGGCTAAAAATGGCTTCCAAAGTTTGTAGGAGTGCTCCGTTTTGAACAAAATGCCTCAAATCATAAACACAGCATGCAATTTCCTTGACATTTTGCACGCATATTTCCACTATGCCGAGGAAGAAATGGCACTTGAAATTTTTCAAATCAGCCTCATGGTGGCGCTATAACAGGCCGATTCGTGTTTTTACCTATAACTGCACCGATCTGTGTAAAACTTTGTAAGTGCACTCCCTGGAGGTCAAGGAAAAACCTTCAAGGACCCCCGGGGGTGGGTTGTGGGTCTGGAAAAGGGACAAAGTCCTGCCGTGGAAAAATAGCAGATCCACAAGCCTGGATAGGCCCGTGGTGGCCGCGGGGCGCAATACCGGCCGTGTCCACAAGGCGGTGCCCTCCCCGGTCCATGGTACCCCCCAGGGGTCCCCGGCCCACCTCCGCGCCCAGGGACGGTGGCTCCCGGGGCGGGTAGAGCAACCGAGTGTGAACCCGGCAGTCTGCTGGGAGGCCCAGGGCTCCTGGCCTCTCCCCTGCTGGAAGGGGGAAGCCAGGGAGAAGGGCCGACTCGTGCCATAGGATAGCTAGGGATCATGCCCAGGAAGAGGCACCTTCCTGGGGTAGCGACGGGGCGGCGATGACCCCCAAAATCATGGTTCTTTGAAAATTTTCGATTTTTTTCCGGGCCGGGGGTGCGCACGCGTCGGTGCCTCTCCCCGGGCCCCTGGGTGGCTGCCCGGGCAAACGGCGGCCGAAAAACCCGAAAAAAGCTCTGGAAGGCTCAGGAGCTTTAGGGCTCACGGCCTCTCCCATGCGTGCAATTTCTTATAGGGGGGAAAGTGGCCACTTGTGCCATAGGGTGGCTAGGGACCATGGCCGGACATGGTGCACCATATTCGGGGGCGTCCCCGTGCCTCGCAGGGCCATGGATCCTGGAGGTTGCAGCCTGAAGTGTTGCAGCCTCAGGTCGCCCTTGGCTCCCTGGCTCTCCCCTGGTGGAGAGGGGGAAGCTACGGACAAGGGCCGACTGGTGCCATAGGATAGCTAGGGCAACGGAGCCTCGCCCGACGCGAGGTTCCGTCTGGGGCGGCGGGCCACCTTGCCCTGGATCTCCGCGTCGTACCTCCCTGTCCCCTCCCCGTGGCCCAGGAGGCGTCCCGCTCGTCCCTGCCTCCCTCCTGTGAAAAAGTCTCCCGGTCGGGACGCCCACTCGCTCTAGAACGTACCTGTGGAGCATGGCCGTGGCAATGCCCGACGCGAGGCTCCGTCTGGGGCGGCCCGGGTGGGCCGAGCGGCGATGGCCATGGGTCCCTTCCCCCCCTCCGCGACAGGGGGGAAAGAGCCATGAAATTGGAGCCACGGTGGCCATCGGGCTTATGGGAAGACAGAGGCCTCCGCTCGGGCACGGCCGGGCGGACAGGCGCCCTGGAGGTCCTCGGAGAACCCAGGAGGATCTGGGGTCCACCGTGGCCCCCTCTTTTGAAATTCTCTCCCGGTACAACTTTTCAACTTTTCCCAGACCGGATATGTTGATCCGGCGTGCGGATGCTCGGGACGGACGGCAGGCCTGCCCGAATGCAGGGCCCGCCGTCGGCCACGGTGGCCACTCTAGTCAAAGCACTGTGTTCCGGGAACCACGCCGCCCGCAAGGGCCGTGGAACCCACAATTGATTCTTACCGATTGGCAATCGTAGCCTGCCTCTTGCAAGGGCCCCGCCGGCACCTTTAGTGCACCTCTAGTGCACCTCTGGTTGCTCGGCAGACGCTGCCGACCAGGCGCGGAGGGACAGAGAGGCCCCGGCCTCCTCCGCACTCCTCCGCGGCCCACCCCGGCCTAGCGAGACCGAGACGCCCCGTCTGCCTAGATGTCCTGCCACGGACCGCCCGAGGGCCCCTCAAAGGCGCCCAAAGGCGCGCTCCGGAGACTGCGTTTCTCAAACCCTGCTTGCGTCGCGTACTCCGGCGACCGACCAAACAGCTGCGTACCACGGGCGCTGATCCCCCGTAACATGCCGTCGACCTGGCTAGGGGGCAAAGGCAGATGTGGTGACCGTCGCAGTGCGCGCTGCCGGGAGCTCCCGCCGCTCCTCTCACGGGGGGCCTTGGCGGTCTCAGCGGACCGGCAACCCCACGGTGCGCGCCTCACCTGGGCGCGCTGTCTCCGTGGCGGAACAGGAGGCCTACTGTACCTGGTTGATCCTGCCAGTAGCATATGCTTGTCTTAAAGGGCGCTGCAGACTTGTCTGAGTTGGGCGTGCAGTCACTGCCAAGTGACCACGCCGGGACAGTAACTGATATGGGTGTAGACAACATAGGTGGCGCACGCAGGAGTTGAGTAAACCAAAGTTCCCGATTGTAGACCCACAAGGCAAGTTACCTTGATGGGGTTGGGGGCCGGGGAGCTAATGGGCGTGATAACTATTGCGGCACCGCTTGTACCACCGGGTACCTGCTGTCTGTAGGCCGCGGGACCCCCCCGACTTATCGCCCGCCGAGGGGTGCTTATGCGTGCGTACACGGGACCGGCCGGTGAGCCGGGCCCGACGCGCTAAGTTCAGAATAGTCCCAGGGGCGACTATTCTGGTTTGTACCACCAGGTCCCCGCGGTGCTTGGGCCGCGGTCTGTCACTTCACTTAGCGCCCGCTGAGGGGTGCTTAAGAGTGGGTCCACCGCCTGGAGAGCCGGGTGTCCCCCGGAGGCAGGGGTCCCCCCAGACCTGGACCCAGGTTCGGGGCTCCCTGGGCCGGGTTGAGGCTCCCCGGGGGTCCCTGGCTGGAGAGGCCTGACCCGACCGACAGACCGGTCGGGTTAAGCCTCCGGAGCCAGGGACCCCCGGGGGTCCCCGGTCCACCTCCGCGCCCAGGGACGGCTGTCGGACTGGTGGGCTTTCGGAGCAGCGGGCCGTCGGAGCTGCACGTAGCCACAATTTAATGTTGTGGTCACCATCATCATCGGTGTAAAGAAAAGTTTATGAAGTCTTATAACTTATAACTTACGAATAATATATCTATATATAGTCTTATACCTTTGGGGGATACCTTGGGGAGCCAAGGGGAACCCAACAGGTGACCACAACAGCACATTATGGAAGGGCCATATGTGACGCTGAAGGAACATAGGGCTGAGGGAAGATAGGGTCTAATTTGGGATGAGGGAACATAGGGCTGAGGGAAGATAGGGTCTAATTTGGGATGAGGGAACATAGGGCTGAGGGAACATAGGGTCTAATTTGGGATGAGGGAACATAGGGCTGAGGGAACATAGGGTCTAATTTGGGATGAGGGAACATAGGGTTGAGGGAACATAGGGCTGAGGGAACATAGGGACTAATTTGGATAAAATAAAATTGTTAGGGATTGAGGGAACATAGGGCTGAGGGAACATAGGGCTGAGGGAACATAGGCATGACCCCCATGTACACACACACACACACACACACACACACACACACACACACACACACACACACACACACACACACACACACACACACACACACACACCAGGGCCGCTTCTCCCTACACGCACACTACGCAGGTTGCGTGGGGCCCCGCCTACCCGCCGATCAATGAGGCCCCCTCTCCGCCCCCTCCCTTCAGCAGAAAATATCGTGCATTACTGCGTTCACATCAGCGCAGGCTGCCTAGCACACTAAAACCGAAATAAAGTAACAAAAAAAGTAACTTTATCCGCGGGAAACCCAAAAAAAATTGCGCACGCGCGGACCATGCGTAGAGCCCCTGTGGAGTCTAAAGCGGCACTGACACACACACACACACACACACACACACACACACACACACACACACACACACACACACACACACACACACACAGTTATGCACACGGATGTTATGCAACCTGTGGTGTTTTACAAATAGGATTAGTCTCTGTCTCCACACTAAACTGCCCCTGGAGAGAGAGTAAATCTGGGTGTCCCTGGTTGCCACTGCCGCCTGATTTGGGAACTCACCGGAGCTTTGGGCAAACCCCGCCCCCCAGAGAGCCGCTGGAATCCAAGCCGCGCCCCCCGACCGTCTCCATTAGCTGGCTGTTTTCACCGTGTATATCTGATGGACACGCGTTTGTCAACAGTTGCTTTATAAGTTAAAGGGATATTTCACTTTCAAAAAAACTTTGGGTCATTTTATCGTCTACTCAGGCTTTTGTGAGCCCCCCAGACCGTTTTTAAGTTGCTTGATTCAGTATATAGATATTTGATATTCATTTTATCAGACACGCCCCCTTCCTATACAAACCCATTATAACTTCAAACTCCATTTTTAACCATGTTAGATTTATCAAAAACACCCGTCGTTGGTTCTGGTGACTCACCCCGCCCTCCTAATACGCGAGGGGGCCGTGTTTTTTCGATCACTTTTTTCTTTTCTTTTTCTATTGTATTTAATTTTTTTCATTTTCCAAAAATAATATTAAAAATAAATGAAAAACGTTATGGAAAAAACACGGCCCCCTCGCATATTAGGAGGGCGGGGTGAGTCACCAAAACCAAGGACGGGTGTTTTTGATAAATCTAACATGTTAAAAATGGAGTTTGAAATTACAATGGGTTTGTATAGGAAGGGGGCGTGTCTGATAAAATGAATATCAAATATCTAAATACTGAATCAAGCAACTTAAAAACGATCTGGGGGTCTCACGAAAGCCTGAGTAGCTGATAAAATGACCCAAAGTTTTTTTGAAAGTGAAATATCCCTTTAATACTTGCTTATCTAAGGAAGCTATCCAAAGAGTTCATAAATAGATGCAGACGGCCAAACTTTTGCTGGTAAAAAATACGATAGTCTGTGGTATTTTTTATAGTCGATAGTCTGTGCTGTGTCTCTCTCTCTCTCTCTCTCTCTCTCTCTCTCTCTCTCTCTCTCTCTCTCTCTCTCTCTCTCTCTCTCTCTCTCTCTCTCTCTCTCTCTCTCTCTCTCTCTCTCTCCAAGCAATCAGGACACAACAAAAAAACGTATCTACAAGCTCACAGTATAATTTGTGAGCTTGCCTCTCCTGCTGCATTTGTGCAGTAGGAGAGGCAAGCTCACATGCCCTATTTTCGTGTACAGTTTGCGTTATGTACCGTTCTCATTCTTGGCCGAATAGTCGAGTACAGCAGTGGTTCTCAAACTTTTTCATGTCAAGGACCCCCAAATGGACACTTATAAGCCCGCGGACCCCCATTTGAAAAGATAAGCCAGGGACCCCCCATATGAGAAGATTTTTTACATCTCTAGCAGTGATTCTCAACCATATCAATTTTAAGGACCCCCAGTTTGACATGCATTAGGGCTACGGACCCCCATTTAATGCCATTTCTATCTCTGGGACCCCAAGTCATATTGTAAAATCAATGTTAACTTAATGAGAGTGTACAAATGTGTACACATTTGTACACTCTCAGAGTTACACACCCATAAGGGTCCATTTGGTTCCTATCCTTCATTTAGCTGGGGACCCCCTGGAACCCCCTCAAGTACCCCTGGGGGTCCCCGGACCCCACTTTGAGAACCAATGGAGTACAGTACTTGCTATTCACGTGAGATATGACAGCAATTATCAATATAGCATGGCATGACCCATCCATCTGCAGGCTGGCAGACGGCGTAAGTTAATCCATTGAAGTAAAAAAAAAGGAACGGATGGTTTTCTGCTGAGGAAACAGCAATGAAAGCGACCATTACAGGCAGAATAATATATTCTCATTCTCTCAATATATTCCATATATCATCTATATCATTATCACAGGGATGCGGGGGTTAACAGAGGAGCCGCTACTGCAGCCGTAATTATCTCCTCATTCCATTCCAAACATATCTTGAAATATCAAGTCCCTAAGATGCAGTATTGATACTTTTACTTAAGTACACAGATTGAGTACTTTTTGTCCAACACTGGCATGCACTCACGCTTGTAAACACTTCTACGCACAAGTACACACAAACACACACACACACACACACACACACACACACACACACACACACACACACACACGCACACTGTATGCAAGCGCATAGACATACAGTACATAGACATGTAGACATACACACACGCGAGCATGCACGCACACACACACGCGCACGCGCACATACACACGCACGCACGCACGCACGCACAAACACACACACACACACACACACACACACACACACACACACACACACACACACACACACACACGCACACAAACAAACCATTTAACACTGTAACAGGACATTTTGTAACACACTAGGGACAGGATGTTAATAAACTGCTCTTTTATTTGGAAATCAATAATGCCAGAGAGAGAGAGAGAGAGAGAGAGAGAGAGAGAGAGAGAGAGAGAGAGAGCAATGATGATTTACTCAGCAGGCTAAACAAGTAGTAAATCTAAGCCAAGGTGAAGCATCATATTCATTATTTATGAGTGGAGGTGTCCGCATAGTCTAACGCATCCTGGAGGACATGAAATAATGGAATTGCAACACAGCACAAGGCGTTTGGATTTGTTTCCATTACTCTGTGACTTCCATGACTTTAAAAACAACTTTTACCTTGCTCATTAATAGGCTCTATCCACAGCAGCCATATTATGAAGACATTCACAGGTGTTACCAATGATACTAATGAAGGCTCTGTTCCATTCTGGTCAAACAGAGTCAGAGTGCTGATATTGTGCATGTTGGCTCACTGGAAACCTTCCAAATGGCCCCTTACAGGTGTGTAACTCTGAGAGTGTACAAATGGAACCAAATGGAATGGATCCATTTGGTTCCATTTGTACACTCTCAGAGTTATGGGGGTCGTGGAAACCACTGTGCTACACTAAATGGAACAGAACCTTCATTAGTATCATTGGTAACACCTGGGAAGGAATTGATAATATGACTGCTGTGAATAGAGCCTATTGTTGAAAACATTCACTGCCAGGGTTTTTTCTAAAACAGGCTGTAGCTTCTGCCAGCATTTTTAAGCATTCTGACTAATCTTTCAAGAACCCCAGAATATTTATCTCCAGTATGATTGATCCCCTGATGGTTGCTAATCACAGAGGGATTTCACTGTGCTTCAGTGAAAAAAAAAAGAAAAAAAAGTCATCACGACCTCCCGTTCGCTTGTTATACCCAGTTGAAAATAGAATGTTTCGCCAAAAATACATAGTAAAACACTTCGCAACGTTCGGCACGGCAACTCGCTCCCTGGTGCCTCTCGTGGCTCAAGTTTGCTTGAGACGGCGCGCCTCCGCATAGAGTCCTAATGTAACCACCACTAACCTTTGAGGCGAATGCATAACTGACCGTGTGAACAAACGCTGTGATGAGCACCAGGAATCACAACCTAACCTTGATTAAACACTGATTGGAATACATTAACCCATTAAGACCTGGAACTGTGCCATTTTTAGATTTGAGCTAAAAAGCATTATTTTACACTTTGGGCTATTCAAAAATATCAGATATACAAGCTCATAGTGTGGCACCGAGTGCTACGCTACGAGCTTGTAGATCTGCTATTTTTGAAAAATCGTGAAAATGTGTGCAAATCTTTGAATATATATATTTTTAAAGCGAACATTTTTAACTCAAATCTTTGCTTCTGGGGGTCCCTGGAACAACATATTTTGATGGGGGTCTGCGGCCAAATACATATACTTTTGGGGGTCATTGACATGAAAAAGATTGAGCACCACTGATATAGAAACATACGTTTTTCAAAAAACTGTTGGGATTTAGGAGACATGTAGAATCGGCTTCAGGTCTCAATGGGTTAAAATGAAACTATTTTCTTTCTCTTCGAACGGCTGTGGGATTGTAAAAGTGAAGACACAGAGGTACAGTGAAGAGTTTTATCTTACCTTTATAGTAGAACGGTTAAGAGGAGCAGAGGAATGAAGTTCATGGAGATGAACACCAGGAGACAATGCAGGACATCGAGTGGGAAACAGAGAAAAGAAGACAAAACACTGTGAGATTAGCTGGTTGAGGCTGTTCATTCATCGACTCATTCAGCTCTGTTCACATTGAACTACTCTTCAGATGGACTAAGAGATCATAGACTCCACAAAGTTAAAAGCACTTTAAAACAGACTTGCACACAATGATGTTATGCAGTTGAACACCTGAATAGACGCTAAATAATCCATAATCGCCATCGTCTTCATCACAAGTGTGACCTCAGTCATGAGCCATCATCATGCACAGTACACTGCTCTAACCATCATCATCATCATCATCAACATCAAACATTCAGCAAATGTAGGTGAATATTAACCCATTCAATCTCTGTCATTCTAGATTTCGTTGGGCTCTTCAAAAATAGCAGATCTACAAGCTCATAGCGCGGCACCGAGTGCCGCGCTATGAGCTTGTAGATCTGCGATTTTTTGAAAAATCTTGAAATGTTGTGCAAATCTTTGGATATATAGTTTTTTAAAGCAACGTTTTTTTAAAACTCAAATCTTTGCTTCTGGGGAGGTCCCTGGAACAAAATGTTTGGCAAATGTTTGCTTTAACAAATATATATTCAAAGATTTTCACGATGTATCAAAAATAGCAGATCTACAAGCTCATAGAGCGGCACTCGGTGCTGCTCTATGAGCTTGTATATCTGCTATTTTTGAATAGCCAAAGAAATCAAAAAATGTGTTCCTGGATTGAATGGGTGAAGGGAAAATAGCCGATCTACAAGCTCACTTGTCAGCTATTTTTGCTATTTGACGTACAATGAAGTATATATCCTGTAGAGTTGAAATGGTTAATGAGCAGGTTGGTCATGTACAGTATGCATGACAGTTACTGTAGGTAAGAGAGAATCAAACCAGCTTCCTCTGGACTGTGACACTTGTCTATTTATCCTACCTGGTAATGACAGGTTTGTATTGTCTTAATAGAGAATGTTCTAGAACAGAACCGTCCATGGTTCAGTTCACTGCTACCGTCGAAACTTCTTTCTTCTTTATTTTTCTATCCCACGATTTTGTAACACATTTTTTCACCCAGTGCCAATGCCTAAGCCTAAGCTGTAACTCTGGGCGCTACTCTCCTTCTGCCAGCCTGGGGAGAGCTCATGCTTCCCTCATATCAAAACGTCTCAAAGAAAACACCAGCTCAATTATTCTGTTCCTCTGCATAATGCCGGACGCACACACGCACACGCACACGCACACGCACACACACACTGTAACCACTAATGAGAAAAAGTATGACCCAAAATGCAGAGAGCATCTTGCTCTGCAGATATGGTTGAAGGTTATTTAATACAAACCGAAGCAGACTAGCTGAAGTAGATGTTGGCAAAACAACAAACAGAATAGATGAAACTGAGACTGATTTCAATATGCAAGTTTCCTAATGAGCTCCAGACTTAAATATACCGCTGCTGACTGTGACGTGAGTCCCAACTAAACACCGTGGGGAGAGTGCAGAGTACAGGGGTTGTATAGGGTGACACACCCAGGTACACTTAACACAAGTGGTGTAAAGTAACATTTGCTGAAGTACTGTACTTAAGTACAATTTTGAGGTATTTTTTTACTTTACTGGAGTATTTCGTACTTTTACTTTTACTCCACTACATCTCAGAGGCAAATATTGTACTTTTACTCCGCTACGATTATTTGAAAACTTTAGTTACTAGTTACTTTGCAGATATAGATTATTATATTTTAAAACATGCATTAACCACTTTAGCGCTATTTTACACATAGGCTATTTGAAAATAGCCGATCTACAAGCTGCACCACACGTCGCGCGTTGTGAACTTGTAGATCTGCTATTTTCAAACATTGAAGTACTTTTACTTTTGGTACTTTAAGTAATTTTGATACCTATACTTTTGTACTTTTACTCAAGTACATGTTTAATTCGGGACTTTTACTTCTACAGTACTTCTACATTGCATTATTGATACTTTTACTTAAGTAAAACATTTGAGTACTTTTCCCACCACTGCTTAAAGGGCAAGACCACTTTGGTTGAGGTTTAGCTATTTTTATTAGGAAGAAAACCCGGACTTCAAATAGTAAAATCAGCAGGAAGTTGACATTTTTATTACAAAAATAAACAGTACTGGGTTTGGTGATGTTCTATATTGTCTTAATCAACTTTGTTTGCGTTTGTTACGTGCTAAAAGAGTGACTTTGAGAGCTGTTTCACCTTACCATGTAAGTCAATGAGGAGCATATTTAGAATTATCAATTTCTAAACAATGGAGCAATTATTTTTGATTTCTTGTCCCCCCATGAACCCAAACCTCTACCAAAGTGGTCTTGCCCTTTTGCGCCATTGATAGATTTTTCACTGCAGTGATTGATTACTGTTCCTTCCAGTGGGAGTTCTGGCCAGAATGCTGAATAGAGCCAGAGCGTTCAACATCCTATACATCACCCTGCTCAGCACCCTGAACAGCACCCTGTTAGTTCAGCATCCTTTTAGTTCAGCGCCCCGGACAGCACCCAGTTAGTTCAGCACCCCAAACAGCATCCTGTTACTTCAGCACCCTGTTAGTTCAGCACCCTGGACAGCACCCTATTAGTTCAGCACCCTGTTCATCACCCTCGACAGCGCTCACACATAATCTAGTTACATGCAGTGTAAGTACATTTACTCAAGTACTGTACTTGAGTACAACTTTGAGGTACATTTACTTACTAAAAAAAAATCTATAATTTAACTGAACTACATCTCAGAGGCAAATATTGTACTTTTTACTCCACAACAATTATTTGTCAGCTTTAGTTACTAGTTACTTTGCAGACTTAGATTAATATTACAAAACATACACTAACCACTTATAAGTACTATTTTAGGATTAAAAGAAAGTGAAATTGAAAAATGCTAATGAGTCCCATATTAAACTTAAAGGTGAAGTAATAGTTGTTATTATTATTTTGGAGTTAGCTGGTTTCTGCCCAACAGCAGAGATATGAATGAATGCATGAATACATGTGATAGTAGGTGTTCCAGCGAGACAGGAAGAGCACAGTCATACAGATATAGTAAATGTATCATCAGTATCACACACACACACACACACACACACACACACACACACACACACACACACACACACACACACACACACACACACACACACACACACACACACACACACACACACACACACACACACACAGAGAGTATGTGTGTGTGTGATACTGTGTGATACTGTGTGTGTGTGTGTGTGTGTGTGTGTGTGTGTGTGTGTGTGTGTGTGTGTGTGTGTGTGTGTGTGTGTGTGTGTGTGTGTGTGTGTGTGTGTGTGTGTGTGTGTGTGTGTGTGTGTGTGTGTGTGTGGAGGCAGACCTTGACCAGGCACAAGGACACAGGACAGGAGATGAATGGTAAACATACATATTCTCGATTGATTAAAGTATTCTCTCTCTCTCTCTCTCTCTCTCTCTCTCTCTCTCTCTCTCTCTCTCTCTCTCTCTCTCTCTCTCTCTCTCTCTCTCTCTCTCTGTGTCATTCCTCCAGAGAGTGTTTAGAATTGTATTAAAATAGACTCTGCAGCTCTTTACGCAGATGCTGGTGCTTGGCAGTGGTGTAAAGTAACTAAGTATATTTACTTAAGTACTGTACTTACTGTACAATTTTGAGGATTTTTTTTACTTTACTGGAGTATTCCATTTTAAAAAAAATACTTTTACTTCTACTCCAATACATCTCAAATATTGTACTTTTACTCATTATTAAAAAGTTGAAATTACAGAGTACATTTTCTTGTAGAACAGCAATTTTCGCTATTACTTGAAACATGTACTTAAAGGAGCAGTTCACCCCCAAAAATGACTTCTTTTCTATCAATTACACACCCCATGAAGCCTTGAATTCATGGAGATTTTTAGTTTTTTTGTCGCATTCCTATGATAATAATTTGATGACCGGCGAGGAGACTCAATGGAGACTCTTTGAGTCCGCCGGTGCTTGTTAACTGTGCACCACTGTCAGTGGTGGGAAAAGTACTCAAATTCTTTACTTAAGTAAAAGTACCAATACTGCAATATAAAAATACTCTGTTACGAGTAAAAGTCCAGAATTAAAAATGCACTTGAGTAAAAGTACAAAAGTATTGGTATCAAAATGTACTTAAAGTACCAAAAGTAAAAGTACTAAAATATTTGAAAATAGCAGATCTACAAGCTCACAACGCGTTGCATCGCGACGCGTTGTGAGCTTGTAGATTGGCTATTTTCAAATAGCCTATAGGTATAAAATAGGGCTAAAGTGGTTCATGTATGTTTCATAATATCATAATTTATATCTGAAAAGTAACTAGTAACTAAAGTTTTCAAATAATTGTAGTGGAGTAAAAGTACAATATTTGCCTATGAGATGTAGTGGAATAGAAGTAAAAGTATTGGAAATTGGAAATACTCAAGTAAAGTACAAATACCTCAAAATTGTACTTAAGTACAGTACTTAAGTAAATGTACTTAGTGACGTTCCACCACTGACCACTGTTGAGTCATCCAGGCCATGGACACATTGTCCATGGAAACTCTGGCAGTTCAACTCAATGTTGTTGTTTTTAAATAGTTCAGCACCTTTAGAAATGATGCAGAATGTATGAGGACCCGTCCATATGTAAAGTTATATGCTGGCTGAGGCTGTGGCTACACACTGTGTATAAATATCCTTATGTCCTGTCTGTGTGTGTCAGTGGTGGAAAAAGTACAAAAATGTTTTGCTTATGTAAAAGTATCAATACTGCAAAGTAGAAATACTCTGTTAAGTAAAAGGAATTCCAAATGTACGTGATTAAAAGTACAAAAGTATTGGGGAAAAATGACTTAAAGTACCAAAAGTAAAACATACTCATTATGCAGAATGTCCCATTTCACAAGTTTTCAAATGTATAAAATGTATTAAAATCATTTGAAAATAAGCAGATCTACAAGCTCACAGTGCGTCGCATCGCGACGCATTGTGAGCTTGTAGATCTGCTATTTTCAAATGGCCGAAATGCATACAGGGCTGAAGTGGTTAATGTATATTTTGTAATAATAATCAAATTCTACAAAGCAATTAGTATCTAAAGTTTTCAAATAATTGTAGTGGAGTAGAAGTACAACATTTGCCTCTAAGATGTAAGTAGAAGTATTGAAAATTGGAAATACTCCAGTAAAGTAAAAAAAAAAAAACTCAAAATCGTAATTAAGTACAGTACTTGAGTAAATGTACTTAGTTACTTTTCACCACTGACACTCGTACACTGTGTATAAATATCGTACGTCCTGGATGTGCGTGTCCAGTATATTACAGCCTTGTCAAGGGGATGTGTGTTTATATTTATCTTAGAATCATGAATATTACATATAGAGCAGCTAACACAGGCATACATGTCAACGACCCTGTGATGATGATGTACGACTAGAGGTGGCCAGGGGAAAATTAGCCTTGGACATTGTATAAAGATGTGTGCCTCTGTCCATATATATTTACACCAGCCTGTCTCTGATGCACCAGCAGGGTCTGGCTCCTCAATAGGCTCTATGCACAGCAGCCATATTATCACTTCCTTCCCAGGTGTTACCAATGATACTAATGAAGGCTCTGTTCCATTTAGTGTAGCACAGTGGTTTCCACGACCCCCATAACTCTGAGTGTACAAATGGAACAAATGGAACCAAATGGACCCGTAAGGGTTACACACCTGTAAGGGGCCATTTGGAAGCCCATGAGGGTCCCTGGACCCCAACTGTAGACCCACTGGTGTAACAGAGTGTTTCCAGTGGGCCAACATGCACAATACCAGCACCCTGACTCTGTTTGACCAGAATGGAACAGAGCCTTCATTAGTATCATTGGTAACACCTGTGAATATCTTCATAATATGGCTGCTGTGAATAGAGCCTATTAGTATCCTGGCTCCATCCTCCACCTTGCATGATGCGCTGCCTGACCACAACATTTATTACAAGTTATTGTTTGTATGGAAATTACAGCGCCAATCAGGCTAAATGGCGAGCGGCTGCTGCTTGTCAATACTGTCCTCCCAACAGAGTGCTTTTGGGGAGGTGGAGCCAGAGGGAGGGTTCACACAGTGGTATGTCTTCACTCATTCAGCGCCGTCACATCGCCGGCGCTGGTCTCCTTTTTGTTTGCTTTTTTTACCACACCATGCCAATAAAATGCCACACGGGAGAAATGATGGAAGCCATTTCTGACGACAAGCACTTCCCCTGTCAAGGACATAGCAGACTGAGACAGCTTTTAGCTCACAGACGGACATGTATCAAGGACAATGTCAGCATGAGGTCATCAATTAGCTGCTCTGCAAACTTTTCTTTAGAGCTTAAAGTAATTTTATTACTTTTTACGGCGTGGCTGTATAGGAGGCTATCTGTTTATCAGTGTGTGTGTGTGTGTGTGTGTGTGTGTGTGTGTGTGTGTGTGTGTGTGTGTGTGTGTGTGTGTGTGTGTGTGTGTGTGTGTGTGCGTGTGGTGTATGGTGTATGTGTGTGTGTGTGTGTGTGTGTGTGTGTGTGTGTGTGTGTGTGTGTGTGTGTGTGTGTGTGTGTGTGTGTGTGTGTGTGTGTGTGTGTGTTGCGTGTGTGTGCGTATGAGACTGTAAATTCTGCTGACAACTGCAGCGGTCTATGCACTCAGTGAACTCTTGTTCATCTGCATCCTCTGACAGGAAAGATGCTCCACGGCCTAATAAGAGATCAAAATACGTTTGTTTTTTAATCAAATACATAATGTCAATCAAAAACATTGAAACAAGTGTACAATCAGACATGTCTTTGTCCTGCGAACACCGTGTTTGTGTTTCCCACAAACCGTGTTTGTGTTTCTCTCAGATTTCGTTTCTCAACACTTCAATTCACTGTGATGAAAACCCATTAACACGAGGACAGAACGTGACGGACCCGGCAACTGAGATTTCGATTAAGAAGATTATTTGAAATGAATCGTTTATGTAAGGAGGGCGAGGGGATATTAACACATTGAGTGCCAGGTATATTATGCATCCAAATCAGTGCCAGCGTTTTTACTGTGTTTTGACGATCTTTGGAGAGCCGCAGAAGCCACGACGTGCGCGCGGAACGTAAACAAAAAGTGTCCGGAGGGTGGGGGAGGGTCCTGTCTATCCACTGGAACAATAACATTTCTACCGCGATTGGACATTTTGTAGCGATTGCCCGTTGAAATTTTAAATTTACTTGATTAAAAGTACAAAAGTATTGGTAAAAAAAGTACTTAAAGGTACCAAAAGTAGAAAGCACTCATTGTGCAGAATGTCCCATTTCACTAGTTTTCAAAAGTATACAAATCTTTTGAAAATGGCAGATCTACAAGCTCACAGTGCGTCGCATCGCGACACATTGTGAGCTTGTACATCGGCTATTTTCAAATGGACGAAATGTATAGGGCTGAACTGGTTTTATAATTATAATCAAAATCTACAAAGTAACTAGTAACTTAAGTTTTCAAATAATTGTAGTGGAGTAAAAGTACAATATTTTCCCCTAAGATGTAGTGGAGTAGAAGTAAAAGTACAACAAATTGGAAATATTCCAGTAAACCTCAAAATTTTACTTAAGTACAGAACTTGAGTACATGTACTTCATGTATCAAGGATCCATCGCAAGTGTTCTCGGCCGACCCACTTGGCCGACCCACTTGGGTGGGCGGCGTCCATTGTCAGATCATGTGTAGTTTAATGATCAATCTATCGATTATGTCAAAGGAACTAATAGTATAAGGTCCTATTTATCTGTATCAAAAGTATTTTTTAAAGCTAAAGAAAACAAATAATTTAAAGAAAAAATTACATGACATTGTATTTATTTTTTTACTTTTTTATATTAATGTCATTTATGATGTCTTTGTTTTGTGACAATTCTTCACTGCTCAGGAATCACTGCTAGATAGACGTGGTGGTCTATAACATTGGGGTCTATTTTAATATAAAGACATGGTGGTACAATGAGGCGGTAGCAACAGATGCAGCTCTGCACATAACTTGATAAAATAAACAATTCCAGGATGTAAGGAAATCAATGTATACAGTAACATCCATTTTGACATGTTTTATAGCTTTGCTTTGTTCGGTACAAGAAATGCCTCTGTTCGCTGTACCAGGATCCATCCAAGCTCCGCACGCACGCACACATTCATGCCTGCAACCAGCTACATACTAATAGGCTCTATGCACAGCAGCCATATTATCACTTCCTTCACAGGTGTTACCAATGATACTAATGAAGGCTTTGTTCCATTTAGTCTAGTGCAGTGGTTTCCACGAGGTCACGAACCCCATAACTCTGAGAGTTACACACCTGTAAGGGGCCATTTGGAAGCCCATGAGGGTCCCTGGACCCTAACTGTAGACCCGCTGGTGTAACAGAGTGTTTCCAGTGAGCCAACATAATATCAGCACCCTGACTCTGTTTGACCAGAATGGAACAGAGCCTTCATTAGTATCATTGGCAACACCTGTGAATGTCTTCATAATATGGCTGCTGTGAATAGAGCCTATTATAAAACACACACCACCAGTTCTTTGGAGGGAATACACAACATTTTAGAACTTACATGTAACATCATTGTTGAGCAAACTAATATTGTTTTTGTTTTTAAATAGTACATCTACAAGCTCACATCATGTCGCATCATGATACTTAAAGGTAGGGTAAGTGATATTTTTTGGTTAAAACAAAAAGTATTTTGTTAAAAGGTTAAAGCACTATATTCTGATAGTAATCATTGCTATAGAGTGTTTGTTCAGTAACAGGAGTCTCCCCGTCTCTCCAGCTCTTTAATAAACAGACAATACATTTTCCGGTAGGTGTCAAAATCTCAGCCAATCAGGAGAAAGTACCCATTTTTAAGCTTCATTTTTATAGTATTCAGTGTTCCAGTTCCAATTTTGCCTGCTCATTTCTTAGTGTCATCACTTCCAATTTCACTTGTTTAATCTATATCCTGACTGAATTCTCTATCCTTATTGGATAAAATTGGAAATTAAACTTTTTATAAAGAGCTGGAGAGACAAGGAGACTCCTTTTACTGAACAAACACTCTATAGCAATGAGTACTATCAGAATATAGAGCTAGTTAACACTTATTTTAACCAAAGAAAATCACTTACCCTACCTTTAACTCATTTACTGCAGTTAAAATATCGTCTATAGCTTCCCTGGGTGCATTTCGCCTTTCCGACATGTCGCCTTTCCGACGTTAACGAACCCTATACCTAACCCTAATCCTAACCCTAACCGCACGCGGAAGCCACTAGTCGGAGTGGCGAGATGTCGGAATGGAAGGAGCACCCCAGCTTCCCTTGCCAGCGATTCCGAGCGTTTTCACTAACCTTTAAAAAATCATAGAAATGTTTTCTTCACAAAGATCCACCCGCCGATCGCTTTAAAAGACGTAGCCGAGTCTCGTAGAATCGGATAAAAAAAGATATGTGCTGCCGCGATAATCCATTCCATAGTTTTGGGCAGTTGAATGTGTCTTGTTTTCGCCAAAAAGCAACAGTGAGCAGAGAAAAAACTATTTTTCTAAATCCTTTAACATTAGATCGGAGGGGCCTGGGTTAGTTGTGATCACATTATTTCCGGGTCTACTGCTCTCCAGAAGTCATAAGATCACTCATAGGTTGGCAAACAGCGCCCTCTAGCGTTAACCATTGAAAACACCACAGACTCGTTAACTCGTCATTGACGGTGTGGACCTCGGGCCAACTGACGAGTTAATTTGTCTGAAAATTTTGAGCATGTGTCTGTGTGTGGGCGTGCATCTACACTGTAGAGGACATGAAAAGACACAAGGTCGATGTCCATGAATTGATATAGTCATGCCTTTCTCTCTCTCTCTCTCTGACAGAAGAGACATGGCCCTCTATCAATGCCTATGGAACTACAGAGTGCATTCTATCCTGAGGACATTACAACAAGGACATCTTTACAGCCAGCTCAACGCCTCAGCAACACCACAAAAGAGACACACTTTTCAACCCTTGTTTGCTTATCTCCACAAGCAGCCTGCGCTGCATTCTCATTCAGTAGCTATTCTTTTAAACTGGAACCTTCCATCATTGGGTTGTTTGAGAGGCCCACTCACATGTACTGGGAAACAGAGGAGGAGACGTGCCAGATTCAACCTTGAGGACCATTTCTCATGAAGCCACCGAGCGACTTCACAAATGATTCCTCATTTCCTGTGTTATTTTTGTGCAATAGTCAAAAATATTCGTATAATAATGCACAACACTTACTGAGCTTCCAGCATTGAGACATGTGATATTTCTGTGAAATAGATGTGCCACATGTCCTAAAAGAAGACATCTCACCCACTTGTCTAGAAGTGCATTTTAATGTATGTATGTGTGTGTGTGTGTGTGTGTCAGCAGTGATGACATCATTTTCTATTTTGGTGTTTTTTTGGGTGGGTGGCCATCACACTTTTGAGATGAGCAGGTTCTGAATTCCATTGTTTCTAGCTAAACCCAGAGTTGAGGAGGGCCTCGCCTATATATAGCCTTTTTGTGGTTGTTTTTGGCAAGAGAGATACAGTATAATGAGAGGAACTATGTTGGCAATAAAAAGGCACTTTCTCTTATGAAGGCAATAGGCTCTATGCACAGCAGCCATATTATCACTTCCTTCACAGGTGTTACCAATGATACTAATGAAGGCTCTGTTCCATTTAGTGTAGCACAGTGGTTTCCACGACCCCCATAACTCTGAGAGTGTACAAATGGAACCAAATGGACCCTTACGGGTCCATTTGGTTCCATTTGTACACTCTCAGAGTTACACACCCATAATGGGCCATTTGGAAGCCCATGAGGGTCCCTGGACCCCAACTTTAGACCCACTGGTGTAGCAGAGTGTTTCCAGTGAGCCAACATGCACAATATCAGCACCCTGACTCTGTTTGACCAGAATGGAACAGAGCCTTCATTAGTATCATTGGTAACACCTGTGAATGTCTTCATAATATGGCTGCTGTGAATAGAGCCTATCGGGCAGGTTAAGACCCAGAAATAATAGGAGATGAATGCAGACATCAGAGGGTTACACTCCAGTTCAGCTCTCCACACACAGTGACCCATCAGCAGGATACCGACCTTCCTCTGAATACACTCTCTAACTTCCTTAAAGGGTTAACTCATTCACTGCCAGACTTATTTCTGGCTGCGTTTGCCCACTGCCAGCGATTTTCGTTTTTCTTACCTTTTCAACTGGTCACAGAATATTTATATCCATGTGTGGTCGATCGCCCGGCGGTTGCCAAGCACGGACTGTGCTGCCGCGAGAAAAAAAGACAAAACTCACGGGACCTCCCCTTCCCGTGTTTACAGGCTGTTGAATATAGCATGTCTCGCCAAAATGCAGGGAAAAAAAGAGGATACAGCTGATTTCCCCCAAAAACGCTAAACAGGAAGTGGATGGGGGGTGGAGGGACTTTCAATCACGTGATCTCCTGGATTAAGGTTAAGATAAAGCAAGGGCTAAGATTAAGATATGGTAAGGGTTAATATTAATATACGGAAAGGGCTAAGGTAATAAGGTAAGGGTTCAGGTTAAGATAAGGTAAGGTTTTGGGCTGGGGCTGAGGCTCTTGATTTAACACATGTGCCGACCCTCTTTCATCTACCGCATTGGTTCTCAAAGTGGGGTCCAGGGACCCCCAGGGGTACTTGAGGGGGTTCCAGGGGGTCCCCAGCTAAATGATGGATAGGAACCAAATGGACCCTTATGGGTCTGTAACTCTGAAAGCGTACAAATGGAACCAAATGGACCCGTTCCATTTGTACACTCTCACAGTTAAATTAACATTGATTTTACAATATGAATTGGGGTCCCAGAGATAGAAATGCCATTAAATGGGTCCGCAGCCTAATAATGCATGTCAAGCCGGGGAGTCATTGAAATTAAAGTGGTTGAGAATCACTGCTAGAGCCGTAAAAATCTTCTCTTATGGGGGTCCCTGGCTTATCTTTTCAAATGGGGGTCCGCGGGCTAATAAGTGTCAATTTGGGGGTCCTTGACATGAAAAAGTTTGAGAAGCACTACCGTACATAACGTGCCGACATGGCGATCACACATACCGTTCATTCCCCCCCCCCCCACGCAGTGGGGATTCACATGTATTCGTAAATATTAGCTGTGTTTAAACAAGGGGGTTAATACTCACAGCTCACAGAAACACCAAAAAGAAAATGAGAAAGGGGACATAACTGTTCAAAACAAAGTCCATAAAGATGTGTGGTGCTAATGTGTTAAAGTTGATATGATCCTCTTTAGGTCCTCGTAGAAATATCTGGGTTTTTGCTGGAATTATACCACAGGATAAGTCTGATGTCATCTCCCGAACTAACAGACATAATGCAAGTCTATTTATACAGCAACGCCTCCATATATCTCACCGTACCGCATACACAAACATCATGGCAACATGCCGTGTGTGTGTGTGTGTGTGTGTGTGTGTGTGTGTGTGTGTGTGTGTGTGTGTGTGTGTGTGTGTGTGTGTGTGTGTGTGTGTGTGTGTGTGTACTGTATGTAATATGTGTGTGCGTGCGCAGCGTGTCTGTCACTGTCTAGCCTCGGGAACCCGTGCCTGTTTTTTGGGGCGGTGTAGCCGCCCCCTATAAGTGAGTTTTGGACACCGACCAATCCTGCACCGTGATTGGCCAATAGTCTACAACGCATTGTATACCCCCTAACCCTTCCATTGTTAATGCAAATCGATACTTTTGCAAAGTCAGCCAATCACATTACAGCTAGTGTCATCACCACTGACTGTAATGTGATTGGCTGACTTTGCAAATTCAGGACTGTGATTGGCTAGCGAAACACATGACACATGTGCAGCCCTATGAATAGCAGTATGGACTTTAAAAAAAGTCATTTATCCTTTTTTTAAAGTGAGTCATGTTGTGATGATCACACACCGCCCGCTTCACACTGGGTGTGATTTTTTTGTTGTTTCCAGCTTTTGCGAGAGAAATAAGCAACCAGATCTATGAAAACAAGCCCAACAAAAGTGTCTATAGGGCAGGCCACATGAACACTTTAACCCTATATTATATACAAATTAGGGCTGGGACTTTAACTGATTAATTTAGATTAATTAATTACAGAAAATTAACGCGATTAAAAAAATTAATCGCATTTTAATCGCACTTAGTTTATGCACCACAGAACCTTTCTTACTGGACGAGTTTCAGGTGTACCGATCATACCAGTGCACCAACCAACAGCCAACACACCCCTGTGCACGCAATGGGACAAGAAGCTGCTTTGATTGGCCCCGTGGATGGGACATTTAGATTTTAAAAAACTCTCTGATGGAAGCATGGATAAAAACACGGTTGTGTGCAGAACTATTTTTTGTTACTTAAACTTATGTATTCACTCATTGATTCACTCATATACCAAAATCTGTTTTAACTGAAAAGAAATTGCTTCTCAGGTCAAATATTGATATGCGATTAAACATGCGATTAATTTAGATTAATTCATTACAAAGCCTCTAATTAATTAGATTAATTTTTTTAATCGAGTCCCAGCCCTAATACAAATATATTGCATATTTTAAAATAGACGATCTACAAGCTCACAACGCATATCGCAGCTATTTCAAAAGAAAAATATTGCAAAAATGAGAACATTGTGGAATATTTAATATTATTTTATAATAATATTATTCCACACAAATCTTCGATGAGGGTCTATGGCACAACATATTTTCAGAAGGGGGGAGGTCTGCAGACAAATATACATTTTCTGGATCCTTGCCATGAAAATGTTTGAGAACAACTGGTTCAAACAACATTAGGAAACAAGGCCAAATTAGCAACTACACTTTCAAGCAATTTTACAGAAAAAACAAGGCCAAAGTCGCTTATAATAAGCGAACATGGCAACACTGCTTCCGTTCACTTGTCGAGAGAAAGAGAGAGAGAGAGCGAGAGAGAGAGATAGATACGCATATTTATATAACGGTAGACGTCTGTTAAAATTAATTGGAATAAAAACAAATGTATGTATTGGGTCTGACTCTGGAGATAGCATCCTAGTGAACTATCCTACAGAGTGTAATCCCTGGTCGGGGATCAATCTATAGGGTGAAAATTACAACGACAAATGACAGCCGATTTCAAGAAATAAACTCCTGCAGTGTGTAATGCTTAACGATTAGATCACTCCCCGACCACTTTAAAAGTCCTACAGTGTGTACCTGCCCTAAGGCTTTTACTGTGCAGTATGATGACATATGAGAGAGAGAGAGAGAGAGAGAGAGAGAGAGAGAGAGAGAGAGAGAGAGATGCAGGCAGGCACAGACAGGCAGACAGACAGACAGACAGACAGACAGACAGACAGACAGACAGACAGAGACAAAGAGAGAGCGAGAGCCGAGAGGTGTCACACTTCTTTTATTTCTTCTCTCTCCTCTGCAGTAGGAGTAAAGTTTTCATATTTTCCTGTCGTTTAATCATCCCCCCCTTTCAGTTCTGTTCCTCCATCCCTCCATCCCTCCATCCCCCATCCCAGAGGGGAGAAAGGTGTTCCAAGGCCCTGAAGAAGCTATTTCAGGGTCACCGTTGGCCTATTGATTTTTATATTCTTTCCAATGATGCCCAGTAGAGCTGTCACAGAGATTGATTGGTGAAGGTGTGTGTGTGTGTGTGTGTGTGTGTGTGTGTGTGTGTGTGTGTGTGTGTGTGTGTGTGTGTGTGTGTGTGTGTGTGTGTGTGTGTGTGTGTGTGTGTGTGTGTGTGTGTGTGTGTGTGTGTGTGTGTGTGTTGCGCTGCAGGCAGACAGACAGACGTGTCTCATCATTTCACGGTGAATAAAATGTGCAATTTGAGCTTTGGTCGTCCCTGTTGGCTCATGGAACAGGATGGAACGGCAGACAATCAATACCAGAATCAAATGCACACGCTACAGTATAAAACATAAACACCATACTGTCATCCTGCACCACCCTGGAGGCACGCTGTCTGAGACTAATCAAACATATAGTTCCAAAGCACAAAGGGAAAGGTAAAACGAAAAAAAGCCCGATTCATATTACATTTTACACACTTGCACGCAGGCACGCACGCACACACATAGCGGCAGTGTGTGGACAGCCTGGGCCGTTTTGTTCAGTTTCATCACTCAAGGCAAAGTTAAAGCAATCACTGAAAGTACTTCACAAAACTCCACTTGAATCAGTTTTTTGGGGGTTAGGGTTAGGGCAACGTAATCTTAACATTTTAAGATTCATTCTGGACTAGCTGTTTCTGATTCACAGCGGGACACATTATTGTCCGGGGAGTGGGGGGGGTGTTTACTTAAGTAAAAGTACCAATACTGCAATGTAGAAATACTCTGTTAACATTAAAAGTTCTAAATTGACTTGAGTAAAAGTACAAAAGTATTGGTATCAAAATGTACTTTAAGTACCAAAAGTAGAAAGTATATTACTCATTATGCAGAATGTCCCATTTCACAAGTTTTCAAATGTATAAAATGTATAAAAATCCTTTGAAAATAGGAGAACTACAAGCTCGCCGCATTGTGAGCTTTTAGATCGGCTATCGCCAAATTGTATATAGGGCTGAAGTGGCTAATGTATGTTTTGTAATAATAATCAAAATCTATAAAGTAACCAGTAACTATAGTTTTCAAATAATTGGAGTGGAGTAAAAGTACAATATTTGCCTCTGGGATGTAGTGCAGTAGAAGTAAAAGTACTGAAAATTGCCCTAAGGCAACTCCAGTAAAGTAAAAAAAATACCTCAAAATTGTATTTAAAAAAAGAGATTTGGTGTACAACAGCCATTCTCAACTGGTGGAACTCAGATCACATCCCAGTGGGCTGCGGAGGTGGAATGACATTATTTCTCTCCTGAGGGAAACCTTAGATGTGCTCTACATGCACAAGTAGTTCAGTTTAGGAAAGCTACAGTGATTTAAAGGGCAGATATTGCATATTCATAGTGAAAGTAATGATGTTATCGTTTGTTGTGAATATTATACAATGCTCTTTCCTCTACCTAACTTTTCTTTACCTAACTCCTCGTATGCAGTTTCACATCACTGACGTGGCTTTCTTGGTAAAACGCTAGCCTAGAACTGTTTACATGTTTGCAGAAATGACAGTTATCTACAGAATACATCTACAAGACTTCCTGTAAATCGGGGAGGCTATAGCGCCCCGTGCGGGAGGCCATATTGCACCCGTGGTGAAAGCCTACTGATGCTGCTCAACATCGGGTCCGCCACAGCACATCCTCCCATCAGCACATCTGTCTGACAATCCAGGATGTGGCAAAGGGGCCCTGCCGATGTCTTCGCTTATCTCACCTGATGAACTTTTGCACTTCACTCACTTACACATATAGGCATAATTTATTTGTATAATAGCTACGCCCATACGAGACCTCCTCGATGGGCTGTCCAACACTAATTATGTCAATATATATATATGTGACTGCTTGTCTTTCAATAAATGAGAACGTGTTAACTTGGGCGCTTGTTTGAGACTCAATGTGTTCCCGATCGATCGCTCTTCTTCTATGCTGCTTTAACTGAGACATCACCTTGTATTTTCCTATGAACTTCTCTCATCCACATCATCTGACCAGACTTTGAATGACCTAGAGAATAATAATCATTACATCGTTTCACAAGATATCTAAGCATCACTTCCTGGTACGGATTATGCTCCGCCCCGGAGGGTCTACATAGGATGGATAAAACCACACCCACAGTTATAAATCTTGAACGTTGAGCGTAGTCCAACCCCTCTCCCCCCCCCCCACACACACACACACACACACACACACACACACACACACGCAAGGCACCAACCTGCTCATCGGGAGCAATTAAGGGTTCAGCGTCTTGCTCAAGGACACTTCAACACTAACTCTGGGGGAGCCCCCCAGCCCGGGATCGAACTGGGAACTTCGCAGTTCCCCTTCGGCCGCTCTACCCCTGAGCCTCTGCTGCCCCACATATCAATTATTACATTGACTTATATTACTGCTTCAATGCTTATGCCTACTTTTGAATGGCAGGATTTCAAATTAATTCATAAATATGCTCCAGGAGTTCAAAAATAATAAGTCACAGGCTGCAGACAATTAAAAGTTTCCAACGTCATTTCTAGCTGTTAAAAGTCACACTGTGTTTGATGTGTTACAACATGGCATCCAAACACACAGCTCTCTAAATGTGTCAGTTGTTTGATATGCAATTAAACGTTACACTTTGTACAGCTCACCCACTGCAACTCATTGTGTTCATCACAGCATGGGGCCTGTGGTTGTATATGAAGCTCTTCATGGACATATACCGCCCTATTCCAGACCAATCTAAAGCCGTACCCGTTAACCATTATCCGTAATTTTCTACCCATTACCCGTGAAATACGGATAACGGAGCTGCCACTGTCCCTAAACGCTATTCTGCGCTTGCTTTACCCGCTCTCCATTATGCCGATTCCATTATTTGCGGGTGGAGGCGTGCCCGTAGGCGTGTTGTTGCTATATCCCTAAAGTTGCTATTCTGCCCACACACTGTTGGAAGCGCACAGCGGACTCTAAAACCACCCGCAGTGCCAACTTGGTTTGTAGAGTGCAGTCAGCGCACAGGCTGCAATGGATTCCTGGGAGACGGTCAGGACTCACAGCGCGGCACCTCTGTCTACTAGGCTATTATTGTCAACAAAACTCTGTTATTCTCATTTGACTATAATCAGCAGAAGGGAGGGTGTCAATTCCTCGTGTCAATTGTGTCTATATAAGATGATAGTCTATTTTAAACCTAGGCTATTTGAAAATAGCAGATCTACAAGCTCACAACGCGTCGCGATGAGCTTGTAGATCTGCTATTTTCAAACAATTTAGTACTTTTACTTTTGGTACTTTCAGTACATTTTGATAGAAATACTTTTGTACTTTTACTCAAGTCAATTTTAATTCCGGACTTTTGCCTGTAACAGAGTACTTCTACATTGCAGTATTGATACGTTTACTTGAGTAAAACATTTGAGTGCTTTTTCCACCACTGGCAGTGAGCAGCCATTTGCTCAGAGAGCTGCAGCACCCGGGGAGCAATTAGGGGTTAAGAGTCTTGCTCAGGGACACACACATTGACACATTGCTGGCCTGGCCCTGGAATCGTACCTGGGACATCTAGGGGCTCTGGCTCCTCAGGCGGGCTCACTAACCACTCAGCTATGGGCCCCCTTCAGTGAATAAATCATTACCTTCTTAACCCTTTAAGGCCGGGGAAGGGAACGCATCTGTGTCATTTTAAGATTTCTTTGGCTATTCAAAAATAGCAGATCTACAAGCTCATAGCGCGGCACTCGGTGCTGCTTGTATATCTGCTATGTTTGAATAGCCAAAGAAATCTTAAAATTACACAGATGTTTTCCCGGTCTTAAAGGGTTAACACGCTCTGTATTACACTTATTATTCCGTTGTGCGGATATTATTATTCGCGTGTGGATGTACGTTCATAGACACACCACACACACACGCACGCTCCCTGGACTGCTTTTAAAGTAGTTCATTATGGTAGCAGAGCCCCTCTGGCACAAATGACCTTATTAAAATGCACTGGCCTGTTAACTCTCTCTTTCGCCGTGTGTAAGCTTATTGAAATAATCTTGGCCATGCATTAGAACACTGAGTTCTTTAATCCGGTGATATGAGCTATGCTTTATGAAGCAATAACTCAAATGTAACTGCAGGCTCTTTGTGAACAAAGCAACCATCAAATTGACTTGGCAACACGATAAGCTATAATTACTATAACTCAGGGCAACCGAAACGGCTGCCTCATCTCACTGTGCTGTATGGTTATTATTGATGATGTATGGTTATTATTGATGCTGTATGTTAATTATTGATGCTGTACAGTTATTATTGTTGGAAGAGATCGCTATTATTGGAAAACACCTGGAGAGGTTGCTCACCAAGTTCTGATGATGCTGCAAGCGCTGGAGGCAAAACATAAATGTGGGAAAGTTGAAGGATGGTATTCCTGTGTGTGTGTGTGTGTGTGTGTGTGTGTGTGTGTGTGTGTGTGTGTGTGTGTGTGTGTGTGTGTGTGTGTGTGTGTGTGTGTTCACGTGCATGCTTGTGTGCCTGCCTGCCTGCCTATGTCTAGGTCAGGGGTCTTCAACAGGGGGTCCGGGGCTACTATAGGGGGTCCGCCAAATCTTAGTGTGATAGGATTCTTTTTTTCTCTTAGCCACTTCAACCCTAGCATCCCTTTTTCTGAGGAGAACTTTAGCCAAAAATAGCAGATCTACAAGCTCAGGGGATAGGTGTAGAGGGAAAAAAGAGCAGCAAAAGTTTATCTGAAACACAATTTTATACAATATAGAGGGGGTCCCTGCTTCATCTCTCTCTCAGCTAGGGGGTCCTTGGCCTGAAAACGTTGAAGACCCCTGGTCTATGTAATGGTGATGGCCAGAATAAAAGGTTTGCCCAAGGACACTCCACTGTGGTCCTGGTACTGTACGGCTCCCAGCCTCCCAATCGATATAGTGTTACCGTTTTAAACGCCACCTCAGCTCCAGACAGCCCTGTTTCATTCCTCAACACCTGTCCCTGGAATTCAGGGCATTCATCACGCCTCCACTACCTTCCCCGGACCATGAAATCAAGCCACGACCGCAGAGAAATGACGTCTACATTCATTATAACCACCCCTCAACCCCCCCTCCCTGAGGGGAGCTAGTGGAATGTGTTTAGTGTAAACTGGTGGCATTTCTTTCACTGAAGAAATGCAAAATGTTTTTTTTTTAAATATTTTTTGGAAATTTGGAAACAATCTCCACGTTGTGAGCTTGTAGATCGGCTATTATCGTTATTTATTGTGCCACACATTATATAGGATTTAAGAGGTTAAACTTTCCCCACGCTGACTTTGTATTGTTGCTGTAGATTCTTAATGTCTTCATGACTGAGTGAGAAGTCTATTATCAACATATTGTAACTCAGATTGACTAGACTACATAAAGTGGTATAGAGTGAGCATCTGTCAGTGACAGTAGTTTTACAGTGAAATGGTGGTACTGTACTCTTATCATCCAGTCTTTGGTCTGGGACTCATGAGAGAATATCATTTTGGTCTGATTTTATGCCAAGCCTTGGTTCTGTGTGTCATGCAGCAACAAAGCAGCACTCACTAGCGGTTTGTTAAAAGTAAGAAAACATCTTCCTCTCATCGAGTTATTTTTTAACTATTATGCAGTATAACTCTAACACATTAATGTAGGTCTTATAGTAGCATGCATTTAAGTCTCCTTACATTGTATCCACTACTGCGACAGTAATATAATCCTATGATTCCTATCCCATCTAAAGCTCATGGGAAACGTAGTAGGAACAAAACAGACTGAGCAGCAGCCTCATTTACAACACATTGAAATTCATGACCAGATCACAATGAATTCTGAACATATTAATTAGCTTCTGTGTGGGCAGCTGCCTTAGGTTCAATAACTGAGAACTGGTGAAATAATCTCTATGTGGGATCCCTGGAGAATTAACTATCCTTGGTAAATTATATAATGTGTGCTCTATTCAGATGGAAAATAAGTCATAATGTTCTCCAGTGTTAGGAGTGAGTCTGTCTGTCTGTCTGTCTGTCTGTCTGTCTGTCTGTCCCGTCCGTCCGTCCGTCCGTCCGTCCGTCCGTCCGTCCGTCCGTCCGTCCGTCCGTCCGTCCGTCCCACCCACCCCCACACACACACACACACACACACACACACACACACACACACACACACACACACACACACACACACACACACACACACACACACACACACACACACACACACACACACACACACACACACAGGTGTAAGGTATGGTAGTAAGAAGACGGAACAGTCCTTAAAGGACGACTTCACCGATTTTCAACCTATCTTCATATAATTGGTCCTCACTAATACTCATGTTAAAATTATACAATTTTTTTCTCTCTCATAGGAGGGCTGTGGACATTCCAGAAACCCGTCTACCAGTGACATCATCGTTAGTATGATTTTTTTCCCAACAAGATTTCACATTTTTTATTTAGATTTGTATTAACACGAGAACAATGGCTTCTTTTATTGCATTGCAACTTTCCAGGAATAGAAAGCATGCAGATTCTATTAGCTTGGATTCCCCATTGATGATGTCAGTGGTAGACGGGACTCTGAACTGTCCACAGCCCTCCTCTGAGACACAGACCGAGTAGAAAAAAATTGTATAATTTTATCATGAGTATTAGTGAGGACCAATTATATGAAGATAGGTTGAAAATCGGTGAAGTCGTCCTTTAAGTTGTGCGAGCGGGCGCGTGCGTGCGAGTGAGTGAGTAGGACCAATTATATGAAGATATGGAAATGAATGAAGGGCTCCTCAATGATGGCTGATCGCTGATTACTCAGTTGTGTGTAAGGTGTCAAAATGTTGATCAGAGTAAAACAGAGGAAGGTTAAGGGCTGAATAAGACACCACAGTTTAATCTGCCTCCTCACTCTGTAAACTTGGAGCTTGGCTCAGCGCAGTACAGCCAGATGGTCAGAGAGAGAGAGAGACGTTGACGGATCTAAATCATTATTAGTTTGTGTGAGAATCCAGGCCAGCTGGATGATGATGATGCCAGAGGAATCAGGGGTGTTTGTTGTCTTGGTTTGGTTGGAGAGTAGCAGTGGTGGAAAAGTAAAAGTATGAATACTGCAATGTAGAAGTAAAATAAATAAATGGTAAATGGTGCATTTATATAGCGCTTCTATCCGAAGCGCTTTACATTGATTGTGCCATTAACCCATTCACACACACATTCATACACCGATGGCGGAGGAAACCATGCAAGGCACCAACCTGCTCATCGGGAGCAATTAGGGGTTCAGCGCCTTGCTCAAGGACACTTCGACACTAACTCTAGGGGAGCGCCCCAGCCCGGGATCGAACTGGGAACCTTGCGGTTTTCCAGTTCACTCTACCCGGCCACTCCACCCCTGAGCCACTGCCGCCCCCAGAAGTACTCTAGTTACAAGTAAAAGTCCGGAATAGGCTCTATGCAGAGCAGCCATATTGGGAATGAATTGGGCCCCTTCCTTACTTCCTTCACAGGTGTTACCAATAATACTAATTAACGCTCTGTTCCATTTAGTGTGGCATAGTGGTTGTCTTATTTTAAAAGGCCCCCATAACTCTCAGAGTTACACACCCACCATAAGGGGCCATTTGGGAACCAAAATGGAGTGTTTCTAGTGAGCCAACATGCACGATATCAGCACCCTGACCAGAATGGAACAGAGCCTTCATTAGTATCATTGGTAACACCTGTGAAGGAAGTAAGAAGAGGCCCAATTTCTTTCCAATATGGCTGCTGTGCATAGAGCCTATTCTAAATTGACTTGAGTAAAACTACAAAAGGGGAACCCGAGGGGGGGGGGGGGGGGGGGTGAGTTCCCCAACAGGACGGACACAACGTTGACGACTTTGGCAAACGGCTTAACGAAGACGACAAGCGAAAGATGCGATTTGCGATTTTGATCTGCAAGAACGAGTGCGGCCGAAAAATCCATCAGGGCCGAATGAAATGCTTGGTGCAGGAAAGTGCAACACAGCGCACAGGGCCCAGTCCTGGTGAGACGATGGAGGAGCCACACCACTATTACACATCAATGTCAAGCATGAGTGGCCGACAGACGCGGTGTCATGGAGGGAGAGGATTAAACAGCGTGTCTATTAGTCACGCTACGCTAGATGTTTTGTGCGCGGCTTTCTGTGCATCTGCCGCTTATTTGCAGTGGTGGACAAAGTACTCAAGTGCGGTACAGATACAGTATATCGTCGCTGTCTGGCAGAAACCAGCTAACACAATTTTTCAGCTTTTTCATTTTTCTTCATAAATCAGTGCTGTTGAACACCAACACCACAAAAACATATTGAACCAATGAAAAGTATTAAAAAGTGCTTCTGACAAAAGCAGCTAACTCCATTGGATCCTCAAACTGTCTGCTAAATCAGCTAACTCCAGCCAAATGGGGGTGGAGTTAGCTGGTTTTGCTGACTCCAGGCTCCACCCCCTTTTGACCTCCAACCTCATTGTGAGCTTGGAGGTCCATTCAGCTGTTCTTATCAATGATGAACAAAACCTCCTAACTTGTATTTTCATCATCATCATCATCATCATCATCATCATCATCATCATCATCATCAACAACAACAACATCATCAGTAGGCAGTGGAGTAAAGTAACTAAGTACATTTACTCAAGTACTGTACTTAAGTACATGGTTGAGGTAATTTGACTTTACTGGAGTATTTCCAATTGTCTATACTTTACTTTGTCTTTGTCTATACATTAACCACTTTAGCCCTATTTTAAACCTATAGGCTATTTGAAAATAGCCGATCTACAAGCTCACAATGCGTCGCATCGCGACGCGTTGTGAGCTTGTAGATCTGCTATTTTCAAACATTTTAGTACTTTATACCTTTGGTACTTTAAGTACATTTTGATACCAATAATTTGGTATTTTTTACTCAAGTCAATTTTTATTCTGGACTTTTACTTGTAACAGAGTGCTTCTACATTGTAGTATTGATACTTTTACTTAAGTAAAACATTTGAGTACTTTTTCCACCACAGTCAGTAGGCAGGGTTGGTTTGATTTCTTGATTTCTTTCTTTATGCTAGAACAATAGCTTCAGCATGCTAACTTTCCAGGCAGAGAACGGCTGTAGCTTCTATTAGCGTGGAATCCTTATCGATGACGTCACTGGTAGGCAGGTTTCTGAACTGTCCATAACCCACCAAAGATTTTTTTTTAGGTTTCTTTTTTTTCTCTAATCTAGCTAATTTGACACTGTGTTTGTTAATTCTTCATTATTAATTACTTACGATGCATAAGTCGGTTCAGGTTATAATAAATAAGTATTTTTAATCATTTTAACATTTATTTTTATTATTCTAAAATGGACTTGGGGGGGGGGGGGGGGTCCACTCTTATTTATTTAGACATCATTTATTTATTTCATTCGTATTAGATATTTTTTGGCATTTTGGGATTTTTTTTGTGGAAAAAGAAAAAAAAAAGTGCCCCCTGATGCCCAGGGCACGTGCCCAAAGTGCCCATATGGTAGATCCGGCCCTGACTATTAGTGAGGACCAATTATATGAAGATAAGGGTGAAAATGGGTGAAGTGCTCCTTTAAATACTAAGAGCTAATTGTCTGCCTCGCTCACTGCTGAACGTCGGGGTGTTAGAGACTGGATGGAATGGCTGCCTGTCTCACATGTAGCTTTGCTTTTATGATTGATTATAATTATGGACCTCTCTCTCCACACATCCCTGTGTTTCTGGGTGGACGTGACGCACGCATGCACCCACGCACGCACTTATACGCGCACACACACACACACACACACACACACACACACACACACACACACACACACACACACACACGCCGTGATACAGCCAGTGCCCGTGGTAGCTTAGATGAGGGGTAAAGCCTTGGTAATATGCTGGTGTTGTGTGAGAACACGCGCACGCACACACATACGCACGCATGCACGC
Organism: Gymnoscopelus microlampas; assembly: GCF_963454915.1. NCBI lineage: Eukaryota > Metazoa > Chordata > Actinopteri > Myctophiformes > Myctophidae > Gymnoscopelus > Gymnoscopelus microlampas. The sequence continues at coordinate 63,873,783 of NC_139962.1, read as the reverse complement.
ACGCGCGCGCGCACGCACACACACACACACACACACACACACACACACACACACACACACACACACTAACAGTAAATTAAATGGAAGCAGGAGAGGAGAGGAGAGGAGAGGAGAGGAGAGGAGAGGGGACATTTCCCAGCAGCTAGGTTGCCCTGACAACGGATATATACACACAAACGCACGTGTAAGAATGTTGAGAATGTATGTTTGTGTACACTGCCACAAACCACATCCATTTAGCTGCTTACAATAAGCAATGGAAATTGGACTCGGTCGGACTGAAGTCGGTCGGATCAGTGGTTCTCCAAAAATATTTTAAAAAATCACACCCAGTGTGAAGTGGGCGGTGTGTGGTCATCACAACATGACTGACTTTAAAAAAAGGATAAATGACTTTTTTTAAAGTCCATACTGCTATTCATAGGGCTGCACATTACAGTTAGTGGTGATGACACTAGCTGTAATGTGATTGGCTGACTTTGCAAAAGTATCGATTTGCATTAACAATGGAAGGGTTAGGGGGTACACAAATCTTTTGGTCGGTGTCCAAAACTCACTTATAGGGGGCGGCTACACCGCCCCAAAAACACAAATCCCCATGGATCCGTGATGTTAGGTGGGTTTAACCTCCATTTAAGGAGAATAAGACCACTGAGAGAGAGAGAGAGAGAGAGAGAGAGAGAGAGAGAGAGAGAGAGAGAGAGAGAGAGAGAGAGAGAGAGAGAGAGAGAGAGAGAGAGAGAGAGAGAGAGAGAGAGAGAGAGAGAGAGAGAGAGAGAGAGAGAGAGAGAGAGATGGGGAACTGGGAAACGGAAGCATTGCCTGCCTGCAGCCCACTGTGACATTTTTACTCGTTCTAAACACTTTTTTTCCTTCTCTCTCATTCTGACTCTCTCTTCTCTCTCTCGTGCAACACTCTCTTTCAGCAGCATGAGAGTGTGATAACATTAACCAGCTAAAATCAGCAGCATGTCTCATCCTCGCTGTGTAAAACGGGAAGCAACCCATGCAGGCAACAGCAGACATTTCCATTTCTCCTCCTAAAAGATACAGGAATAAAAGAAACCTTTATTGATCCCTGGAAGGAAATCCATGGTGTCACAGCAGCAAGAGCAGTGAGAGTAAAGATGGCAGCACACTTCAAACAAACTCAAAATTGTAAGGCTTGATGAAAATCTAACTAGTACTTTTTTATACCACGACGCATATTATGAGGGAATTCTTTTGGCAACCCCATCACCACCCTCTGCTCTTTAAACCACCCGCTCATATTTAACATAATTCCTACAGTAAGTAAATTGTTTATGAACAGAGCTAAATCAGTTTGTGTGCCTCAGCTTCTGCAAGGGCTTGTGTGTGTTGTCTTGTTGCTGCTTGACTGTTCTCGGTCGGTGTTGGAGGCGGAGCTGTGTGTGTGTGTGTATGATGAGTCAAGCCAATAGTTTGTTTGGTCATGACGACCTCACTTTTTTTTATTTAATTTTAACCGTTTCTCATTTAAAAAACAAAAAGTCGTATTTTTTGGTTGCCACTGCACAACCCCAAGGGCACCTTCCCTTGACCCCACTTTGGGCCGTGACCCATAGTTTGAGAACCGCTCGGAGTCTATGAGTGCTCAAACTGGGAACCCATCGCCAAATAAGAAAGGAAAAACACGCCCTCTGCTGTTTCTTACTACTAAGCTCTGGGGGGAGCAGAATGGAGCACCCGTGCGCAAGGAAACCGGGGTTTTGGTCTGCCTTCAGCCTTTCACTTCCGGCGGTGCGACTATGTTTTCATTCCCACTAACAAAATTTCTACACGGAACACTAACACCACTTCTCCCAGAGAACATGGATCGTTTTGGTTATAAGCCCACTTGTTTCTATGATGAAAGAGCAAGTTAAAATGTGAATATCTTTCTGTGGTTTTGTCTGCTCCGAGGACGCTATTGTTAAATGAGTTTCGCTTTGTTTCTAGTGGGGAAGGATCGGCAGACACGTAAATCCCGCCCACTACATTTGATTGGGTAAAGCGCGGCTTGCTTCCTGATCTGAAGGCACACCCACTTGTAGGCCAGTGCGTACGCGATATGACGAACCCCCTCCCGACAGATTCAAGCAGAGAGCAGAATCTGTTATTGAGAGATTAATGAGTGCTGAACATCAGACCCTGCCCTCTGTACACAGTGCTGGAGTGGTTATTTTGACACCTGTATATCTCTGTGCTTTCTTTTCATCAACCTGTTGGTGACATACAATAGTGGACAACTTGTGTGCTATCTCTCTCCAATAATTAATTGTCATCTGGTTGCGTTTGTAGTCTCTCAAAGAGGGATTATCAGACAGTCAGACAGTCTTTCTTCATAACTGTCCACGGTAAAAAAAGATGGCAGATTTTGAGAATAAAACAAAATAAATCTGACCAATCCCACATCTTTGTTCACATTGGTCTCTCTCTCTCTCTCTCTCTCTCTCTCTCTCTCTCTCTCTCTCTCTCTCTCTCTCTCTCTCTCTCTCTCTCTCTCTCCTCTTCTCTCTCTCTCTTCTCTCTCTCTCTCTCTCTCTCTCTCTTTGTTATCACCTTGCCAAACTTTGTTTAGGAGTACGCTGCAGGCTTAAGATTCAAGAACAAGATCCAGTGAGTCTTTGCCGACGTGGTCTGTTGGGGAGTAACAACAACCTCTCAACAAACTGAACAAGCTGGTGGGGAAGGTGAGGAGATAAACTGGATACTCTACACACCGGCAAGCAATCAATCAATCAAAAACACTTTATTTATAGAGCACGTTTAAAACAACCGTTGTCAACCACATTTAGAACACTGTTGTCAACCAAAATGCTAAAATCAAAATGAAATCAAAGTGAAGAACAAAATACATGTAAAAATGCAAGAGACATACACCAAAAATTACACATTAAAGGTAGGGTAAGAGATATTTTTTGGTATTTTTTATTTTTTTGTTGTTAATCATTGCTACAGAGCGTGTGTTCAGTCACAGGGGTCTCTCCAGCTCTTTAGTAAACAGAATATAGTACATTTTCAGGTAGGTGACAAAATGTAAGCCAATCAGGAGAGAGCACTGAAAATGCATTTTCTGTTTATTAAAGAGCTGGAGAGATGTGGAAGACTCCTTTTACTGAACAAACACTCTATAGGAGTACTATCAGAATATAGAGCTGTTTAACACTTAGTTTAACCAAAGTAGGCCTAAATCACTTACCCTACCTTTAACTTTGCGCCAGTAGCCATCAGGCTCCAAAACCAAGCCTATAACCCTGTTCTGTTTTTTCATTACTGACTCCTGCTACTGCTGGACTACTACTACATAGAGGTGTGAATGGGGGACACTTGCCCTCATTTATCAAAGTTGCAGGAAACTGCGCTGACCAAATACTAAGCACGGCATCTCAGCCTCTCCATCAGTAAAGCAGCCAGAACACTGAGCCATTCTGGCAGCATGGGGAACCTACAGTATACAGCATGCATGGGCAACTGAGGGACCCCACCTTCACCCCCAAGTTCATAAAGTTAACATAAGTATAACTGAATGCATTTGAAATGAAATAAAAGTGTTACTTTACAGGATAAAAAAAATAAAAAAAAATAGCACAAAAAAAATCATGATTCCAATTCTAAAATAGCAAAAATAGCAGATCTATAAGCTCAAAACGCGTCACATTGCGACGCGTTTTGAGCTTGTAGATCGGCTATTTTTGCTACTTTTGTGTGACATAGAATGGCGAAGTACGGCATTAGTTTATGAAAAAAGTTAAAATACGGAGATAAGACGGGTCTGCCCGACAGTGTATGCGATGTGGCCCGCTGGAGTGAGTGTGGACATATAGTGGCCCTCTCCATCATCAAAGTTGCCCACCCCTGCTATACATTAAAAGGTTCTCTGCAACAAACAAGTATGGTTATGATGAGCAGTTAGGGGTTAAAGGGGTTGCTCAGCGACACTTTGACAGATAGACTGGGGCCGACAGGTGAACCTGTGACCTTTCTTACCAGAAGGCCTCTCTACCTACTAAGCTACGGACACGTTCGGATTCAGTCTGGTCAACTGACATGGGGCTATAGGGCATAGCAGTGGCGGCCATTTTCTGGTTCCACTTCAAAATACTCGAATTCTATCTTGATTCTAGCCTAGAATCAAGCCATCCAGGGTCCTGGTGAATCATGACCATAAAACGTTTGATTCTGTGAAAAAACTTTTTTGAAAACGGCAAAACAAAGGGTATTTATTAAATATAGTATATCATATAATTAAATATAAAATAAAATAAAATCACAGAAATAAATGTTTTATGGTCATGAGTCACCAGGACCCTGGATGGCTTGATTCTAGGCTTAAATGAATTGATATAAATATTCTTGGAAATGTCAATGGGAAAAATGCATTGAGTATTTTGAAGTGGAACCAGAAAATGGCCGCCACTGCTATGCCCTATAGCGCGCACGCCTAAAATGTTGGGTTCTCAAAATGCATATGTATGCTCAAACACAAAGCCTTATATCTTATATAGTAAATGTGCACAGTAATAATCTGTATAGTTGTCTCCGCCAGGCCGAAAGGCATGGCGAGATAGTATGTTTTGCACCCGTCCGTCCGTCCGTCCGTCCGTCCGTCCGTCCGTCCGTCCGTCCGTCCGTCCGTGTGTGTCCGTCCGTCCGTGTGTGTGCGTGTCTGTCTGTGAACAGCTAATCTCCGACACCGTTGGCTTGATCGCAGTGAACCTGTGCACATACACTTCCTGGATGCCAATTCAGAATGAAATGGCACCCTTTTCACATTGGCCTATCTTAGCGCCACCAGGAGGTCTACCTGAACCTACCTGACCTGGCGGAGACCTGTGCTCCGAGGAGCACTTTTTCTAGTTTACATATGATTTTCTCCAGATTTAGGAAAATATACTTTTGTTAGACAAAAGTATAGTCTAAAGTATACAAATCAGTATACTTACAGTACAGTACAATACAGTATATCACACATCAACAACTAGTGATGGCACAGATGGCATCCTACCTGAGTGCATTTGAGCATTATATCAATGCATTTGAGCAAAAACAAAAATGTGAGTACTTTTTCCACCACTGGCTGTTGTGCATGACATGCATAATTTAACATTTGAGCGTGTGCACGCACGCACGCACACACTGACACACACACACGCACACGCACGCACACACGCGCACACACACGCACGCACGCACGCACGCACGCACGCACGCACGCACGCACGCACACACACACACACACACACACACACACACACACACACACACACACACACACACACACACACACACACACACACACACACACACACACACACACACACACACACACAGAGAGCCAATTACCACAAAACTTAGTTACTCATTCTGTATGTTCCTTTGTTATCTCTCTCTCACAGACACACCATTACCACGGCAGCCACACACGCACCCAGCGCTGGAGCAGAAGCAGCGAGATCGAGACACATTTGCATAACGCCTGCACACCTCAACTTCAATAGGCTCTATGCACAGCAGCCATATTGGGAAGGAATTGGGCCCCTTCCTTACTTCCTTCCCAGGTGTTACCAATAATACTAATTAAGGCTCTGTTCCATTTAGCGTAGCACAGTGGTTGTCTTATTTTCAAGGACCCCCATAACTCTCAGAGTGTACAAATGGAACCAAATGGACCCTTACGGGTCCATTTGGTTCCATTTGTACACTCTCAGAGTTAGACACCCACCATAAGGGGCCATTTGGGAACCAAGATGGAGTGTTTCTAGTGAGCCAACATGCACAATATCAGCACCCTGACCAGAATGGAACAGAGCCTTCATTAGTATCATTGGTAACACCTGTGAAGGAAGTAAGAAGAGGCCCAATTTCTTTCCAATATGGCTGCTGTGCATAGAGCCTATCAACGTGTGCGTCAGGAGTTGCAAGCGATGCAGTGCAGCGTCCATGCGTGGAACACACAGCCCTCAGGTTGTTTTGTGACTCTTGTTTTCAAGGTGTGAACTGTTCCTGCAATCCTTTTGATCTCTGCCTCTGTTTTCTTCCCACAGCTGACGTCTCCATGACTGGATTACAACCACTCTGGTGTCAAAGATAAGGCTTACAAGTAGGGATGGGTATTGACAAGAACCTCACTATACGATACTTGGGTCACGATACGATTATATCACGATATCTTGCGATACGATACATATTGCGATATATTGCGATAATATCGTGATATATTGCGATATATGGAGCTCAAGGACATTAACCCTTTAAGACCTGGAATTTTTTAGATTTGAGCTAAAAAGCAATATTTTACACTTTTGGCTATTCAAAAATAGCAGATATACAAGCTTGTAGATCTGCTATTTTTGAGAAATCGTGAAAATGTGTGCAAATCTTTGAATATATATATTTTTAAAGCGAACATTTTTAACTCAAATCTTTGCCTCTGGGGGTCCCTGGAACACAATATTTTGAGATGGGGGTCTACGGGCTAAATACATATCATTTTAGGGGTCCTTTACATGAAAAAGATTGAGCACCACTGATATAGAAACATACGTTTTTCAGAAAACTGTTGGGATTTAGGAGGCATGTAGAATCGACTTCAGGTCTTAATGGGTTAAATCATCAAACATTCAGTTTATATATACCCCTGACTGAGTAGCTGTATATCAGTATATATATATATATATATATATATATATATATATATATATATATATATATATATATATATATATATATATATATATATATATATATATATATATATATATATATTGCGATATATCACCATACCGATAATATTGCCCATCCCTACTTACAAGCAGAATGGAGCTGCATCTATTCAACAACTGAAAAGAGTATTGCATATTGTGGTAAATTGCTAAATGTTCTCAGTGGTGGAAAAAGCACTACAATGTTTTACTTAAGTAAAAGTACCAATACTACAATGTAGAAATCCATCCTACTTAAGTACATAAGTATTGGTATCAAAATGTACTTAAAGGCATTGTAGGGAACATTAAGCCTAAATTTAAAAAATATTTATATATATATATTTTTTGCATTTTTTCCCCTCATCAGCCACTATATAATGATGCTAGGATGTTTTCCTGCATTGAAACACAGGACTCTTTCTGAAAACCCTATTTTCCCTATTGTTGTTGTTGTTGTTATGTTTGTCCGGGACGTAAGGAAGTCTATGGAAGTCTATGGAGGCATCACCCCCTGGTGGCCGGGAAACGAACTGCACAAACATAAACAATGCAGGGAAAATACGGTTTTCAGAAAGAGTACTGTGTTTCAATGCAGGAAAACACCCCAGCATCATTATATAGTGGCTGATAGAGGGGAAAAAATGCAAATAATATATATATAAATATTTTTTAAATGTAGGCTTAATGTTCCCTACAATGCCTTTAAAGTACCAACAGTAAAAGTACTCGTTACGCAGAAGGTCCCATTTCACAAGTTTTCAGTATAAAATGTATAAAGATTGTTTGAAAATAGCCTATCTACAAGCTCACAACACGATGCTTCGCGACGCGTTGTGAGCTTGTAGACCGGCTATTTTCAAATTGCCAAAGTTTATAGGGCTGAAGTGGTTTTGTAATAATAATCAAAATCTACAAAGTAATTAGTAACTTAAGTTTTTAAAAAATTAAGGCGTAAAAGTACAATATTTGTATCTTAGGTGTAGTGGAGTAGAAGTAAAAGTATTGCAAATTGGAAATACTCCAGTAAAGTCAAAGTACCGTACCTCAAAATTGTACTTAAGTACAGTACTTGAGTACATGTACTTAGTTACTTTCCTTTTTTTTTTACTTCCGATTTTTTACTCCCGGTGCCAATTTTCTAAGTGATCCTGGGCGCTACACTCCCCTCACCAGGGCCGAGCTCATGCCTCCTTCTATGAATGAGATCCAACTGACATTCTTGTCACCTGACAGGGGGGAGTTTCCCTGGTTGGACGTAGGCGTGTGGAAGGAACACGTTCCGTTATTACAACCAGTTCCTTTCCCTCCATCAGGCGCCCCGGCTGTCATGGGGGAGGCGGTATAGCGACCAGGATTACTACATGTTTTTGTGAGGGTATTAACTACCCTGAGAGACACGGGGAGAACATGCAAACTCCACACAGAGTAGGCCCTTTCACCAACCCCACCTAGGGTATGGGAGCTGATGACGCGGAGGGGAAGACACTTAGTTACTTTACACCACTTTTTTGATTACTTCTTTGATTGCTCCTCTGACCTGTAGGAGCAGAGCTGAGGCAGGAAGGTCATTAGATGAGTAGTTCACCGATTAATCACGCAGAAGGACATGTGGTTTCCCTGCATGATGTCTCCTCTTCTGTCCTGAAGGACAGGAGCGGAGACATCATGTAGGGAAACCTACATGAAGTGGTGGAAAAAGTACTGACATTTTTTTTACTTAAGTAAAAGTATCAATACTGCAATGTAGAATTACAAGAGTTACAAGTAAAAGTCCGGAATTGAAAATTCACTCGAGTCAAAGTACAAAAGTATTGGCATCAAAATGTAATTAAATTACCAAAAGTAGAAGTACTCATTATGCAGAAGGTCCCAATTCAAGTTTTCAAATGCATAAAAATCTTTTTTTCGCGATGCGACGCATTGTGAGCTTGTAGATCTGCTATTTTCAAATGGCCGAAAAGTATACAGGGCTGAAGTGGTTAATGCATGTTTTGTAATAATAATCAAAATATACAAAGTAACTAGTAACTAAAGTTTTCAAATAGATGTAGTGGAGTAAAAGTAAAATATTTGGATCCGAGATGTAGTAGAAGTAGAAGTAAAAGTATTGGAAATTGGATATACTCAAGTAAAGTACAAATCCCTAAAAAAAGTACAGTACTGAAGTAAATGTACTTAGTTACTTTCCACCGCTGCGTACATGACTGAGTGCAGTGTTATAATACAGTGGGTGACTTAGAACAGCTGCACTCTGTGGTCCAGGCTACAGAGAAATACAGAGGAGGAGGCTCTCTATCCCATAGTAGTTGTCAGCAGTGTGGGATGGCACCATTATTCACAGCCATTATCTGGGTTTCCTCACAGATCCAGTGAGGAGATGTGAAGGAAAAAACAAACCTTCAAAGTGACCGACGCACGCAGCACAGAACAAAATGCGTCGCACAATTGCATCCTGGGAGAGAGAGAGAGAGAGAAATCCGAGAGCTTCTGTGCGCGCGTCATCGACTTTTCATCACTCAAAGTCTGTCTTTGTACTTTATCTGTGTGACATCATTCTATAGAGCCCCGTGGTGCGCCAACATTTCCTCTGCCTCGCGTCGAATCTCGTCGTCGCAGTGTGTCAAAGAAATAGCACAAACAGAACAGCGGGAACGACTGCTAAGTCTAGCATGGAGACACCGGGAGACAGACATGCACTCATGGGCAGCAGGCTCACAGTCTCAGTGCATAAAATGCAACATAAAATGGAAACTGGTGGTGCATGAGTCCTTGACATGAGACCCACTGTAATACTCGAAGAGAGAAGGAGTGCTTAGTCACTGCTCAAAGTACTTAGTCACTTAGACTTAGACTCACTTAGACTTATTCACCTGTTACCTAGGCTGGGTGTTTTCCACTTCCTGTCGATTTGACCCAATGCAATCCTATAAAACTGGTCAGATGACCAATGATATCCAATGAAATCGACAGGAAGTGGAAAACACACAGCCTAGGAAACAGGTGATTAGGGAAATGAAAGGATTGTTGCAGCATCTGCAATCACAGCAAATACTTTCAACTGATTTCCATCCTATAATACATTGCTAAACCCAAAACCCCAAAACAAACCCTGCCACTGTGTGGGAATAAACACAAAAACAACATATCAATGTCACTAACAACACACACCACAACGCGCAGAATGACTACGCGCAGTCTGTAGGCCACTTCACACTGCTCAGCACACATCTGCCCCCTCGCAGCATAACTAATTGCGGCCAACACAAACTCACAACATTACGGTCGGCCATGTTGTTCCTTAGCGTCATCGCCGAACACCGCCCAGCGAGACCCAAACCGCGAGGCGGACCAAATTTCGTGTACACCATTTGTGTTACCTTTTATTTCCTCCGAGGTGGAAACTGGAAAGACTGGTGATGCGAGGTTAGTTCCCTTTAGCTCTCAGCACGCTGTGTGTGTGTGTGTGTGTGTGTGTGTGTGTGTGTGTGTGTGTGTGTGTGTGTGTGTGTGTGTGTGTGTGTGTGTGTGTGTGGACTACTGCACGCTTTTGTGGGTCTTTGCGAAATCCCGAAGTGGAGTTTATTGGTCATTGGAACGGTGATGCACGTCACCCCTTTGTCAAGTGGGTATTTTCAAACCCTGGAATGGATTTAGGGGAGCATCAGAGTGTTTGTGTTGGAGCGCCTCAGTGCGGCTGCAGAGTTCATGTGCAACCTCTTGCATGCGATGTTTCGCGGGGGTCCAAAAGGGTCCGCGATGTTTGGCGGGGGTCCCGACACTCCCAGGGGACCCGGGGGTCCCCCATATTGAATATCAGTGTTGCCACATTTGCGCCAGAAACAAGCAAACACCTTCATGAAAAAAAAAAAACAGCCGAAGGGGTCCGCCATGTTCCAGGGGGGTCCCAACACTCCCAGGGGGTCCGCGGACCCCCACGTAAAAAAAATATATAAACATTTTTTTCATTTTTTTTTTATTTTCTTTTACTTTTGGAAAGTTCTATCCCACCATTTTGGTACCCCAAAATAAGCGCGCCATCACAGCCCTAGAGCCCCATGCACGGCTGGGGTCGAGGGGGGCGTAGCCCCCCGAGACTCTAGTTGACTACATTCGTCAACATAACTTATAAGCATCACTCAGAGAACACCTCTTCATTCAAACAGTGAAGGCCAGGTCTTCTACACTCGGCTTGAACACATGATTAGAACAGATTAGAACAGCGACGTATTGTGAGCTTGTATCGGCTATTTTCAAATGGCCCAAATGTATAAAGGGCTGAAGTGGTTAATGTATGTTTTGTAATAACAAAATCTACAAAGTATTTAGTCACTAAAGTTTTTAAATAATTTTAGTGGAGTAAAAGTACACTATTTGGCTCTGAGGTGTAGTGGAGTAGAAGTAAAAGTACAGAAAATTGGGAATGCTCCCGTAAAGTCAAAATACCTCAAAATTGTACTTAAGTACAGTACTTGAGTTACTTTACACATTCACTGGTTGGAGTGTTGCATGTGTAAATAAACACTGTGTGTACTTGGTAAGAAGTACGACATGATATCCAAAAGTGTTCCTCTGCTCCAAAACTCTTACTGTGGACACGGTCCCTTCCAGTGGTTAAACGTAATACTGTTCTCCACATACAGCTGTGTTTAAGGTCACAGTGTGATGTCATCCATGTGTCAGAGGGACAGGAGGTGCAAGCAATGAGTGGTGTTGCATCATCCAGGAGAGTCTAGGACACTAATCTGTATAAACACTGGCTTTACTGAACTACTGACTCATGCCCACTTAAAGGAGTAGTTCACCCAAAACATTACGTATTTTCTATCAATTACACACCCCATGAAGCCTTGAATTCATGGAGATTTTTTTTGTTTTTGTCACATTCCTGAGCCAATAATTCAATGACCGAGTGGCTGGTCAGTAGGAGACTCAAATTACCTGCATTTGAGTCTCCTACCGCAGACTCCGCCAGTCATCAAATTATTGGCTTAGGAATGTGACAAAAACAAAAAAATCTCCATGAATTGCTTGAAGGGGTGTATAGTTGATAAAAAATAAGTACTTTTTTTGGGTGAACTACTCCTTTAAAGGGGCTACACCATGAATTTAAAAAAAAAATATTATATATAATATTGCCCCCTAATATGTTTTAAACAGGTTGTAAGCTTAAAAAACATTTTTTCTCACAATCTGACTGTCTGTCATTCCAAGCTTTTTCAGCTGCAATACCAAAACGTCCTATTGGGCAGGGGGGAGCTACTGAGCAATTCTGTCTAGCCATCATCAATGCAAAATCAGGGCAAGTGACATCACTTGCCCTGCCATTCTGAAATGGCCTGTTCAGACACGCCCATTCAGGAAATCCATGAAATGAGCATGAATGACTGAATGTTAAAAAAAATAAAAAAAATTGGGTACAAGAGACACTGGGGAGCCCAAAAAATACTAAAACCTAAAAAAAAAATGAAATTCATGGTGTAGTCCCTTTAAGTACAATTTTGAGCTACTTGTTTACTCTCAGAGACAAATATTGTTTTACTGGCTATTAAAAACTAGCAGATATACAAGCTATCACAGCGTGTCACTGCATGCCACGCTGCAAGCTTGTACATCTGCAAAGAAAAAAATAAATCTTAAAATGACACACATGCGTTCCCTTCCCGGCCTTAAAGGGTTAAGTAAACATGGGCCTATTTCAGTTCTTATTGCTTTGATAAGAACTGAAAATGAAATTAAATGAAATTAAATGAAATCCTGGCCTCATTTCAGTGTATGCAAATAAACCACTGTCTGCTGTCCTGTGCTTTTTTTCAGCGCAGAGAGGAACTGCTGCAGTATAATTGCAGCATACTTACTGAAAGATAATCGTCAGGGTTCAAAGGATAAAAGTGTAATAACAAAGACACATTAAAATAAGCGCGTTGGTGATCCTTTAGGCAGTTTAGATAAGTCTCATTCACTTCCTGTGTAATGTCTGAGCCTCTAGCGGCGTTCACACACACACACACACACACACACACACACACACACACACACACACACACACACACACACACACACACACACACACACACACACACACACACACACACACACACACACACACACACACACACTCCTGTTCTCTCAAACTCAAATTAACCCTTTAAGGCCAGGAAGGGAACGCATATGTGTGTCAGTTTAAGATTTCTTTGGCTATTGAAAAATAGCAGATACACAAGCTCATAGCGCGGCACCGAGTGCCGCGCTATGAGCTTGTAGATCTGCTATTTTTTAGAAAAATCTTGAAAATTTGTGCAAATCATTTTTAACTCAAATCTTTGCTTCTGGGGGTCACTGGAACCAAATATTTTTAGATGGGTAGGGGGTCCGCGGACAAATACATATTATTTTGGGGGTCCTTGACATGAAAAAAGTTTGACAACCATTGAAAATATAGCAACGTAAGTAAAAAAAAAAAAGAAAAAAAAACTTTAGGAAAAAAGAAACTGTTAGGATTTAGAAGACGTTTGTAAAATCCCCAGAAGCAAAGATTTGAGTTAAAAACTCAAATCTTTCAAAAAAAAAGTATATATATATTCAAACTAAAGATTTGCACACATTTTCACGATAAAAAAAAAAAAAAGCAGATCTACAAGCTCGTAGCGCGGCACCGAGTGCCGCGCTACGAGCTTGTATATCTGCTATCTTTATAGAGCCAAAGAAATCTTAAAATGACACAGATGCGTTCCCGGTCTTAAAGGGTTAAAAGTATGACCTAGGGGTTTAGTGCAGGGCAAATCACAAAGTGACAAAAAACTATCTTCACTGACAATAATGAGACAGACAGAGGATTATTGTCAAAGCTCAGATAATTGACCCAGAGGCGAGCAATCACACAGACTGTGTCATTAATGCGTTAATAAGCAATTGTCAATTTCCAGCACTTAAATCCCCACATGACAACACTTCCACTTCCACTGCCACCGTGCCATATGAGACCGCAAACTATTGTGGCAAAGGAACGTTTTCCTCTTTTGGTGGGTTCATAACCCATTTAGACCAGGACCACCATCTCTGTTATTTGTATGTGTCTTTGGTTCGCTGCTATGAGCTTGTAGATCTGCTATTTTTGGGGAAAATCGTGGCTCTTTGAATACATATATATTTTTAAGCGAACATTTGTAACTGAAATCTTTGCTTTTCTATAAATGTCTTCAACATTTTTTTTTTCTTTTTTAAACGTGTGTTGCTCTAATATCAGTGGTTCTCAAAAAATGATATGTATTTGGCCGTGGACCCCCATCTTAAAATATGTTGTTCCAGGGACCCCCAGAAGTTGAAACTGAGTTGAAAAATGTTCGCTTTAAAAAAAAATATAGTCAAAGATACCAAAAGTAGAAAGTACACTTAATGCAGAATATCCCATTTTCACAAGTTTTCAAATAACTAATAAAAATGTATTACAATATTTTGAAAATAGCAGATCTACAAGCTCAGAGCTTGTAGATCTGCTATTTTCAAATGGCTAAAATGTATATAGGGCTGAAGTGGTTAATGTATGTTTTGTAATAATAATCAAAATCTGCAAAGTAACTAGTAACTAAAGTTTTCAAATAATTGTAGTGGTGGAAAAGTAAACTTTTTGCCTATTATATGTATTGTAGTAGAGGTAAAAGTATTGCAAATTGGAAATACTCCAGTAGAGTAAAAAAACACCTCAAAATTGTACTTATGTATAGTACTTGAGTAAATGTACTTAGTTACTTTACACCACTGCAAATGAGGTAAAGTCACATTTTCTGAGGAGCCTCTCAGAAATGTGGGGCATATTTCCAGCGACCTAAATCTTTTGTATATGAAACATGACCATTGGCAAAGACTTAATATGCTATGATTGATGTTCTGTCTGGCTTTCCTGTGGGGCAAAAATGTCACTTCAAGCACAGACAGAACTGCTAATGGACTCAGGTTATGAGGTCGTGTTATGATATATTTTAGAATTGATGTGCTTATTAATCTTTATGTGCAGAAGAAGTCTCACCCCTCTAGCTTATTTCTGACTAGAATTATTGAGTGTGTTACGTTTGCCCTCCGTTACTTTTGATCCCAGTCTCGACTACTGTATCTGAACGTGTCACACTTTTACACTGTACAATCCTCAGTGTTTATAAACCATCAGACCATACCCGTCACTGGTAAGGTATGGTTTGGTTATGATAACCCTAAAAAACCCTCCTAGACTCACCCCTGGCAGCTTGTCCCTTAGCTGAGTGGTGTAATTACAAGTAATAGTCACCTTGGGAGGACACTAATTAAATCACGCTAATTGAGTGTCTGAGGACAGGGATAACATTCGAATGAGATTAGTTACTGTTTACTCTACCAACTTGGCCCACTTTCTGCGGTGGTGGAAAGAAGCAGGTGGGTGGGTATGTGTGTGTTTGTGTGTGTGCAAATGTCTGTTTGTCTGCCAGTGTTGTTTACAGGTCTAATGCAGTTATCTCTGTGGGGAGTATTTCATTAGCATGGTGCAGTGACCCAGCTGCGAAAAAAAACCAGGCCAAAACTGTCAGCCTCAGTTTGACATCTGCTTAAGTGCCGGTGATCGAGTGACACAGGGGCTCACAGAATCGAAAACCACAATTTGCAAGTCTATAAATATCATACAAAACAAATCAAACAAAAGACATTTGAATTGAATAAAAAGGTACTAAACGTTAGTCATACAAAACCACAGTTTATTGGCGGGTGCCGTTTTCCTTCATGGAGTGTCCCTTTAAGTAATCATCTGGAAAGGCTTAGTAACTGCTAATCTCTCAGTGTCTTCAGCTGAGCAGAGGGTCAGGAGGTTAATCTGGTTGATTTGAAGGGTCAGGAGGTTACTGGTTGTTTTGAAGCAATCGCCCATGTCAGATGGTCTTAAATGAACCGTTCCATGGCAATTATTCTACACAACAGTGAGCCAGTCATGTATACTATTTATTGTATCACCGTTGATTGTAACTAAAGTTATGCATTTTGTTTTCTTTGAACCTCATATTGGTTGTCTCTCATTGGGTGGTTCAATAACTTGTTGTGAATTTACTAGACCCTCCGTTTGGTTTTAAGATATTTTTTTTCTGAGTTGAACTAACTGGGTCAACCCAGCACAAGTTTAAATAGTGCTGATGTGGTTAATGTATGTTTTGTAATAATAATCAAAATCTACAAAGTAACTAGTAACTAAAGTTTTCAAATAATTATATTGGAGTAAAAGTACAATATTTGCCTCAGAGATGTAGTGGAGTAGAAGTAAAAGTACTGAAATTTGGAAATACTCCTGTAAAGTAAAAGTACCTCAACCACTGGTCACCATATTGGTAGGCAGTAGTAGACAATTTCTACTAGTAAGAATGTCATTATGGATACAGTATCTTTAATTACAATTAAGACTAGTGAGAATGCCGTTTTGACTAGGAGAAACGTGATTTTGGATATCTAAAACATATATTACAGATAGGAGCGTGGTTCGATGAAATGTTAAAACGGCTTGCCATACCATAGCCTATGTATACCATATAGGCCTAGTAGATATGTGCCATCTATACTGAGCGTTAGTAATGACCAATTACTGTTTCGATATCGTTGAAAACGGGCGAAGTAGGCTACTCCTTCAAGTATGTGCAAGACTATAATTATGCTAAATACTGTCATTAATACAGAGAGCTTATTAAGCCTTCACATGGACTGTACCTCTCTCATATTTGGTCTCACTTACAATCCACAACGTTTTGGCAGTCGCTTGTATCAAAACATTTCTGAACATGGAATAGAAGGAGTTCAGTGTGACATTGTTGCTGGCCCCCAGTAAACATACATTTCTTTTCTCATTTCAGCAGTAAAGCTTCTATGTTCTTGTCAAAGTGCTGTGCTGGACCCCAGCATTATTTCTCTTTTTCTCTTTGTCTCTAGAACCACAAACGGTGGTGGGACTGACGCCTGCAGGCTGCAGTGAAGGAGAACAGGGTATATTACACCTCCAGGTCACCTATATATATATCTGCTCAGCCTTTCACAAACAGCAGTTTATGGAATCAGATCTAGATTCTCTGTCTTCAACACATTACCAGACCACACTGTGCCTCCCAGCCAGGCTGACAAAAGTCCTCACATTGTGGCCCTGCATCTCTTTCCAACCCTATGCAATAGGCTCCATGCACAGCAGCCATATTATCACTTCCTTCCCAGGTGTTACCAATGATACTAATAAAGGCTCTGTTCCATTTAGTGTAGCACGGTGGTTTCCATGACGCCCATAACTCTGAGAGTGTACAAATGGGTCCATTTGGTTCCATTTGTACACTCTCAGAGTTACACACCTGTAAGGGGACATTTGGAAGCCCATGAGGGTCTCTGGACCCCAACTGTAGACCCACTGGTGTAGCAGAGTGTTTCCAGTGGGCCAACAACATGCACAATATCAGCACCCTGACTCTGTTTGACCAGAATGGAACAGAGCCTTCATTAGTATCATGGGTAACACCTGTGAATGTCTTCATAGTATGGCTGCTGTGAATAGAGCCTATTTGTCAGCTGGAAAATGAGTGTGAAAAAAGGTGTTTTTGTGTTTGTGCCTCCAGGGTTAGAGTTACTGTTTATTGTGGCGACACAGACAATAAGTAAGACTGAAGTAAAGTTCTGAGGTCATTTTAAACAAACAAATGGTTATGATATACTCACTTAAGTGATCATCAGTGTGCGGACAATTATTAGTAGAGGATATCAGGTGGAATATACAAGAGTAAAAGAAGTGCTGGCCAAGAGCAGCAACACAATAGCTAGGCATCAAATGAGTAAACAACATCACACAAACTCCCTCAGCAATGAACAATACAGTATCCTGCACTATGCAGAAACAAATACACACAATTACAGTCATTACAGTATCCCCGCACTATAATGCAGAAGAATCTGCATCATTACAACAACCACACCACAGTGTTACTGAGGAATGCATTGATTTTATAATGCAATACAGTCTCAGTGCCGTATGTCAGAGTCAGTGTCTTATCTGTATGGTATTGTACCGGTGTTACTTCGGGAGATGACTCAACAGCTGGAAACAGACCGCAGACACGCACGCACACACACGCGCGCACGCACGCACGCACTGCAGAGCGTCCCCCTGCAGAACGTTGGCCTAGGTGGAGTTGGCCATATAAGGTCTTACGGGGCAGGCTACTGGCTGGCAGCCTAATGACATGTCCAAGCCATCTTAGCTGGTGGTGCATGATGGTGGCCTCTATGCTCCTGCAGCTGGTTCTCTGGAGGACTTGAGAGTGTGGTATACGGTCTCGCCGCACGCACGCACGCGCACGCACGCGCACGCACACGCACACGCACACGCACACGCACACACACACACAGCCAATTGCACTGATAAGGTGAGGCAAATCGCTGTGATCTCTGGCCAAATTCACTGCTCAGTGAGTCTCTAATGACTAATTGGATCCCTGTAATTGAATGGAAGGCACCTGTTCACCACACGGAATCCATTAAGTGAATGTATTGCTCTCTATATCTCGCTGTGTGTGTGTGCGTGTGCGTGTGCGTGTGCGTGTGTGTGTGCGTGTGCGTGTGTGTGTGTGTGTGTGTGTGTGTGTGTGTGTGTGTGTGTGTGTGTGCGTGCGCGTGTGTGTGTTGTTATTGTTCTCTTATTGTGTTAATATTGTGTTGTATGGGAATGTGTTATCTATTGTGACTAATGTTAGCTGTATGCTGTATCGACTGTAGTTTAATGTTGATAGCTTTGGCTCGGATCGCTGGCCAAGCCGTAAAGCCGTAAAGTATTGGAATCAAAATGTACTTAAAATACCAAAAGTACTGTAAGAGTATCCATTATGCAGAAAGTCCCATTTTACGTTTTGAAAATAGCAGATCTACAAGCATTGTGAGCTTGTAGATCGGCTACTTTCAAATGGCCGAAATGTATATAGGGCTAAGTGGTTAATAGTGGTTAATGTACGTTTTATAATAAAGTACAATATTTGCCTCTGAGATGTAGTGGAGTAGAAGTAAAAGTATTGGGAATTGAACATACTCAAGTAAAGTACAAATACCTCACAATTGTACTTAAGTACAGTACTTGAGTATGCACACTTAGTTACTTTCCACCACTGTATACTGCACATGAGACTTCTTTGAATCCTATTTTGAGAAATGAGGGAGGAACGGGGTGTACTGTGGAGGAGGTAAAAGAGCCTTGTTCACATAACTCCACATCTAAATCCTCTCTGCGTTTTATAAACCATCACAAACGCATGCCTGGAGTCACATGTGTCTCCACTGGCATCTGCCTACAGCAGCATCACAATGACAGCTGACAGCTTGCGTTGTGTACATAAGATTAAATATGGATTATGCAAAGGCTAAAATGTACTGTAACTTAGATAGCATGTTATGTAGACAGATGCCAGGTCATTGTTGGCCTGGCATCCTACAGTGCAGTGGTTCTCGAACTTTTTCGTGCCAAGGACCCCCAAATAGACACTTATTAGACCGCGGACCCCCATTTGAAAAGATAAGCCAGGGACCCCCATAATAGAAGATTTTTACGGCTCTCTAGCAGTGATTTCAACCATTTTAATTTCAAGGACCCCCAGTTTGACATGCATTAGGGCTACGGACCCCCATTTAATGGCATATATGTCTCTGGGACCCCAATTCATATTGTAAAATCAATGTTAATTTAACTCTGAGAGTGTACAAATGGAACCAAATGGACCCTCGGGTCCATTTGGTTCCATTTGTACACTCTCAGAGTTACAGACCCATAAGGGTCCATTTGGTTCCTGTCCATCATTTAGCTGGGGACCCCCTGGAACCCCCTCAAGTACCCCAGGGGGTCCCCGGACCCCACTTTGAGAACCAATGCTATAGTGTGTATAGTTTCAATGTAGGCTGTTGATAGGTTCTTGGTTTACGTATGTATTAATATTTTTTTGCATTTGATGTTTTATGTGTATTATGATTTATTATGTATTATCTTGTGTCCTTGCTTTTACTGTAAATTGCTCTGGATTAAGAGCGTCTGCTAACTACCTAAACTGTAAACTGTAAATAAGATTAAAAGCTTTTTATTCTGACACATGGATAGAACTGATTCTACACAAAGCAAAGATCGCAAATAGACTGGAGGAGTGTGAATCATTTTGTAATTACAGAGGTACAAGAAGACATTATTTTCTTAATTGGTTGCCCAGAGCAGACCAGCATCTATTTCAGCATCTATGCACAAGTGGTGGAAAAAGTACTCAAATGTTTTACTTAAGCAAAAGTATCAATACTGCAATGTAGAAGTACTCTGTTACAAGTGCAATTCCGGAATTCAACATTTACTTGAGTAAAATTACAAAAGTATTGGTATCAAAATGTACTTAAACTCAAAATATTTGAAAATAGCAGATCTACAAGCTCACAAATCCAAGGTATAAAATACGGCTAAAGTGGTTAATGTATGTTTTATAATGTAATAATTTACATCTGCAAAGTAACTAACTCAAGTTTTCAAATAATTGCAGTGGATTAAAAATACAATATTTGCCTCTGAGGTGCAGTGGAGTAGACGTAAAAGTATGGACAATTGGAAATACTCCAGTAAAGTAAAAGTACCTCAAATCGTACTTAAGTACAGTACTTGAGTAAATGTACTTGATTACTTTACACCACTGCTATGCACTGTATAATGTAGCCCCAATAGGCCCTATGCACAGCAGCCATATTGTGAAGACATTCACAGGTGTTACCAATGATACTAATGAAGGCTCTGTTCCATTTAGTGTAGCAAAGTGGTTCTCAGATTTTTCCACGACCCCCATAACTCTGAGAGTGTACAAATGGAACCAAATGGACTCTCAGAGTTACACACTTGTAAGAGGCCCAGGCCCGGATTGGCCGTCGGGAGGACCGGGACTATTCCCGGTGGCCTGCCCTCTAGTGGCCTGCCTGAAAAAAAAAAAAAAAAAAAAAAATTTTTTTTTTTTTTTTTTTTTTTTTGCATCAAAAAAAAAAATCAGGTCAGGCCAGCCATCCACAGCCAGCGCGGCGCTTAAGTGATGCAGCAAAAAAAAATCTCTCCTAAGCTCAGGCCAGGCCAACCACAGTCAATTTCAATTCAATGCAGTCAGTGTTGCTTGCAGCTCAGTGCAGCTGCGGGCCTCCCCCCTACCGTTAACCCCCAAAAAGGCCCCCCTTTTGTAAGGCCCCCCAAAAATAAGGCCCCCCCCAAAAAAGGGCCCCCCCAAAAAAACGGCGCGCGCTGCGCGCGCGCAGGGTGGCCTGGGTGGGCGTGTATCTCCCGGCCAGATTTG
>NC_139962.1:63777746-63847746 GCF_963454915.1 Gymnoscopelus microlampas | reverse complement strand
AGAGTCTGCTCAGAGTCCCTCTGTCACTGTTATTGTGACTAATGAGACGAGGAGGAAGCCAGGACAGCTCCCATCTACTATTAATGACTTGAGCATGCTGCAACTCACTGCCCTTCAATCCACACCAAATGTCACCGTTCACGACAGAGGTCAACGCTACTGTTTTGCAAACCCAAGGTCTGAACTTATCTCTGGCCAGTATTTTTTTGCAGTCTGTCCACCACCTGCAAGCAAGCAGCATCAAGATAAGCTCTGACACAGACTGATTACCAACTGGTAAAGAAGAACACTGCATGATTCATAATTACATCATAATCGCTCCCTGGTTGTTTTTTTTGTTTCCCCGACAGACACTCACTGCTAAATAACACCTCAGCTTATGCCTGTGTGTTTAATAATACTAGACCATACCCGGTGAAGTGCGCAGGCGAAAGTATTTGCAAACGTGGGGTTATTGCTCGCCCTGTCGCGCGTCCCGTCGTCGTTTAGGGGCAATATTGGTGGTAGTGGGTTTTTGGCGTTGGTTGTGAAAGTGCTGGTGGGTGTGGGGACGCGTTGTGAGCTTGTAGATCGGCTGTTTTCCAAGAGGCAATGTATATGTGTCAAGGCGCTTCGTTTGGCCTTCTTTTCATAGACCTTGTTGCTTGTAGGGCTCGCTTCGTTTTGGCCTTGTTTTCATAGACGTCGTTGCTTGTTTCTCGCGCGAAACCTGGCAACCCTGCGCAGTGTGATCTCCCATTGATTGACACATAAACGCTAATAATAAGCTGAGATTTGATGAAATTGAAAAAACGGGCTTCGCAGTTGCGTTCCAGATGGTAATGGTCAATGGCTGTGTGCAAATGCTGATCAATTGCTCCAGCCACTGAGGAGAACCGGGCACACATTTTTGCTCTCACAACGGCCACAGAGGTTTGTCGAATTATAGGTGGATATCAAGAGCTGTTTTCCCTTCAAAAAACTTCATTCCCCAAGATGGATTCTCTTGGTGCCATAGTTTATCTTGGTACGTTTTCTAAACACTTTCCTTTTGGGAGCGGTGAGTGCAACAATAAAGACAACAGTGAAAAGTGTGACTTAACACATAAATATGGTTCCACATAAGTATGTGTTGTGTGCTCTTCATCCTCTTCAAAGAGCTGAGACTAAACAGTGGAAAACACAGTTGTATTTGCGGTCACACTCATCCGGTACTCGATATCAGTCCAGCCTTGAGGCAGAACCAAATTGCAGCATTTATGCAATTATGTTCAGTTTTGTAGAGAGGGAGCATTCACTGCCTTTTTTGTGTTTTTCTTTATTGAGACATTACATTACATTATATTAAAGTCATATAAGTCAATAAGTGCATTCAACATAGGTAGGGAACAAAACTACTAATCACCAGAAGTCTTAAGTGCATTCTCTTCTAAAACAAGCAACTAAGAGTAAACCTAGCGCTAAAGTAAAAGTGCAATATATCAGCTACCTACTTTCTTAAACAGATGAGACAAAATAGCAAAATCAAATGAGCAAGAGCTAAAACAAATAAGTGTATAGAATAAACAAGATCCAATAAGACAAGAGCTCGTACAACTAATTGACAACAAGTAGGCCAGGCAAAGAGGAAGGGTCAGGGTAGTGTTTCCTGAAGAGGTGGGTTTTCAGCCTGCGGCGAAAGATGGGCAGTGACTCTGTCATGTCATGACATCAGTGGGGAGTTCATTCCGCCACTGTGGGGCCAAAACAGAAAAAAAGCCAGAAGGACCCTTGAGCGACGAGGCAATAAGTCGCCCCGAGGCGGCAGACCAAAGTGGTCGGGCAGGGGTGTAAAGCCTTGATCATAGCCTGGCGGTAGGAAGAAGCTGTTCCTTTCACTGCCATATAGGCTAGCACCAGGGTTTTAAACTGGATGCGAGCCGCTACGGGGAGCCAGTGTAGAGAACGTAGAAGGATGGTTTTGTGGGAGAACTTGGGGAGGTTGAACACCAGACAAGCCGCAGCTTTCTGAACAAGCTCCAGAGGTCTGATGGCAGACGCCGGGGCACCAGCAAGGACGGAGTTGCAGTAGTCCAGGCGGGAGATGACAAGAGCCTGGATGAGCACCTGGGCTGCCTTCTCAGTGTTGAAGGGGAGAATCCTCCTGATGTTGTAGAGGAGGAATCTGCAGGACCGTTGAGACAGGCAGTACACCTATTATTGTTATGAATTATGAATTATGATTATGGTTTGGATTATGATAACATAATTGTGATTATGGGACTGACCTTTATCTGATTGACCCAATGCATGTGTTGAATCCAGTGGTGGAAGAAGTACTCAGATATTTTACTTAAGTAAAAGTAGCAATACCACAATATAAAAAGACTCTGTTTCAAGTACAAGGCCTGTGTTCAAAATGTTACTTTGAGTAAAAGTACAAAAGGATTGGCATCAAAATGTACCAAAAGCAAAAGTACTAAAATGTTTGAAAATAGCATATCTAGCTTGTAGATCGGCTATTTTCAAATAGACAATGTATAAAATTAGGCTGAAGTGGTTACTGTGTGTTTTATAATGTAATCATTTATATCTGCAAAGTAACGAGAAACTAAAGTTTTCAAATAATTGTAGTGTAGTAAAAGTACAATATTTGCATCTGAGATGTAGTGGGGTAAGTAAAAATATTGAAAATTGGAAGTACAGTACTTGAGTAAATGTACTTAGTTACTTTACAGAATCACTCTGCTCTGCGTACGCACTATACGCTTGACGCCATGACAATCAACTACTTTCTGTTTTCTGTGTCCAAAACTATATTATATTCTCTATGTGTGTAATAAACTTTAGAACTTATTGTGTGATGCATGCCTTGGTGTCATCTTGTTCTGCACACATGCGACCCAAATGAAACATCACTCAGTGAGAGGGAGACTCTAAAGGGACCACTTTGGCTATTCAAAAATAGCAGATCTACAAGCTCATAGCGCGTCACTTCATGCCAAATGGGTGCAAATCTTTGAATATATGTATATATGTATCTTTTAAGCTAACATTTTTAACTCAAATCTTTGCTTCTGGGGGGTCCCTGGAACAAAATATTTTGAGATGCGGGTTGGCAGCCAAATACATATCATTTTTGGGGGTCCTTGACATGAAAACGTTTGAGAACCACTGATATAGCAACATGCGTCTTTCAGAAAAATGATCTAGAAGGATTTTTTAGAATCGGCCTCAGGTCTTGAAGGGTTGAACATTCACAGTTTTGTCTGAACTTAAAGTAATACTAGCTAACTTTTTCAAAAAACTAAAGTTATATTTTAAATCCATTCTATGAATTTCACCCCCAAAAGCCTTTTATACACATATTTTCTATTGAAAGTGGACAGGGGCGTCTTTTGATTGATTGATTGATTGAATACTTTATTTAGAAAGACATGGAAAGATGGAAGTACAATTCACAATACAAGGTCCTCTAAACTGGATCGCTCATAAAAGCACAATGGCTTATTTAAAATGAGATCCCTGTGCACTCAAATCATGATGACATTTAAGAAGACATACAAATATACACTAGCCCTACTATGCAGAACGTCATACAATCAGCTTACAGGTTACTGGTATGAAAAACAAGAAACATGTACAAAAGACAGTTTTAGGAGGAGGAGGGGGGGGGGGGTAGGTTAAGACTTTGACAGGGGCCAGTTTGGAATTGCAGCCTCCTTAAGCCTCTTTAGGGCAGTTTTGAAAGTGAGTAGGGTTTTACACTCCTTTACTCCTTTGGGTAGGGCATTCCACATTTTTGTTCTATAGCATGAGAAGAGTTCATTCCCTTGTTTGTGCCAAATCTGGGTTGAACATGATCAGTGGAGCTGCCTCTGGTGTTATGATCGTGGACTTCATTTACGTTTTGGAAGTATTTTGACGAATACAGAGGGATCCCAATGTTGTGTCGAATCTTGTAGACCAGGCCCATAGCAAGTTGCTGTACTCTGTCTTCAACCCTGAGCCATCCAGCCCTAGCAAAATGAGCAGGGGTTAGATGGGTTGTATGATTGAGGCCAAGAAGAAGCCTTACCAGTTTGCTTTGGGAGGTCTGGAGCCTTGTTTTAAGGCCTTAGTGGTGTTGTGATACCAGAGTACTTCTACATTGCAGTATTGATACATTTACTTAAGTAAAACATTTGAGTACTTTTTCCACCACTGCAAATAACAATAGACTGCAAAGGAGGGCAACGCTCTCATACAGAGAGAGAGAGAGAGAGAGAGAGAGAGAGAGAGAGAGGGGGGGGGGGGTAGAGAGGTCTCACTTCTTTATGTTAAATCATGCATAATGCACCGTGTCATTCATATCTAGACCTGCATATTGGCAGCAAAAAAACACACAGGCACACACGCACGCACACACACACACACACGCACGCGCGCGCGCATGCACGTACACGCACACACACACACACACACACACACACACACACACACACACACACAGTGACAGAGAGCATGTTCACGTTCACTAATGTGTATCAAATCACTGATGCGTATTAGAGGCCTATACATTGTACAGTAGCAGACAGTGTGCATGCATAGATTACACTGGTTTTGTTCCACGTTGCCAACACAGACATGGTTCATATTGAACCAGGTTATAGGCTCTATTCACAGCAGCCATATTATGAAGACATTCACAGGTGTTACCAATGATACTAATGAAGGCTCTGTTCCATTCAGGTCAAACAGAGTCAGGGTGCTGATAATGTGTGCATGTTGGCTCACTGGAAACACTCTGTTACACCAGTGGGTCTAAAGTTGGGGTCCAGGGACCCTCATGGGCTTCCAAATGGCCCCTTATGGGTGTGTAACTCTCTCTCAGAGTTATGGGGGTCGTGGAAACCACTGTGCTACACTAAATGGAACAGAGCCTTCATTAGTATCATTGGTAACACCTGTGAAGGAAGTGATAATATGGCTGCTGTGCATAGAGCCTATTGTGATGAAGGCAAAGTGTACATGTATGGACGACTGAATCAAAAAGGGTGGGACAAATAAATCAATGAAAGCTGTGCAATATCCTATGAGGTGGAGAGTTGGTTTAATGTACCATTCATCATTCCTACTACTACTTCAATACCGTACCAAATGTTTCTTTTTTCATTACATTATTTGACCCTTTTAACAATGTTTCACTCCATGCAAGCAACCAAACCAAAGCTACGTACATTCCTAATGTTATGTGAGTGTGCCTCACTCACCATCCATCCATCCATCTGTGGTGGAAAAAGTACTCACATTATGTACTTAAGTAAAAGTATCAATACTGCATTGTAGAAATATTCCATTACAGGTAAAAGTCCGGAATTCAAAATTAACTTGAGTAAAACTACAAAAGTATTGGCATCAAAATATACTTAAAGTACCGAAAGTAGAAGTACTCATTATGCAGAATCTCACAATCCGTCGCGGTGCGACGCATTGTGAGCTTGTAGATCTGCTATTTTCTAAAGATTTTATACATTTGAACACTTGTGAAATGGGCCATTCTGCATAATGAGCACTTTCTACTTGTGGTACTTTAAGTACAGTTTGATAACAATATTTTTTGTACTTTTACTCAAGTAAATTCTGAATTCCAGACTATTACTTGTAACAGAGTATTTCTACAATGCAGTATACTTAAGTAAAACATGAGTACTTTTTTCCCACCACTGTGCACGTGGGTGCTCACTGCGCTGCCATTCCTTTCATACAGCTTGCATGTCTGTACATGTTTCACTGCAATGTACGGCCTGTACAATAAAGAAAGAAATGAAGAAATAAAGAAATGTTCAGCAGAAAGATAGCATGAAATCCATTTTCATATCTGGTCTATTGCGGCAGCACAAGCTGTAAGAAATGCCCTATATTGAATGTCTGGCAGTCCTGAAATTATTTATTGTGCAAGAATATTGCTCATGCAACAGGAGGCTGTATCCTTTCTGTAACAATGTGCTTTGTGAGAATAGACCTTGGTTTCGATCGTTACCTGGCCATGATATTAGACCAAATGTTGTACATCATATTTATCATATTGCTGTGCTCCATAAGAGGGGAACAGGGAACATGTTTTTCTCTCTCTCCATGCACTTTTGTTCTCAATTCGATTTTATTAAAGTGTCAAATCACAACAAGTTGTCTCAAGACACTTCACATGTAGAGCAGAGACCCGGCATTGTCCCACCCTGAGTAAGCATTTTCTTTGCGACAGTGGCAACGAAAAACTCCCCCTTAAGGGCGCGATCCCACTGCACTTTTATTGTACCTATGGGGCGGAATCTGCCAATGCTTTATCAATGCAAATGCGTGGATTCATGGTCTTGCGCATCTTTCCGCGTGTCGCGCACATCTTGCGTTTATGCGCTCTTTGCTGCTTTTCCCCCTCTGTCCAATCAGGTGAGTGGAAGGCGGACCGTCCCAAGACTCAGGAAGCGACATGGTGCTTGCAATAGAGCAACCGGTTGAAGCTGTTGCAATGGAGGGTCCTGAAAGTGAGTGACAGGTGGGTCACTCCATTTATTTAGAAAGCGCTGGCTGCAAAAAACTGTGGCCGCGCACAACCTGAGTTTAACAGCGGCCAACCATGTTTTGGTGGGACCGCGCCCTAAAGGGATAGTTCACCCCCAAAATGACGTATTTTCTATCCATTACCCACCCCATGGAGACTTGAATTCCTGGATATTTTTTTGTTTTTGTCGCATTCCTAAACCAATAATTTGTTGACCGGCGGAGGCTCCAGTAGTCTACTTTGAGTCTCCTACCGGAGAAATTAGCATCTTTCCGCCGGTCATCAAATTATTGGCTTAGGTATATGACAAAAAAAAACATTATTAATCCTGCATGGGAAATATCCTTTCAGTTTCACCCATCTGATGGCTGCTCAGATGGTCTTGATGAGCACTCGGTTCATATTTGTTCATATTTGAACTGTGCCCCCCACGCTGAAATTTAGTTTGACTCGGTTCCGCAGATAAATATTGTGAAAATAGCAGATCTACAAGCTATTGCAAGGCGTTGTGAGCTTGTAGAACATCAAACTTAGTAGCTTCATCAGTAATGACGTGTTTTAGGGTTGTGGCAATATAGACACTAATGCTGAGATGTAGTGTTAATTTTGACAGCAAGTTTTGATGTTGTTTTAGTTAGTAATAGTCTTTTTAGTCAGTTTTAGTTCAGTTGACTAAAAAGTCGATTCATTAAATCTACAGTTGATTTAGTCGACTTAAATGTCTCTTGGCGGGCCGTGATGGCGTTGTGATGCCTGATTCATACTGAAAATAGCCGATCTGCGTGCATGCGTTCGTGTGCGTAGACATTTGTAAGGACAAATGTGAGGAAATGGTTGTTTTATATACAACTTATATATTACTTACTACTCATGCACCGAAAACAGCAGATTTTTTAAACTGAAAATAGCAGATTTCCGGTGTGCGTGCGTGTCTGATCTCTCTGTAGTCTTTCAGCCTCTCTAGCTGTGATAATAGTCTGGTGTGTGTGTGTGTGCGTGCGTGCGTGCGTGCGTGCGTGCGTGCGTGCGTGGAGGTCTGCCGCTGTGAGTGAGGGAAGCAGGCCTAGGCTGGATGGGAAGGAAGGAGGAGAGGTAACTAGGGAAGGTCAGCAGGGAGCTTAGGTGACCTAATTCACGCACGACCTAATTTACGCACACGACCGCACGCACACACACACACACACACACACACACACACACACACACACACACACACACACACACACACACACACACACACACACACACACACACACACTGCTGGACAGGCCTCAAGCATGGGGCCCGTGGTGCACAGCAGTGTTGTTTTGACCCATCTGTTGCCCTCGCTCCAGTTAGCCAGACAGCCAAGAGCACTGGCACCAGGTCTCACCCTCTGGACGGTCGACAGGACACCATGTCTCACCCCTCCCGTACACAATGGGATGTGGTCGTCAGGGAGGAGGCCTATGGAAAATGAATGAGCAGCAATCTAGTCTGACATGTATGCCCGAGTTGCATAGACAGTGAGTACCTGAGGATGAAACCAAGTATCCTCTATCATATCATAACTACATGTCTGACATTTGTAACAAACCAAACCTCATGAGCATAGGCTCTATTCACTGCAGCCATATTATGAAGACATTCACAGGTGTTGTCAATGATACTAATGAAGGCTCTGTTCCATACAGGGTGCTGATATTGTGCATGTTGGCCCACTGGAAACACTCTGCTACACCAGTGGGTCTACAGTTGGGGTCCAGGGACCCTCATGGGCTTCCAAATGGCCCCTTACGGGTGTGCAACTCTGAGAGTGTACAAATGGAACCAAATGGACCCGTAAGGGTCCATTTGTACACTCCATTTGTACAGTGTAGCACCACTGTGCTACACTAAATGGAACAGAGCCTTCATTAGTATCATTGGTAACACCTGTGAAGGAAGTGATAATATGGCTGCTGTGCATAGAGCCTATTCAGAAAGTTATGATGAGTTTAATAGGAGGGGAAATCACCAGCTTCACACACAACTAATACAGATTATAATACATTATAAGTAAGTTTATAATGCATCATTGACATGGGATGCATTAGCAAGTGTTACAGAAATGGAAATGTTTCATTGCCAAGGACTGTGTTTGGTTGCTATGTACCAAAACATCTTTGGTAAGCCAGCAAAATAAACACCAAACCAAGAGAAAACTGAATGTACCTCAGTGTCCATAAGTCCTTGACCTTGTTCTGACTGGAAAAATACATGTAATAAAGTATTCACAGGGTCAAGCAGAGGACTGTCCATTCCAATGTGTTTGAAAACAGCAGAGCAATTTTCTTTTCGGAAGCCTTCCTCTCATTGACATCAAAGCCACACTTTCATGTGTAAATTCAGCCTCTTTTCTGAAGCCTGTCCTATCAAGTGTCACCAGTTTGACCCCAATTAAGTCAATAGTTTAATATTGTCACTGTCGGGACGGAAACCTTGTATCTCCATGTTTCAACTTGATTTGTTTTAGTTATGTTTATCGTAAATTAAAGGTAGGGTAAGTGATATTTTTTGGTTAAAACAAAAAGTATTTTGTTAAAAGGTTAAAGCACTATATTCTGATAGTAATCATTGCTATAGAGTGTTTGTTCAGTAACAGGAGTCTCCCCGTCTCTCCAGCTCTTTAATAAACAGAAAATACATTGTTTGGTAGGTGACAATATTTCAGCCAATCAGAAGAGAGTACCCATTTATCAGCTTAATTTTTATAGTGTTCCAGTTCCCATTTTTTCAGCTCATTTCTTAATGTCATCACTTCCAATTTCACTTGTTTAATCTATATCCTGACTGAATTATCTATCCTTATTGGATAAAATTGGAAATGAAACTGAAACTGAAACGAAAATGCATTTTCTGTTTTATAAAGAGCTGGAGAGACAAGGAGACTCCTTTTACTGAACAAACACTCTATAGCAATGAGTACTATCAGAATATAGAGCTATTTAACACTTAGTTTAACCAAAGAAAATCACTTAACCTACCTTTAATGCCCTACTTCGTCGTACAAGAGTGACACAAAATGCATGAAAATAGCCAATCTACAAGCTCACTGTGGGTTTTTATACATATTGAGCCAATGAAACACAAGAAGGGCTTGTGACTAAATAATAACTAGATTGGATCCATTGGAACACTGGTTATTTTTTGGACGTACTGTACAAGGTTTCCACCCGACAGTGACAATATACTGTACAAAGTGCTGAACAGTCCTGTGTGAACTTATTTCACATTTCACACCATACATGGTGGATGAATTATATAGTATACTGAAAAGGCGGAGCAGCGTGTCCGCCACTAACTCTCTGTGTCACAGAAAGGGCTTCGATACAGTATTTATTGAAACCATTTAGACCTGAGCTGTGAAAAATATTAGATCCACACTCTGATTAGACCCTTCAAAGTGTATCTGACTGAAAACCTGTAACTCTCTGCACGGAAACTATTCTCTCACCTTATGACTCCTCCAGTCGATAATATTGAATGCATCTTTCCTCTTGATCTTTCAGACTTTCACTTCACATTAAGTATCTGTTTCGCCTTAGGCAAAAGTTGCAGTTGTAACAGTTTTTTTTTCTTTTTTTACAATACACCACAATCACTGTAATTCCTTATAATACCATGTTATCATCCCAGGTCAGACAGAAAAAAACAGCCTCCTATGAATGAATGACTGCATTACAATAGTTTATAATAGGCTCTATGCACAGCAGCCATATTATCACTTCCTTCACAGGTGTTACCAATGATACTAATGAAGGCTCTGTTCCATTTAGTGTAGCACAGTGGTTTCCACAACCCCCACAACTCTGAGAGTTACACACACATAAGGGGCCATTTGGAAGCCAATGAGGGTCCCTGGACCCCAACCTTAGACCCACTGGTGTAGCAGAGTGTTTCCAGTGAGCCAACATGCACACAATATCAGCAACCCTGACTCTGTTTGACCAGAATGGAACAGAGCCTTCATTAGTATCATTGGTAACACCTGTGAATGTCTTCATAATATGGCTGCTGTGAATAGAGCCTATCACATCGTAGTAGCAAAACAGAGAGCACAGTTATTAGGCTAAACTCTTCGGGAAGAGCAATTGTAATCCAATAAGAGTAATAGTAATGTGTGGGCCTGTTGACACAGTGGTAATGGTGTTTATTTGTCATGTTGTTATTAATATAGCAGTCATGTTTCGTCACAGTACGCTGGTGAAAGACCGAAACAAGCATTAGTTATAATCCTTAACGACTGGGATCTGCACACCTTTAATACAGCAAGCCTGTTATCCAAGGCACACACGCACGCACGCACGCACGCACGCACGCACGCACACACACACACACCATCATGATTTGTATGCGTGGGGATCTCATTTTAAACAAGCTTAGTGCTTTATGAGTTATCCAGTGTAGTAGACCTTGTATTGTGAATTATACTTCCATGTACTGTTTCTCATGTCTCACTAAATAAAGTACATCAATCTAACACACACACGCACGCACGCACGCACGCACGCACGCACGCACGCACACGCGCACGCACACACACACACACACACACACACACACACACACACACACACACACACACACACACACACACTCTCTGCTCTGTGGGGAATACATTTCATATGTCAAGAAAAACAGATACATCTTTGTGTTGTTCCACGTCCATCACGATACCTTGATCCAAATGCTGTCTACATCAAAGCGAACAGTCCTTACATTAGCTATTGTAATGTGTTGAGAAATACTTCAAGATGTTGAAAGACCTCATGATCTGAAAAAAATCCTATCTACAAGCTCGTAGATCTGCTATTTTTGATTAGCCAAAGAAATCTGAAAATTACACAGATGCTTTAATGCTTAATGGGTTAAAGGCAATTTAGTTCTATACTGCACACATTGTTTTGAATGTTATTGGCTCATAAACCCTGATAATAACCTTGCAAAACATTTCTTCCAAAAATGAGCCTTAATCCCCCAGAAGGAAACAAATCCACTCCTTCTCAAGTAGCAACAGCGCTGTCAAGAACACCTGAGGCAAACAAAGAAAGAAACCAACTTAAATGACGTGCCTCAAGGCATTTTCTTTTTTCATTTCCTCACAATAAATATGTAAAGTAAAGTAAAACTGTGAGAGGAAAAGTGAATAGATTGTTGTGGTATGGTGTGTAGTGTGTGTAATTTGCATAGAGTTTAAAATCTGGATGTTTGAACGTGGTGAGATGTAGTTGACAGTTGTACGTAGTCTGTGATCATTTATTCATTATGTTATTACTGCATCAATAACAGCTTTGATGGATGCAGAATAGTGAAACTATGGCTGAACTCAGTGGTGGGAAGTAACTAACTACATTTACTCAAGTACTGTACTTAAGTACAATTTTGAGGTATTTGTACTTTACTTGAGTGTTTCCAATTTCCAATACTTTTACTTCTACTCCACTACAAATCAGAGGCACATTTTGTGCTTTTGCTCCACTACAATTATTTGAACTCTTTAGTTACTAGTTACTTTGTAGATTTTGATTATTATTATTACAGAACATACATTACCCCAGTCCAGCCCTATTTCGGCCATTTGAAAATAGCAGATCTACAAGCTCACAATGCGTCGCAATGTGACGCAGAAATGGGACATTCTGCATAATGAGTGCTTTTACTTTTAGTACTTTAAGTACATTTTGATAACGATACTTTTGTACTTTTACTCAAGTAAATTTTGAATTCCGGACTTTTACTTGTAAGGGCGCGCTCCCACTGCACTTTTATTTGACCTCTGGGGCGGAATCTGCCAATGCTTTGTCAATGTAAATGCGTGGATTCATGGTCTTGCGGATTTTTTCCAAGAATCCATGCATTTGCATTGACAAAGCATTGGCAGATTCTGCCCCAGTGGTCAAATAAAAGTGCGGTGGGAACATGGTCGGCTAGCGTTAAACGCAGGGTGTGTGCGGCCACAGTTTTTTGCAGCCAGCGGATTCTAAAAAACGGGAGTGACGCGCCTGTCACTCACTTTCAGGACCCTCCCCGTAGCCCGCACCGCCTTCTGCCTTGAGCACCATGGTGCTTCCTGAGTCTTATGTTCCGCCTTCGACTCACCCGATTGGACAGAGAGGGAAATCCAGCAAGTCGTGTAGAGCGGATAAACGCAAGGTCTGCGCGACAGGCGGAAAGATCCGCGCTTGCGTGAATCCACGCATTTACATTGACAAAGCATTGGCAGATTCTGCCCCAGAGGTAAAATAAAAGGGCGGTGGGAGCGCGCCCTAACGGAGTATTTCTTGCAGTACTGATACTTTTACCAAGTCAAATAAATGTAGTACTTTTTCCACCACTGGCTGAACTACAAGCTAGAGACAGCCACTGCCTTTAGTTTGGTCCTTCTGAATCAGAATCAGACGAGGTGAAGGACTCGACATCGGCATGGAAGAGTGTCCACTGCAGGGCTGGTCAGAAGGAAAGGGTATTATATGTAGAAACACTCTGTTATGAGTAAAAGTCCGGAATTCAAAATGTACTTGAGTGAATGTACAAAATAACCGGTATCAAAATGTACTTGTCGCCAAAATGTCCCATTTCACAACTTTTCAAATGTATAAAATGTATAAGAATCATTTGAAAATAGCAGATCTACAAGCTTGTAGATCGGCTATTTTCAAATGGGCGAAATGTGTATAGGGCTGAGGTGAAGTGAAGTTAATGTATGTGTTGTAATAATAATAATCAAAATCTACAAAGTAACTAGTAACTAAAGTTTTCAAATAATTGTAGTGGAGAATAATTGTAGTGCCTCTGAGATAGTAGTAGTGGAGTAGAAGTAAAAGTATTGGAAATTGGAAATACTCAAGTAAAGTACAGATACCTCAGAATTGTACTTAAGTACAGTACTTGAGTAAATGTACTTAGTTACTTTCCACCACTGATAACCCCCCCTCCCTAATTGTCCAGAAATGTGAGACAGCCCCTGGTCCTGATTGCTCTCATCAGAAACCGTGTTTTTCTAGCTCCATATAGGCTCTATTCACAGCAGCCATATTATGAAGACATTCACAGGTGTTACCAATGATACTAATGTAGCTCTAAGCGCAAATTCAATAAAGAAGATCTAAGGCTTCATGGGAGCGCATCGCTATTGTCTGCGTCACTTCCGTTCCCACGCTGTCAGTATCTTTCCATTCACAAATCTAGCGAGCACGCCCAATCTGCAGCCAGCCAATCAGCGATCGGGCTCCACTCTATCGCCATCCCCAGCTCCACCTCAGATGTTCAAGAACCGAAGGGAGGTCGATTCTTCTGCACTGCCACCACCAGCGTCTAGACTCCATGGGGGCTTTCCTTCCTATTCATCTATGCACGTTAAAATGCGATGGAGTCTAATCGCCAAATCTGTTTAAAGTTTTGTAATAAACATTTTCTTGTTTCAAATTGGCGTGATCTCTCCTTTATTGAAATGAAGGCTCTGTTCCATTCTGGTCAAACAGAGTCAGGGTGCTGATATTGTGCATGTTGGCCCAGTAAAAACACTCTGTTACACCAGTGGGTCTACAGTTGGGGTCCAGGGACCCTCATGGGCTTCCAAATGGCCCCTTACAGGTGTGTAACTCTGAGAGTGTACATTGTACACTCTCAGAGTTATGGGGGTCGTGGAAACCACTGTGCTACACTAAATGGAACAGAGCCTTCATTAGTATCATTGGTAACACCTGGGAAGGAAGTGATAATATGGCTGCTGTGCATAGAGCCTATTATTGGTTGAATGATTTTCTCAGGCACCGCATTTATGTGTGACTTGTCATTTATGTGTGACTTGTAATGTGTTCTGTATACCCCGGAGAAGGCAGTTAGCCGCGGAAACGTTGTTTTTTTATTATTACTCTGCAGTCCAAAATTGTCTCCTGAAGACTACCATTCGGAGGGAAAAGTGGAAAATAATGCCAGACTGGCGCACGTCGCTGGCGATTACATGTCATTTTCCCTCCCCAATGCGTCACCATATGACTACTATTTGTGAGAATGTGTTGCCACAGTGCCTGGTGAGAGGCCGTTCTGCCTCTCAGGCCATGTTGTGCGTAATAGA
The DNA here is from genome assembly GCF_963454915.1 of Gymnoscopelus microlampas. Lineage (NCBI taxonomy): Eukaryota > Metazoa > Chordata > Actinopteri > Myctophiformes > Myctophidae > Gymnoscopelus > Gymnoscopelus microlampas. The sequence goes on along the minus strand of NC_139962.1, from coordinate 63,833,149 downwards.
GGGCAGTGTTGTCATCTGAACAGTGGTAACTAAGTACATTTACTCAAGTACTGTACTTGAGTACAATTTTGAGGTATTTTTACTTTACTGGGGTATTTCCAATTTTCTGTACTTTTAATTCTACTCCACTACATCTCAGAGGCAAATATTATACCTTTACTCCACTACAATTATTTGAATACTTTAGTTACTAGTTAATTTGTAGATTTTGGTTATTATTACTAAACATTATATTACCCAGTATCCACTTCAGCCCTACTGTATATAGGCTACATTTCAGCCATGTGAAAATAGCAGATCTACAAGCTCACAATGCGTCGCGATGCGACGCATTGTGAGCTTTTAGATCGGCTATTTTCAAAAGATTTTTATACATTTGAAAAACCTGAAATGGGACATTCTGCATAATGAGTTCTTTTACTTTTGGTACTTTAAGTACATTTTGATACCAATGCTTTTGTACTTTTACTCAAGTAAACTTAGAATTCTGGACTTTTACTTGTAAGGGCGCGCTCTCACCGCACTTTTATTTGACCTCTGGGGCAGAATCTGCCAATGCTTTGTCAAGGTAAATGCGTGGATTCACGCAAGAGTGGACCTTTCCGCCTGTCGCGCAGACCTTGCGTTTATCCGCTCTACACGACTTGTCCATTTGAAGCAGAAAACTGCTGGAGGCAGGAGCTATTTTCCCCTCTGTCCAATCGGGTGAGTCGAAGGCGGACCGTCCCAAGACTCAGGAAGCACCATGGTGCTCAAGGCAGAAGGCGGTGCGGGCTACGGGGAGGGTCCTGAAAGTGAGTGACAGGTGCGTCACTCCCGTTTCTTAGAATCCGCTGTCTGCAAAAAAACTGTGGCCGCACACAACCTGCGTTTAACGCTAGCCGATCATGTTTTTGTGGGAGCGCGCCCTAACACAGTATTTTTACATTGCAGTATTGATACTTTTACGTGAGAAAAACATTTGAGTACTTTTTCCTCAAATATGTTTTCTTTTATACTTGAACGACTATATTTTTTTAATTTAAAAGTCCAGCGCAATGATAATTGCATTTCTCAATTTCGTTGTCATCTGAAAACATCCACAGACACTGCTCTGCCTCGGTGACTGGCTCCACACAAAGGAAAAGCAGACCCATGGCGTCTCTATGGCGATAGCAGATTCAATATTCACAATATTCAGTGAGATTTCATTCACAGTCGTTGTCGTCCATGCACTCGAACGGAAACAGTACGCACCGAGACAACCCGAAACAGTGCCTCTCAAACCTTTTCATGCCAGGGGCCCCCAAATTCATATATATTTGGCCGCGGACCCCCATCTGAAAATATGTCGCGCCAGGGACCCCCAGAAGCAAAGATTTTTGTTAAATGTTTGCTGAAAAAAATAAATATATATTCTAATATTTTCACTAATGTTCAAGATTTTAGAAAAATTGCAGATCTACAAGTAACACGCTATGAGCTTGTATACCTGTTATTTTTTAACAGCCAAAGTATACAAGGTTAATGTGGTTAAGATGATTTTGATGCTATATTAACCCATTGAGACCTGAAGCCGATTCTACATGTCTCCTAAATCTCAACAGTTTTCTGAAAACTTTTCTATATCAGTGGTTCTCAATCTTTTTCATGTCAAGTACCCCAAATATTATATGTATTTGGCCGCGGACCTCCATCAACATATTTTGTTCCAGGGACCCCCAGAAGCAAAGATTTGAGTTAAAAATGTTCGCTTTAAAAATATATATATTCAAAGATTTGCACACATTTTCACGATTTTTCAGAAATAGCAGATCTACAAGCTCATAGCGCGGCACTCGGTGCCGCGCTATGAGATTGTATATCTGCTATTTTTGAATAGCCCAAAGTGTAAAATAATGCTTTTTAGCATTATATTATATCTAAAAATGACACAGTTCCAGGTTTCAATGGGTTAACACATTTTGCTGGGGACCCCCTGGGAACCTGCCCAAGGACCCCTGGGGGTCCCCGGACCCCACTTTGAGAACCAATAAGGACCTAAAATCATTGAGTATTGATCCTGTATTCTTGTTCGATAAATTGATACCATAGGTTTGTTCGGAGAGCGAGATCCCAGTCCTTTCGTTCACTGACTGCGTATACAGAGATATCGTCTCCATGTTTTATTATTTCCCCCATATTGCTGCGGCTTCTTTAGCCCTTTAAGGCCAGGAAGGGACCGCATGTGTGTCATTCTAAGACTTCTTAGGCTATTCAAAAATAGCAGATATACAAGCTCGTAGCACGAGCTTGTATATCTGCTATTTTTTTTTATAAAATCCTGAAAATGTGATCAAATCTTTTATATACATTTTTTAACTCAAATGTTTGCTTCTGGTGGTCCCTGGAACAAAATATTATTATTATTATATATTAGACAAATACATATTATTTTGGGGGTCCTTGACATGAAAAAAGTTTGAAAACCATTGATAATATAGCAACATAAGTACAAAAAAAACAAACAACAAAAATGTTAAGAAAAGAAGACATTTGTAAAATCCCCAGAAGCAAAGATTTGAGTAAAAAAAAAATAAAAAAAAAATAAGTATATATATATTCAAACTAAAGATTTGCACACATTTTCACGATTTTTTCCCCAAAAAATTGCAGATCTACAAGATCTGTAGATCTGCTATTTTTATATAGCCAAAGAAATCTTAAAAATGACACAGATGCGTTCCCGGGTCTTAAAGGTTTAGTGTAACAACACTGGCTGACAGAATGTTCAAAGTGTTCAGGATCAAAGGGAGAGTACAGGGGCTGATGGTGGATTGGATGTGGAGGGTGAGCTATAGTGTCACAACACATCACATCAAATCTCTCTATCTCTCTCTCTCTCTCTCTTGTTTTTTTTTCTCCATTTTGTATTACTTTCCCTGTGCCTCTCATCCTTTCTCATATTCAGTAACAGTATTTCCCATTTCATCATATTTTTCACCCACGGCTCTGTATCATCTACTGCTGTGGGTAGACAGTCACAAATCACTCACTCACTCACTCGCCCGCTCACTCGTCGCTGGTAGGCAGTAAAGTAACTACTGTAAGTAAGTACTGTACTTGTTAGTTAACAATACATCTACTGATGCGCTAAACTTGGACACATCATCAGTGTTGTTTGATGTGTCCAAGTTTAACTTAAGTATAATCTTGAGGTATTTTTACTTTACCAATTTTCAAATTTGCAATACTTTTACTTCTACTCCACTACATCCCAGGGGCAAGTAAGTACAAATAAAACATACATTAACCACTTTAGCCCTATTTTATACCTAGGCTATTCGAAAATAGCCGATCTACAAGCTAGCAACGCGTCGCGATGCTGCTATTTTTTTTTCATTTTAGTACTTTTACTTTTGGTACTTTAAGTACATTTTGATACCAATACCTTTGTACTTTTACTCAAGTCAATTTTGAATTCCGGATTTTTACTTTACATTGCAGTATTGATACTTTTATTTAAGTAACACATTTGAGTACTTTTTCCGCCTCTGCCGGTGGGTGGATTTTCAGTAGTCATCCAATGTAAATGAATAAAACCCAGTATCACCGTTCAACCAGAAGATGCTCTTATCATGTTATAATATTATGTGCTGGTCATGTTTTAAGTATAGATATGTATCTCATTCACAGGTTGTCCCTGTTATAACAGTTATGCATTTGTTGTCATATAAAGGCTTTCGATCAGTGACGTTCTAGTGTTTAAATTCACATTTAGTTTCACATTTAGTGTGTGTGTGTGTGTGTGTGTGTGTGTGTGTGTGTGTGTGTGTGTGTGTGTGTGTGTGTGTGTGTGTGTGTGTGTGTGTGTGTATATTGTTGTGGTGTGGTGTAGTGGTAAACATGTCTCATTAGCATATAGACTTTTAAATCAAATAGCCTCTCTGGATGTTTGAAATACACTTCTTTGCTGTGGTGCGATGTGGTTGACTGTGATCATTTCTTCATTATGTTAGTACTAGTATCAATACAGCTTTGATTGATGCAGAATAACTGACCTACAATGTAGATACAGCCACCAGAGACAAGGAGCAAGCCCCTTTTGTCTGGTCCTTCTGAATCAAACACCGACTCCATCGCATCTGTTCCAAATCAGAGGCCAACATTGACATGGGAGAGTGTCCACTGCAGCGCTGGTCAGAGGGTAGCCCCATTTAGAACCTCTCCCTCCGCTATGTAGCTCCGATATGAGGTCCTACGTGGCCCGGTGCCGTTTGAGCGGGACGTTTTCGAATATTTTCCACATGTTTCTTACCCCTTTCTGCGTATCCAAAAAGTTAAGGTTTTCTGAAATGCTCTCAGATGTTTTAACTTCTAGCGCGCAATAAAATGTATCCAACGAGTTGAAAAAAGCGTTTAAATAGCTTCTCTCCTCAGCCAGTTCCATAATATTATGCATTAGAAAATGCAGTTCAACATTTGACCAGTAGGGGAATCAGTAATGTTGCCTCTGCGGGCGCAACCTCCGGGTATGTCTTAAAAAACATTTAGGAGAGAAGCTATTTAAACGCTTTTTCCAACTCGTTGGATAGATTTGATTGCGCGCTAGAAGTTAAAACATCTGAGAGCATTTCAGAAAACCTTTACTTTTTGGATACGATGTGCAGAAAGGGGTAAGAAACATGTAAAGTGGAAAATATTCGAAAATGTCCCGCTAAAACGGCACCGACAAACGTGGAACCTCATCTCGGAGCTATACAGCGGAGGGAGAGGTTCCGATTGGAGCTAGTCAGAGAGAAAAGTGGAACATAATGCCAGACTGGCACACATGGCTGTCATTTTCCCTCCCCACTGTGTCACTATAGGACTACTATTTGTGAGTATGTGTTGCCACAGTGCAGTGTTGATTTTGTCGACTAAAACTACAGTATGACGAAAAATGTTCGTCGACTACCTTTTATCACTGACGAAAACGCATTGCGTTGTGAGCTTGTAGATCGGCTATTTTCACACACACACACACACACACACACACACACACACACACACACACACACACACACACACACACACACACACACACACACACACACACACACACACACACACACACACACACACACACACACACACACTCTAACTGTGCCAGGATGAACAGGTTGCAGGATGGTACATGTTTCTGACATTATGAGTGCACCCGGTGTTCTGGACAGGACAGGACACAGCAATTATCTAAGTAATACTGGGCGCTACACTCCCCCCACCTAGTCCAGGGGCCAACACTGATATTCAACACAAATTGGTACCACCTAAGGTGACCGTAAAGTTTTTGTATTTTTGTCTTCCTACATGTCTCTAGTTTATATTTTGGTATGATAACCCTTCCAATCTTGTAGCTTAATGGCAGTTATCACTACCTACCGGCTAATGTATCCGGTAGGAGACACAAAGTAGAATCTTTGTGTCTCCTACCCCGGGCATCAAATTATTGCGACAAAAAACAAAATATATGAATGTATTCAAGGCTTCATGGGGTGTGCAATTGATAGAAAATAAATATTTTTTTGGGTGAACTCCTCCTTTAAGTTTTTCAGGGGGACTCTCTACCCATTCAGCTATGACCACCCCAGACCGAAGGAGGGTCAACTTTTACAAGCTTATGGAAAGCAGTCTTTTTGCAAACACCAAAAATCTGAGAAGTTATCAATTGCACACCCCATGAAGCCTTGAATACATGGATATATTTTGTTTTTTGTCGCAATAATTTGATGCCCGGGGTAGGAGACACAAAGATTCTACTTTGTGTCTCCTACCGGATACATTAGCCGGTAGGTAGTGATAACTGCCATTAAGCTACAAGATTGGAAGGGTTATCATACCAAAATATAAACTAGAGACATGTAGGAAGACAAAAATACAAAAACTTTACGGTCACCTTAGGTGGTACCAAAATATGTCTTGGCCCCTGGACTAACCAGCCTAGGGAGCCCAGAGCCGATCTCATGCCTCCTTCAATGCATGAGAGCCAACTGACCATCTTATCATCTTATCACCTGACAGGGGGGAGTTTCCCTGGTTGGACGTAGCGCGTGGAAGGAACACGTTATTCCAACCAGTTCCCTTCCCCTCCATCGGGCGCCCCGGCTGGCCAGGGGGAGGCGGTATAGCGACCAGGATTACTACATGTAGGCTACTACCCTAGGAGACACGGGGAGAACACTCCACACAGAGTCATTATGTGTTTTTTGAAGTGTGTGTGTGTGTGTGTGTGTGTGTGTGTGTGTGTGTGTGTGTGTGTGTGTGTGTGTGTGTGTGTGTGTGTGTGTGTGTGTGTGTGTGTGTGTGTGTGTGTGTGTGTGCGTGCGTGCGTGCGCGTGCGCGTGTGTGTGTGTGCAGTCACTGCAGTAGGGTTATGACAATGTGCTCTCATAGTGTCAGCTCTCTGCAGCACAGTGTTACAGTTTCATGGATCACATTAATAAAACACAGGCAGTGGGAGCAGTCGTGTGCATCATGTGTTAGTGGCGTCACTGTCGGGTGGAATCCTTGTATGTCCAACACTGTTATTTTTCAGAGAATTGATGAAAATAGTCTGTGTTCCAACGGATCCAATGTTATTGTTTAGTCACAAGGTCTTGTTAATACTTTGCAATGGTTCAATGGCCATGGCTGAGTGGTTAATGAGCCCGCCTGGGCAGCCAGACGCAGGTACAGTATGATTCCAGGAATTTTAGATTTCTTTGGCTATTCAAAAATAGCAGCTATACAAGCTCATAGCGTGGCACCGAGTGCCGCCCTATGAGCTTGTAGATCTGCTATTTTGTTTTTAATTGTGAAAATTTGTGCAAATCTTTGAATATATATATATATATATATATATATATATATATATATATATATATATATATATATATATATATATATCGTCGGTGTCCAGGACGAACCAGCTAACTCCATTTTCATCTTTTTTTTTTTTTCATAAATCGACGCTATTGAACACCCTTCACATCTGTGTAAACAAATCTAAACATTTGAACCAATGTAAAGTATTAAAAAGCGCCTCAGACGAAAACTCCCAACTCCATTGGATCCTCAAACTGTCCGTCAAAAACAAACAACTCCCCCCTCTCCTCTACACAGTGCTACAGCACAGCATTAGCAGTGCGTGTTGCGCAGTGAACGATGAGGAGGAGCATGTAAACAGACTCCCCGTAGTCTGTTAAAACTATACTGCCCTGCCAAGGCAGAGTGCAGTAACTACGAAAACAAAAATCACTGAAAAATGGGTTTAAAAGTGATTCAACTGGTCAGCCAAATGAGATATCGGCATAAAAGTGATATTACACTAATTGTACATCTGTTCTTGAGGTAATTGTTTATCCCCCAACATCACAAAGGATAATTTGACCTTTGGGATACCCAAATAAGTCGGTGTGTCCAAAAACGTAGTTACTGCTCTTTGGCTTGGCAGGGCAGTATAGTGTACCTGTTTATCAAACAGCACTGACGCTAATGTTATGAAAACAAGGAATTATATTATTTTCTAAAATCTATGAAGTGTTTAATGAGGAGAGCATTGTGATAAGAAGAAAGACGTTCATAGCATTTCTGTCGCGCTAGTGTTCTACTACCTCTTAGCAGAAGTTATTGTAATATTTAAAGTCCTGTTTATTGTTGTAGGCCTATATAATAAGTGTCATGAAGCATCAGGGCATTAATTCACACGTTGTTGTGATGCATTGTGAGCTTGGAGATCCATTGTTAGCTTTTGGGAATCTGTACCCTTTTGAAACTTCTCTCAGCAGCGAGTGGAGCTACTGTTGTTTGGACACCTAACTCCACTTCAGCTTGATTTCTGCTCGTCTGAAACTTCTAACTCCACTCGCGCTGGGTAAAGTGTTGATTTACCCGCGATTTGGGTAAAGTGTTGATAATATAATGACACATGCAAGTATCTCACAATATATACAGTCACTATACCAACTTTGACGAGGTAGTATTGCTTTGTTTTAAAAATATAAGGTTTTCTTCATTTTCTGAAAAACGTATATTTTGTTTTTTCGTTTCCTTAACAATGAGCGTTTTGGAGTTAGCAGTTTCGCGCTGGACAGCAGAGATATATATATATATATATATTTTAAAGCAAACATTTTTAACTCCAATCTTGTTTCATGGGGGTCCCTGGGACTAAATATTTTAAAATGGGGGTCCGCGGCCAAATACATATCATTTTGGGGGTCCTTGACATGAAAAGGTTTGAGCACCACTGATATAGAAGCATATGTTTTTTCAAAAAACTGTAGGATTTAGAAGACATTTGTAGAATCCCCAGAAGCAAAGATTTGAGTTACACATGTTTGCTTTAAAAATATATATATATTCAAAGATTTGCGCAAACTTTCACGATCTACTTTCACGATTTAGCAGATCTACAAGCTCATAGCGCGGCACTCGGTGCCGCGCCATGAGCTTGTCGATCTGCTATTTTTGAATAGACATAGAAATCTAAAACACACAGATGCGTACAAGCTCTCGTTTTGAGCTTGAAGCTCTGTTATTTTTGCTGCTTTTGTGCGACACTACAATGAAGTAGGGCATTTGTTTTATTAAATTCATTCATTTCATTCATATTCATTCCGAAAAGTACCTATCTTATAATATAAGGTGTCCACCCGACAGCATTGCTATGGTGATTTATGGATTCATTGGACTTAAGTATAGCCGTTCTCACACAGCTGTCTATGGTTCTCAACAATACCTCTCCCTAGATCTAGTGGCACTTCTCTCTCTCTCTCGAAGGACGTGTATTGTGGAGAAGTGTTTTGCCTGTGCGTCCTCCTCTCTGGTGTATGATGTAAACGTCATGGTGTAATGGCTGCATAATGGCAGGGCAGACATGGGGCATAAATGTCATTACATCTTTAATACTCCTCTTCTCCATGGCTGCCTCTGGCTCCACTCTTTGTCCGGGAAATACAATTTTGAGCATAAAGCCATTGACAAATTCCCATTATCTGCAATTTCATGGATGATAAACCCATATGAAATGGGAACAATCCCATAAATGCATGCATGCAGCGCCCCCAATGAGCTCATTATAATCTTGTATTTACTTTCATGGAGCCCACGAGAACAATTTTATTTTAACCCCAGAACACTAACGTTGGGTGAATTTCACCCGAACAACTGTAATTATGCGATTTTCATAATGTTGCTGATGTCTGAGGCGGGCGGGTCCATGGGTACCTTCAGGATGCTCACTGACATCATAGAGGGTAGGTTTGCTTCCCTGCCCCATCCCTGTTTTTTTCTACAGCCAGGTCTTCGGGTGAATTTCACCCATGGTTATAGTGTTAGAGGGTAAAACAAAGGCTAGGGTTACTCCCACAATGGTCAGCTGATGCAATAGGCTCTATTCACAGCAGCCATATTATGAAGACATTCACAGGTGTTACCAATGATACTAATGAAGGCTCTGTTCCATTCTGGTCAAACAGAGTCAGGGTGCTGATATTGTGCATGTTGGCTCACTGGAAACACTCTGCTAAACCAGTTGGGGTCCAGGGACCCTCATGGGCTTCCAAATGGCCCCTTACAGGTGTGTAACTCTGAGAGTGTTGGAACCAAATGGACCCGTAAGGGTCCATTTGGTTCCATTTGTACACTCTCAGAGTTATGGGGGTCGTGGAAACCACTGTGCTACACTAAATGGAACAGAGACTTCATTCTCTCTGTCTCTCTTTCTCTGTCTCTCTCTCTCTCTCTCTCTCTCTCTCTCTCTCTCTCTCTCTCTCTCTCTCTCTCTCTTCTTTCCCCCGACACGGTCGAGGCAGAAGGCCGCCACCCTAGAGCCTAGGGTCTGCCTGACGTTTCTTCCAGTTAAGAGGGAGTTTTTCGTTGCCACTGTCGCAAAAATTGCTTGTTCAGGGTGGGATTGTCGGGTCTCTTCTCTACATGTAAAGTGTCTTGAGACAACTTGTTGTGATTTGACACTTTAATAAAATTGAATTGAATTGAATTGAATTAGTATCATTGGTAACACATGTGAAGGAAGTGATATATGGTTGCTGTGCATAGAGCCTATTAGACTGTTTCTTCACTGGACAAAGGCTCACATGTCCCAAGAATGGGTGGACCAAAGGAAAAGTTCCCAGCTCCATTATGTGTCTTTTATGAATATGTTTTAACAACATTTTTCACAGATTTTGCTGCTTTTCTTTTTAATTTTTATTTTCTGCCTTTATTAGATACAGTACAGTTGACTTGTCTGACACGAAATGGGGAGAGAGAGATGGGGAGTGACACGCAGCAAAGGTCGTCGGGATCGGGATTCGATCCCGCGACACGCTGTCAGGCTTCATCAGCAGCCTAGGTGCCCGGAGCGCTACCCTAGCCGTCCGGGCCTTTGCTGCTTTTTTATAGGGTCCCGTATAAAACTTTAATATATTTTGATGAGAAATATATTTTTTACGGAATTTATTATATCGGGTAAAACATACCCAACGTTAGTGATGGTGGTGACAATTTTCAACTTTAGTGTTAGAGTTAAATGGAACCGGGCAGAGAGAGAGAGAGAGAGAGAGAGAGAGAGAGAGAGAGAGAGAGAGAGAGAGAGAGAGAGAGAGAGAGAAAAGGAAAATAGAGAATGAAAGAAATATGGACACATTTTGAAAAGTACAGAAGATGGGGTTGATTGCATTTTCATCATTCTTCATATCCCATAAAGTAAACTGTCCAGAGATTTGAAGATGCTCAGCAGCTACAGTAAACCGTAAGCCTAATAGGCTCTATGCACAGCAGCCATTTTGGAAGGAAATTGGGCCTCTTCTTACTTCCTTAACAGGTGTTAGCGATGATACTAATGAAGGGCTCTGTTCCATTCTGGTCAGGGTGCTGATATCGTGCATGTTGGCTCACTAGAAACACTCCATTTTGTTTCCCAAATGGCCCCTTATGGTGGGTGTGTAACTCTGAGAGTGTACAAATGGAACCAAATGGACCCCTCTCAGAGTACAGAGTACACTCTCAGAGTCATGGGGGTCCTTGAAAATAAGACAACCACTATGCCACACTAAATGGAGCCTTAATTAAGCCTTAACTAAACAGAGCCTTAATTAGTATCATTGGTAACACCTGTGAAGGAAGTAATTCATTCCCAATATGTCTGCTGTTAGCCTGGTAAACCCTCCCTCCGGAAATCTAATTTCCATTTGATTTCAGGAGTGAGTCTGGCCTGATCGCCCATTCTGCAATATTGGCTGTGGGCTGGAGTTGGGCGGGAGTAATACCGTTGACTGACAACCCCTTCAGCCAATGATCGTTTTTCCCCTTCAGCCAATCAGAAGTTCAACAGACTAATGTGACGCAACGGGACTTTTGAGACGGCCATGCCCAAAATAGGTTGCCCAAAATTCGGATACATGTGTGTCACTGCCCACCCCGGCCGGTTCTCTGAATTTTTATTTTTAAATAGGCTCTGTCATGATTAATTGACCACATATGAAGTTAAACAACTACATTCTATCCAAACGATATCTTATAAGTAAATTCCGTGCCTCAAAATAGAAGTTTGAGAGCTTTTTGAAGTAAAAAAAACAGCAGAGTAAATAGCGAACAGAAAAGATGGCTGCCGTTCGTGTTTTGTCGGCTGCATTCAGGCTGCACTCGGTGCCATTCGGGCTCACTCGAACTCGCCACCTGATTGGCCAACTGTCGCTGTCAATCACAGAACGATGTGCGACGACGCTGATAGGCTCGTCCGTTTGGTGTACACAGCCAATATTGCAGAATGGGCGTTCAGGCCAGACTCACTCCTGAAATCAAATGGAAATGAGATTTCCGGAGGGAGGGTTTACCAGGCTAGTCTGCTGTGCATAGAGCCTATTAATTCAACGTGACCAGTTATACTACAAGCAGGGATTAAGCCTCTGCTTTTGATATCCTCTCAAGTCATTCATGTTTATGGCCTGTGCATGTTTTATCCCTGCTTCATGTCAGACTGGGCCTAAGGAAAAATGGACAACCTACCACCAGAACACTGGCTTGTATTGTGTTTTATAGGAACTAGTGGTAGGTTCTTCAAATAAAGAGGTCCCACAGACAGCACTGTGGTCGGTTAGGCTTATTACGCTATACTGTATTCCTTATTGCATGGAACAATCAGTGGTGTAAAGTAACTAAGTACATTTACTCAAGTACTGTACTTAAGTACAATGTTGAGGTACTTTTACTTTACTGGACCATTTCTAATTGTCTATACTTTTACTTCTACTCCACTACATCTCAGAGGCAAATATTGTACCTTTACTCCACTACAATTATTTGTAAAATTTAGTTACTAGTTACTTTGCAGATATAAATGATTACATTATAAAACATACATTAACCACTTTAGCTCTATTTTATACCTCGGCAATTTGAAAATAGCCGATCTACAAGCTGCAACGCGTTGTGAGCTTGTAGACCTGCTATTATCAACCATTTTGGTACTTTTACTTTTGGTACTTTAGGTATATTTTGATACCAATACTTTTGTACTTTTACTCAAGTAAATTTAGAATTCCGGACTTTTACTTGTAACAGAGTACTTCTACATTGCAGTATTGATACTTAAGTAAAACATTTGAGTACTTTTTCCACCACTGGGAACAATCAAACATTATTCCATTATTCTAATCTCTTAAGAGTGTGTGCTAAATGCCTACATTGTAAATTGCACATGGTAGTGACACACAGTAGGAAAAGCGAGTTGCATTGATTTTTTGTAGGAATGTGTCTCTTTGGAATAAACACAATTAATCTTCCCAAGCTTACAGTTGAATCACCAATCACCCTAAGTAGCCTCCATTCTAACGTTATAACACCTATAATGTTACAATCCACACTTCATCCACTTTTATTTCAATGTAAATGTGGGTGACATAATATTAACGTGTGAAATCTGAATGCTTGAACGCTGAACAGAAAACAAGCAAAGGTGGGAACAGTTGTATAATTCTTAACCCATTAAGACCGGGAACGCATCTGTGTCATTTTAAGATTTCTTTGGGCTATTCAAAAATAGCAGCTATGAGCTTGTAGATCTGCAATTATTTTTGAAAAAAAATCGTGAAAATGTGTGCAAATCTTTGAATACATAATATGCATGTTTAACTCAAATCTTTGCTTCTGGGGGTCCCTGGAACAAAATATTTTGAGATGGGGTCCGTGGCCAAATACATATAATTTTGTGTGGTCCTTGACGTGAAAAAGTTTAAGAACCACTGATATAGCAACATAAGTGGAAAAAAAAAACTGTTAGGATTTATAAGACATTTGTAGAATCCGCAGAAGCAGAAGATTTGAGTTACAAATGTTCGCTTTAAACAGAAAGATTTGCGCATATTTTCACGATTTTTCAAAAATAGCAGATCTACCAGCTTGTAGATCTGCTATTTTTGAATAGCCAAAGGAATCTAAAAATTACTCACTGATAAGTTCCCGGTCTTAATGGGTTAAAGTGTTGGAGGCAGCAGTGCATGCATGTAGTGCATGCTGCACTATAGATTATTCACAGGTCCATTTGCATCTGTTCGCCTTAGTTTGCACTGCCAGCGCTGCACTTAACTTAATGAGATTGCTGCTGTAAATTAGTATGGCGTTGTGAATAGAACATTCTAAAGGGCCACCAGGCAGCTAATGTAGGAACTGGGGCTCACTCACACACTCACAGCGGTGGAAGAAGTACAAGCCTATCTACAAGGGTTAGGGTTAGGCGTGTCGCGAGGCGACGCGTTGTGAGCAGTGTTGATTTTGTCGACTAAAACTACGACTACCTTTTTTCACTGACGAAAACAAAATAAAAACGAAATATAAACTAAGCTACAACGACTAAAACTGAGACTAAATATACAATTTCGTCAACAAATACAAACCAGACTAAAATGTTAGTGAGGGACTAGTGGAGAAGAGATACGGTAGAACTAAAAGACAATACATTTTATGTTTGCTTGTGCCCAGGTGTTGCGCTCTGAAAATAGCAGCTGCGACGCGCTGTGAGCTTGTAGATCGGCTATTTTCAGAGTGCGAAATAAGTGCAAAATAAGCCATTACGACGCCATCATCAACACTAGATTTAGTCGACTATAATCTTATGATATTTAGTCGACTAAAACTAGACTAACAGTAAAACATTTCAGATGACTAAAATATGACTAAAACGAAATGGAATTTGATTCAAAAGACCATACCTATATTAAATTGTTTATAGGGTTAATATAAGTAAATAAATATATGATAACCTTTCCACAGGAGCAGCTTTTTCATATTCATCACACCTTTTGTTATTTTCACCATACTGTACGTACATGACAGGTGAAAAAATGACAACATTAAAAAAATAGTTATCATAATGAAACTTCCCCAGTTGATTACTTACATGAAGACAATGGTTTATCATATTACAAGTTTTCTGAAATTGTATATTTAAATATGCAAATTAGGCATTAGGAAAATATGCCCGAATTTGCCTAACTTTCCAGAATCGGAACATTGGACAAAGCCAGAGTCAACATACTTATTTATTTTTGTTAAGATGTTGGAGTCAAAAGGTTTTTAATGAGGAAATATTCGATACCTGGCTCAATTTTGGGGCTCTGGCTCATGGACTAAATGCCTAATTTGCATATTTAAATATACAATTTCAGAAAACTTGTAATACGATAAATCATTGTCTTCATGCAAGTAATCAACTCAGAAAGTTTCATTATGATAACTATTTTTAAAATTTTGTCATTTTTTTCACCTGTCATGTACGTATGGGGAAAATAACAAAATGTGTGATAAATATGAAAAAGCTACTCCTGTGGAAAGGTTATCATATATTTATTTACTTATATTGACCCTATAAACAATTTAATATAGGTTTGGTTTTGCCCACTCTTTCGATAATCATTGCTCAATTTTAGGGCTCGCTCATGGACTATGACTAAAGCTGAATCAAAATGTGCTGTCAAAATCGACACTAGGCACTGGCTAGTGAGCCATCAGGCGAGCACGTTGCCGTGCCGAGAGTTGCTTACTTTCCATCCCTGCACGCTCATTCTTTTCCCCGTTCCCTGTTAGTTGCCATTCCATAGGTCAGCCCCCTCCCGTATAAATAACATTATGGTGATGTTGCTGATCCCTTACTGCTGTAATCTATTTACAGACATGCAAACGAGATCACGTTAGTCTCCAGTGACAGCAAAGGACAATTCTGACATGTGGCACGTTTCTCTCAAGATTAGTCTGTTAGATATTGACTTTCTGTTCGTTCTCTGAGGCTATACAAGCGTACTATCACCATCCCCAGCCAGGGAGTGTCCAACCTCTCCTGGATGGATGTCGTCAGGAACTATAGATAATGTGGCATACAAGGCAAAGTACAGAACATTATGAAACACATGTTTCATCTGTGTTCATGTTCTTGCTCAGAGCTGATGAAAGGATCTTAAAACACTGTGTTTAGAATGTGACAGATTGTGATGCCAGGACAATGCTCTGAGCTGTTCCTATAATGTACACGTTTGCATCAAATGATTCTAACGCATCAAGAAATGACAGCAGCAGCATCACAGCTTCGGCTCCTGACAGTAGATTGTAGTAAAACACATGCAGTACCAGCAGTGGTGGAAAATAAAGTACCTTTACTCGAGTACAGTATTGATACAGTATTGATAGACTGGCCATTTGAAAACATCTGATCTACAAGCTTGCAACGCATCGCCTCACGCATTTACACGTGCACATACACACACATTCACACGCACAGAGAGAGAGAGAGAGAGAGAGAGAGAGAGAGAGAGAGAGAGAGAGAGAGAGAGAGAGAGAGAGAGAGAGAGAGAGAGAGAGAGAGAGACCATAGTCTGTCCTTGTTAAACAGACAATACAGAATGCTAATGCCAGCTAATGTCAGTGAGGGTATTGTGGTGACGAAGTCTAATAAACATCAGCATAAGAGCTAATTGGAAAGTACTTGAGCTCGGTTGCTTATTCAAATACACACTGCTGTGCTGCAGTGATTACTAATGACCTTCACCAAAGTAAGACACATACAATTAGTACTTTATTTATGGTAGTTATTATTTAGACCGTACATTGATGAATGGATGCCACACTGACCACAGTTAATACAGTAATATATTATGTTAAAGGACAACTTTGTTTTTTTACAACCAAGGTTTATGTTTTAGATTGCAATTAAAGTAAATAAAAGATGAGTGTTCAAATATTTAAATGTACTGCTTTCTATAGTTTTAGCAATTTTTGTGATCTTTTTTACAGTGGCCGGGGGCATTCTGTCCGGTGGCTAAATGTCTTTTTTTACACACTAACCCGGCGATTTCTTTATTATTATTTACAGTAGCTCTTCTAGCCCCCAATAACTCACATCTGGCCATCAAAGACCACAGGACCTTTTTTATTGTGTAAAAAATACATATTTAGCCACCGGACAGAATGCCCCCGCCCACTGAAAAAAAGATTGCGAAAATTAGAAAGCAGTAAATGAAAAAAAAATAACACTCATCTTTTATTTACTTTAATTACAAGCTAAAATATAAACCTTGGTTGTAAAAAAACAAAGTTGTCCTTTTGTTAGATACCGAATATATAACATCAAGGTAAGCTATGACATAAAAACTGATAAAGCCTGATTTATCCTTACAGTAGTTGTGTGCCACCAAAAATAACAGATTTACAAGCTCACAACGTGCCGTGCAAGATAATGTGTTATGTGAGAATGTGTATGGGCTAAACTGATTATTAGTTATAGTTATGACTTTGTTGACCATGGGACAAAGCACAAGCCTCTTTGTTTAGATTCCACTACAGTTTAGTGCCACTACTACCACCCTCCCCCCTCCCTGCCCCTACACACACACACACACACTTCAATTCAATTCAATTCAATTCAAAGGGCTTTATTGGCATGAGAAAACATACGTTTACATTGCCAAAGCAAAAAGCACAATACAACAATACAGCAATACAATCAAAACAAAAAATGTACATTTGAAAGTCAGAATCTTCAATAGATCAATTTCTATGTACCAAGATCACTGGGTGCAGGTATAGTGCAGGAATATACACAATGATTAGTCTTTAGGGTGGTTGTGTTCCGTTCGATATCCTTCTCCTATCACAACAACTCACGAATCTTGCTGCTGTGTTTGCACATTGTTGTACTTCGCCCAGCAGATATGGGAGTTTTTTGTCGTTGGTCATGGTTGGTCATGGTTGGTCATGGTCACACACACACACACACACACACCCCACAGAGCCAGACCAATACAATAAAGCTTTATACGTACACACAATACACATAGTACATTATGTGCTACAATGCATACACTGAAATACACATACATCATTCCCCTGTCGGTGCCAATGGACATCCAGCTGACAATCGTAGTTCAAGAGATGCATGGCTTTGTGTGCGAGAGAGTGTGTGTGTGTGTGTGTGTGTGTGTGTGTGTGTGTGTGTGTGTGTGTGTGTGTGTGCGTGTGCGTGTGTGCGCGTGCGTGTGCGTGTGAGTGTGCGCGCGTGTGTGTGTGTGCGCGCGCGAATGTACATTTAATCCTGATGTATGTAAATGATGCAGCAGTAAGTCCATAGAGAGACAGTATTGTACAGAGTGTATAGATCAAGTTAGACAAAGCACCAGTATGTCATAATGAAAAGAAGGCACTGTGTTCTAGTCAATGGCAACACAATGGCTGCAGCTCTAGAGCCAATGAATAGATATACTATACATGACTTAAAGTCATCTGGGCAGTCAACAGGAACTCTGAGATTAACAACTACCATTAACTGATTCTGTAATAATTAAAGGTAATGTAAGTCTGTGGTTCTCAAAGATCAAGTTCAGGCCACGACACCCCAAAATAATCACATTTGAACTGAGGAGCCCCCATCGTGACAAGCACTTGTAGGAGTTGAGGCATTACATTTAGTTTGACTCGGTTCCACAGATACTGTACATATTGGTAAAATAGCCAATCTACACGCTCACAACATCTCGGGTTGTGAGGCGTTGTGAGCATGTGGATGCTCCACATGCTCACTGTTTTCAAAATGTTTGCCTCTTTCTCAGGTAATATTTGACGATTTGGCCAATGTTTGAGAATGTTGTATAGCATCATTTGTTGTCTTATTTTAATTTTTTAGAGGTATTAAAAAGGTCTTAAAAGTCTTAAATTGTCACTTTAGAAATGTGCAAAATCATTGGGGGACCTGTCCCCAAATTATTGTATATTATATTTGTATATTAATGTATGCTTTATTTTCTTGCCAATATATGTTGCAGCAGTGGCTCAGGTGGCTGCTTTGGAATGGGAAGGTTCCTGGTTCAATCCCCAGCTCTGCGAAACTGTGCACACACACTCCTTGGATGCCAGAGCAGAACCTCTGGCCCAAATATTTCACATGGGCCTGTTATAGCGCCACCAGGAGGCCGATTTGTGCAAAACCCTTTTTTTAAATATTACTCCTACAGATTTTATCCAAACGTCATGCAAATTGGTACACAGTATCTCTATAGTCATGTGATCAACACAGATCTGTCCAATGTCCATCCTCATTGGCTAAGGTTGGCTTCCAAAGTTTGCAGGATTGGTCCGTTTTTGAACAAAATGCCTCAAACTATGCACGCATTGCGATTTCCGTGAAATTTCACACGCACATTACCTCTAGGCCGAGGAAGAAATGCCACCCTTTGGCCTGTTATAGCGCCAAAATAGCATAACACGTTTTGGGGGAAAAATGCCTCAAATCATGAATGCAGTGTCCGATAAATGGCACCCTTTTCACATTGGCCTATTATAGCGCCACCAGGAGGCCAAAATAACGTACCTGACCTGGCGGAGACCTGTGCTCCGAGGAGCACTTTTTCTAGTTCCTATTAGTTCTGTTCAATGTAATGAATGCAATTGAATCTACATGACTTTCATAAAAATGCTGTATTGCAGATACAATGCAAGTGATGCATGAAGTAAGTTTACCCTGCACTGCTAAAAGTTATAAAGTTGCATTATTGTTTATAAAGTGGATTTCATTGTTGCATAAGATATTATTCTGTAAGGTCTGCCTCTCTGACAAAACATTACATCACACTGTAACTCAGCACTATGCACACACAAAAAAAGTATTGCATTTCTCAGTGCCAAAAGTTCAACCATACACCGAGCACAATTCATTGGAAAGCAGATCTACAAGCTCACAGCGTGTTGCATCGCGACACATTGTGGTCTTGGAGATCTTCTATTTCTATATGGCATGGCATCTTATGGCATTAACCCATTGGACCTGGAACTGTGTCATTTTTAGATTTGAACTAATAAAACATTATTTTACACTTTGGGCTATTCAAAAATAGCAGATATACAGCTCATTGCGCGGCACCGAGTGCCGCGGTACGAGCTTGTAGATCTGCTATTTTTGAAAATTTGTGAAAATGTGTGCAAATCTTTGAATATATATATTTTTAAAGCAAACCTTTTTAACTCAAATCTTTGCTTCTGGGGGTCCCTAGAACAAAATATTTTGATGGGGGTCCGTGGCCAAATACATATCATTTTGGGGGTCCTTGACATGAAAAAGATTGAGCACCACTGATATAGAAACATACGTTTTTCAGAATACTGTTGAGATTTAGGAGACATGTAGAATCGGCTTCAGGTCTCAATGGGTTAATACAAAATAAAATAAAAAGATAATTTAAAACGATGGACATACAAGGTCTCTGACCAACAGCAATGACATCATTAACGTCTTCTCCTTCATTAAAGTAACGTTCACTACCTCTGTGTGACCTGCTTGAATTACACTAGCATTCGGTCATAATGATAATGGAATGATCACCTGTTTGGGCCACAAATCAGCATCTCTGGTACACTGGGCATTGCAGCAAGCACAGACTGATGTGTAGCTACTAGAGTGTATATAGCATCTATCATTATCTGGCCTGGTTTGAAAGCTCTGGACCCGTCCCTATGTCTGTCCGCACGCACGCACGCACGCACGCACGCAGTGGTGGAAAAAAGTACTCAAATGTTTTACTTAAGTAAAAGTATCAATACTGCAATGTAGAAGTACTCTGTTACAAGTAAAAGTCCGGAATTCAAAATTTACTTGAGTAAAAGTACAAAAGTATTGGTATCAAAATGTACTTAAAGTACCAAAAGTAAAAGTACTAACATGTTTGAAAATAGCCGATCTACAAGATCACAACGCGTTGTGAGCTTGTAGATCGGCTATTTTCAAATAGCCTAGGTATAAAATAGGGCTGAAGTGGTTAATGTATGTTTTATAATGTGATAATTTATATCTGCAAAGTTAAAAAAGGTTATCAAATAATTGTAGTGGAGTAAAAGTACAATATTTGCCTCTGAGATGTAGTGTAGTAGAAGTAAAAGTACTGGAAATTGGAAGTATTCAAGTAAAGTACAAATACCTCAAAATTGTACTCAAGTACAGTACTTAAGTAAATGTACTTAGTTACTTTCCACCACTGCACGCGCGCGCACACGCGCGCGCACACACACACACACACACACACACACACACACACACAGGAATCGGAATTCATGCCCCTTCGGTTATGCAATACCTGTCGTCAGAGTACCTAGTGCAGTACTATTATCATAGTGCGGTACCATTATCATAGTACTTAGTGCAATGCAATTATCATAGCACTTGGAGGCCAGTCCATGACATCAGTAGAGCAAAGTGTGTGTCTACGATATCTTGTAACACTGAGGATGGGGTTAGACAGCAGCATAATAACAGAGTTCTGAGACTCTTCAGTCGTCACATACATTTGCACATCAGGTTTCTCAAAAGGGCATGAAAAGTGTTCGACTCCCACATTGCAGAATAACTCACTTTCACTGCACCATCTAAGTTTTCTCTATAATATACGCATGCAATCATTATAAGCTATACATGAAGCATATACATTATACAGGCTTGCCTTCCTTAGCTTAGTTAACCGACATGGGGGCGGTATACAGGTGTGTACAGTATGCTCTGAAGAGGTTTACCCTCGCATCAAATAGGCTCTATTCACAGCAGCCATATTTTCACTTCCTTAACAGGTGTTACCAATGATACTAATGAAGGCTCTGTTCCATTTAGTGTAGCACAGTGGTTTCCGCGATCCCCATAACTCTGAGAGTGTACAAATGGAACCAAATGGACCCGTGTACACTCTCAGAGTTGCACACCAGTAAGGGGTCATTTGGAAGCCCATGAGGGTCCCTGGACCCCATAGACCCACTGGTGTAACAGAGTGTTTTCGGTGAGCCAACATGCACAACATCAGCACCCTGACTCTGTTTGACCAGAATGGAACAGAGCCTTCATTAGTATCATTGGTAACACCTGTGAATTTCTTCATAATATGGCTGCTGTGAATAGAGCCTATTGAACACGAGTAGAATTTCCTCCCCAGCTAGCTTGTGCATATAATATATGGTGCTGCCTATACAGATCATCATCATCAGTCAGTTGGTCTGTTATAACATGTTCCAGATACTTTGCTTTGCTTTTCCACACACTTGACCTGACAGATAAAAAGATGGAAAGGAGAGATCCTTATCCCCTCTCATCCTGCAGATCATTAAAACACTCTTTTTGGCATTATATTTCACGTCAAATGCTACTCCATACTCAGAACATGTAGCAGCTGTTGAAGCCCAGCACCGCTAGGAGAGACTAGCCAAATTGTCCGCATACAACCTGTTTTACAGTTACTTAGCTGGACAGAAAGATCATTCATATATAAATTAAATAGGGCTGGCGGGAGTAACCCCCCTGTCGGACCCCATTTCCAACAGTAAAGGGAGCCGAGACCACACTTCCCCATCTAATCTGCATACTCTGGTTAGCATAGCATACCATTATGCCAAGATTCGTACAATGCTGTCTGGCACACTTGTTTCTCTAAGATTTAAAAACAGCTTCTGATGATTAACCCGGTCAAAAGCTCTGGATGCATCAATAAAACCAATTAAAACAGAGGAATTCTGGCTTCTATTATTGTTCAGCCAATTCTTTCGGGGATTAAATACATACATAGCTTAGAAACACAGTATAATAAAGAAGAGGACGTTTAGGCATTTTTAACTATTTCGAAAAACATTACAAAATAGTTCAAATAGCTGATCTACATCGACAAGTTGGGAGCTTAGCTTAAGAACACAGTTAAATAAAGGAGAGGGCATAAAGCTTAGAAACACAGTGAAATAAAGGATAAGGACATAAATCTTAGAAACACAGTTAAGTAAAGGATAGGACATAAAGCTTAGAAACACAGTGAAATAAAGGATAGGATATAAAGCTTAGAAACACAGTGAAATAAAGGATAAGGACATAAATCTTAGAAACACAGTTAAGTAAAGGATAGGACATAAAGCTTAGAAACACAGTGAAATAAAGGATAAGACATAAAGCTTAGAAACAGTGAAATAAAGGATAGGGCATACAGCTTAGAAACACAGGTTTCTGGCCTTTAAAGGTTTGCAGGACTGCATGATGTGCTATAGGCACTTTGCACCGTCTGACATTTCTACACCATTGAAATGGAATGTGATGAGGTCTTCAGGCACGATGCAGACTAAAAGCTTTCCTCTCTTATAAAGGTGACAATAAACGGATGACTTGGAGAACAGAGCTTACCTTAAAAAACTTCTCTTTAACTTTATCCTTCACTTTCCCAAGAATCACTAAACCACTTCAGAGGAACACTGTCAACGTGTATGTCATTACTGATAAGAATATTCTGTCATTGATTTAAAACCTGCCACGCTGAACAATTATTAAGATAAAAAAAAGCTGGGTAAAATTCCACTTAAAGAAGTCAAGGTGGATGAATAGGCCCTGTCAGCAGCCATATTGTAAGGCATTCACAGGTGTTATCAATGATACTAATGAAGGCTCTGTTCCATTCTGGTCAGACGGGTGCTGATATTGTGCATGTTGGCTCACTGGAAACACTCCCAAATGGCCCTTTACGGGTGTGTAACTCTGAGAGTGTACAAATGGAACCAAATGGACCCGTATTTGTACACTCTCAGAGTTATGGGGGTTGTGGAAATCTGAAATTCAAAAATCTGAGAACTACTGTGCTACACTAAATGGAACAGAGCCTTCATTAGTATCACTGGTAACACCTGTGAAGGAAGTGATAATATGGCTGCTGTGCATAGAGCCTATTACATTAATGTTGTGGGTTGTGTGATTGGTTTCTTGGTACTCTGTCTAGCTTGAACTACTCTTGACCAGTGGTGTAAAGTAACTAAGTACATTTACTCAAGTTCTGTACCTAAGTACAAATTTGAGGAACTTTACTGGAGTATTTCCAATTGGCAGTACTTTTACTTCTACTCCACTACATCTCAGAGGCAAATATTGTATTATTATAAAACATACATTAACCACTTGAATCCTATTTTATACCTAGGCTATTTGAAAATAAAAAATAAAAGCTTGTAGATCTGCTATTTTCAAACATTTCAGTACTTACTTTTGGTACTTTGAGTACATTTTGATACCAATACTTTTGTACTTTTACTCAAGTAAATTTTGAACACCAGACTTTTCCTTGTAACAGCGTACTTCTACATTGCAGTATTGATACTTTGATATTGAGATCAAAAGCTGGGGAAAATTCCACTCAAAGGAGTCAAGGTGGATGAATTACATTAACTAGACCATACCCGGTCGGCGCAGCGCATCTGTGGGGGGATATGCGCACATGATCTGGCAACCCGGGAGGCAGTTTGTCCCATAGCTGGGCAGCCGCAGCTATGGGACGACATTCTTTGACACAAAAACGCTAATAAGAAGCTGGGATTTGATTAAATTGAAAAACGGGCTTCACAGTTGTGTTCAGATGGTAATGGTCAATGGCTGTGTGCAAAATCAGAGCAATTGGTCCAGCCAGTGAGGAGAACCGGGTATCTTCACTCACGTACCACTACACTCACGTACCACTACAGAGGTTACTAGAATTATAGTAGGATGTGGGTTGTGTGATGGGTTTCTGGTACTCTGTCTAGCTTGAACTACTCTTGACACATTGCTGCCTGATGCGGCTTATACAAGTCTGCCAACAGGACAAAATGCTCTACCCCCCCAAAAAGCAGTTTTTTTGGTGACATGTCTATTTCCAAATGCTGTCACACCCAGTGATGGACAGGACAGGCTGAAAGGCAGACAGATGACAGTGCATGCTGGTTGCATCTTATTTCTCCACTCAGCTGTTAGAGTCGATGACGCCATGGAGAGCTGAGAGGCTGGCAGGGTGCCTGATACATGCTACCTGAATCAGGCTCTACACTGCTACCCACCCACTCCATTATGGGGGAGAGAGAGAGAGAGAGAGAGAGAGAGAGCGAGAGAGAGAGAGAGAGAGAGAGAGAGAGAGAGAGAGAGATGGGGGGGGGGGTGAATGCCCATTGTGGGTGTTGACAGTGATTCTAGGAGGCAGCAGTGTTCGGATCTTGTCGGTTGTAAATATTGCATTTCCTACACAGCATCAGACAGACAGACAGAGAGCTGCTAGTCTCACTCTCTAACACTTAACATTAACTATTCATGACAAAGTTCCATTTAGAGAGCTTGTTAAGGTTATTAAGTAACCTATTAGGCCTAGTATTAGGGAAACTACAGTGTACACACACGTACGCGCGCACGCACGCACGCACGCACACACGCACGCACACGCACGCACTCACAGACACACACACTGTTGTTAAAGGACGACTTCACCACTTTTCAACATATCTTCATATAATAGGTCCTCACTAATGCTCATGATAAAATGGTACAATTTTTTTTCTAATCAGTCTGTGTCTCAGAGGAGGGCTGTAGACAGTTCAGAAACCCATCTACCAGTGACATCATCGATGGGGAATCCAAGCTAATAGAAACTGCAGGCTTTGTATTCCTGGAAAGTTGCAATGCAATAATAGATCCCATTGTTCTCGCCTTAATAAAAATCAGAATAATTTTTTTTAAATCTTTTTGGAAAAGAAAATCCTGCCTAACGATGATGTCACTGGTAAACAGGTTTCTGGACTGTCCACAGCCCTCCTATGAGACACAGACCAAGTAGAAAAAAATTGTATAATTTTATCATGAGCATTAGTGAGGACCTATTATATGAAGATATGTTGAAAAGTGGTGAAGTCGTCCTTTAAGTGCTTGTTAAAGAGGTGGTGCCATGGTTTTGCACTTTTTCTGTTTTTCATGTGTCTATGAGGTTGATATAACTTCATTAAGCCCCCCGGTGGTGGTTTTATGGTGTTTTATGTCTTCTCTGACTATTTTCACTTTCTACCTGGAGGCTGAAACCTTGAGGGTCAAACGTGCCAATAGAGAAACAGTGCTTTAGTGACATAGTAAAAACATACCCTCCCCCTCATTATCATAACACAACAGGTGTGGGCATGAGGAGGAGGAGGGACTAGGACAGGTGGGTGGTGCTAAGGTGGTGAAGGAGGTGCTAAGGTGAGAACCAGGTATACTTAATGAACTGGAGGCGTGTCCACATAAAAACATAATTTTAACAATTACTGTACACTTTTTTGAAAAAAATCTTCCTCCTAGTATAGCCATAATACCTGATGATTATGTTTTAGGGGGGGGGGGGGGGGGGGGAATCACGGCACCCCGTCTTTAAAGAGGTGGTGCCATGGTTTTGCACTTTCTCTGTTTTTCATGTGTCTATGAGGTTGATAGAACTTCATTAAGCCCCCTGGTGGTGTTTTTATGGTGTTTTATGTCTTCTCTGACTATTTTGAGTTTCTACCTGGAGGCTGAAACCTTGAGGGTCAAACGTGCCAATAGAAAAAATGCCCTTTAGTGACATAGTAAAATTGTACCCTCCCCCTCATTATCATAACACAACAGGTGTGGGCATGAGGAGGAGGGACTAGGACAGGTGGGTGGTGCTAAGGTGATGGAGGAGGTGCTAAGGTGAGAACCAGGTATACTTAATGAACTGGAGGCGTGTCCACATAAAAACATAATTATAACACTTTCTGTACACTTTTTTGAAAAAAAATCTTCCTCCTAGTATAACCATAATACCTGATGATTATTTTTTAGGGGGGATCACTGAAAATCACGGCACCCCGTCTTTAACGTTTTAACAAAAAAATCACTTACCCTAACTTTAATAACTACCACCAATCACATCCTTATACAGACATGAGTGTGATACACATAGCATGGGAACCATTTAAATGATGAATGTCTGTCCAGCGCTGCAGGGTAACTGATGTATGGTGGTGTCAGCGCGCTTAACCCTTTCAGACCGAGACCGCATCTGCATCATTTTAAGATTTCTTTGGCTATTCAAAAATAGCAGATCTACAAGCTCATAGCGCAGCACCGAGTGCCGTGCTATGAGCTTGTAGATCAGCTTCTTTTTTTTTTTTATCGTGAAAATGTGTGCAAATCCTTGAATAGGGGAGGGCGGGGACAAACGACGCACCCTTTTCTATTTCCCTCCCTGCACAGAGATTAATTCATTTCATGTAACCATACTTTTTTGTGAACAAGAGACACTTGTCCTCTACCATTACCCGCAGTCCGTTTTAATTTTAGTGAAACAAGTCGAACGCAATCGGTAAGTAAAGTGACGTTGCGCTACTCTCCGCACACGGCAGCCAGTCGGGACGAACGGTGCATACACGGGGGGGGGGGGGGTATAGTCAAATAAATGTATCATGTTAATGTCGCCTCTGTCGTTTCCTCAACTTTGTGTTACACATACACCGTTCGTCCCTCCCTGCCCTCCCTGGATGTTTTGCTAGCTAGCACAAAAGCTAATGAATATTTTTCAATGGAACCTTCACTGAGAGTTAGCCCACAGATTAGCCTAACAGACAAAATCCATTAAACATTCAGAAATAGTGTTTGGCCAGCTAGCTCTCAGAGCCTCCCTAATTAAAGCTTCACTGTCATATAATCAGTTCAGGACTATAAAAGAAGACATATCACAGGTTGTTTTATGATTACTGGTGCTTCGATGTGCACACTACGTAATTTTATTGAGGAATCTGAACAGCACCAGGTATTGTTTCTGGCTCGGTAGTATCGAGAGATTTGGTTGGCTATGATTGACAGTCTTGCGATACTTTGGCACAGTCAGTAATGTAGCCTACTCTTTTTCTCTTTAGATACCTCAATAAGATTATACAGTGTGTGCACATTGAAAAGCAACACAGCAGAAAACAATGTGTGATACAGCATGTCTTCTTTAATTTAATTTATTTTACAGAGGTCGCAGAAATAGTGTTTGTTCTTCAGCTGGTCCAGCTGGCTCTCATAGACGGAAATGCATTTCATGGAACTTCCCGCTGCAGTTTGCCACCCAGTGCGACACATCTGCCAGCTGGAATAGCTGGAGAGAGAAAATTACGTTGGTGTCCTTCCTGTAATCTAACTTCCATGGTCACATCTTTATCACAAATGACTTGCTTGTGCTTCTTGTTAAAGGACACATGCACGCACACACACACACACGCACACGCGCGCACACGTACACACACACACACACACACACACACACACACACACACACACACACGCACACGCACACACGCCCACGCCTGCTGGTGGAGAAAGTGTTACCACGGCATGCAGTCAGTATGATGTGCGTTATGCATCTGCGGTGACTGATGTTTATCATGACTGATGCTTTTCCATTAGTATGGAGTGGAGGCAGCTATACTGTATGGGACTCATTTAAATCTCCAGCGCTAGCTGGCTCGCATGGCCGACAACACCTGAATAAACAAACCCACACCTTCTCTCCCCAGCTCCTCCACATCTGTGTCATTATCCCACCAATCGTTCCTCATCCGTCCCCCATCCATCCAGTGGTGTAAAGTAACCGAGTACACTTACTCAAGTACTGTGCTTAAAGTACCATTTTTGAGGATTTTGTTTTTACTTTACTGGAGTGTTTCCAAATGTCTGTACTTTTACTTCTACTCCACTACATCTCAGAGGCAAATATTGTACTTTTACTCCACTACAAATATTTGAAAACTTTAGTTACTTCAGAGATTTTGATTATTATCACAGAATATTGACCACTTCAGCCCTATTTACATTTCGGCCATTTGAATATAGCCGATCTACAAAACTGTGCACACACACTCCCTGGATGCCAGAGCAGAATCTCTGCCGCACATTTTTCAAATGGGCCTGTTATAGCGCCACCAGGAGGCCGATTTGTGCAAAACACATTTCTTGACAGTACTCCTACAGATTTTGTCCAAACATCACGCAAATCCGTACACAGCATCTCTATAGTAAACGGGTCTTTCAGATTTTTCATATTCCATCGTGATTGACTAAAATTGCCTTCCAAAGTTTGCTGGAGTGCTCTGTTTTGAACAAAATGCCTCAAATCATGAACACAGCATGCATTTTCCGTGACATTTTGCACGCACATTCCCATTAGGCCGAGGAAGAAATGACACTTGAACATTTTCAAATCAGCCTCATGGTGGCGCTATAACATGCCAATTCGTGTTTTTACCTATAACTGCACCGATCTGTGTGAAACTTTGTATGCACACTCTCTAGAGGCCAAGGAAAAACCTTTGCCCTGCATTTTTCACATTTGCCTTTTATAGCGCCACCAGGAGGCCGACTTATGTAAAACACTTTTTTGATATTAAGCCTTCAGATTTTATCCAAATTTCACGCAAATCGGTACACATGATCTCTATAGTCATGTGATCAAGACAGATCTGTTTGATTGACATCTAAAGTTTGCAGGAGTGGCTTGTTTTGAACAAAAAACATTCGCACTACGTTGAGGAACAAATGCCACCCCTTTAACATTGCCCTATTATAGCGCCACCAGGAGGCCGGTTTTTCTTTTTTATATTGTAACAATCGGCCTTTATCTCTGAAAGGAAAACTATTAACTAAAGGAAAAACAACGGGATCGGCAGGTTTTTAACTTAAATACTTTATATAATAAAGCCACAAAAATAACAATTGACAAATCAAAATGGTAAATAATAAAACACCTCTTGGTTTTAACTACTGTCCCTGTCTCTTTCCCTAACAAATGAAATAAATAAACAAACGAGTCATCAATCCACAAGTATTTCACTCATCCCCTCCCAACCCAAACAATTCCCAATTTCCTTCGGAACGCCTCAGATCACAATCTCATTCAAACATGACCAACAAAACTACTCGGACGTAAGGGTGAACGTCACCGCAGAGCGACACTTCAAACAATAACAACAGTTCACGTATCCAAACGGCCTCTTCTTCCCACGCTCTCGAGTAAGTCTATTAGTCCTTATAGGGCATCGCAGTTCCCTCCCACTTCCTGGTTCCACTTCAAAATACTCAATGCATTTTTCCCATTGACATTTCCAAAAATATTTATATCAATTAATTTAA
This sequence comes from Gymnoscopelus microlampas, assembly GCF_963454915.1. NCBI lineage: Eukaryota > Metazoa > Chordata > Actinopteri > Myctophiformes > Myctophidae > Gymnoscopelus > Gymnoscopelus microlampas. The sequence goes on along the minus strand of NC_139962.1, from coordinate 63,803,727 downwards.
GCCTAGAATCAAGCCATCCAGGGTCCTGGTGAATCATGACCATTACATTTTTTTTTCTGTGATTTTTTTTTATTTTATATTTAATTATATGATATACTATATTTAATAAATACCCTTTGTTTTGCCGTTTTCAAAAAAGTTTTTTTCACAGAATCAAACGTTTTATGGTCATGATTCACCAGGACCCTGGATGGCTTGATTCTAGGCTTAAATTAATTGATATAAATATTTTTGGAAATGTCAATGGGAAAAATGCATTGAGTATTTTGCAGTGGAACCCGGAAGTGGCCGCAACAGCGATGCCCTATATCCAATTGAAACGATCTTCCGCACGACGCGGTCCGAAGAAAACTTAAAGTTCGGGGTACCCCATCATTTGTAATCCACAGGAACAGAAATATGGACTTATCTCACCCGCGGCTCTGTCAGGAGCCTCTCTGTGACCGGCGGTTTGTTCATAAATCCAGCGATTGTAACCCCCACGGCAGCAACGACTCGTTCCTCTTCCGTTGGGCTCGCTATTCCTTGCTTCTTGGCTGCAGCTTACTGTTTAGTTAAAAACGATAACCTAAACTAGTAACACTAGATCTCTCGATTCCACGCGTTGCTTCTGATACACAGGTGTGTCTGTCCTCCCCTCCCCCCGTGCCACACCCTCTACTTACAAAGTCGGGTGGCACCAATGTTCCAATCACCCACAGCACCCATTACTCCTCACGTGAATAGGAAATATCCACATTTCTCACAGTTTCCAACATGTTACATATCAATCAGATACAATAATATGTATATCTCAAGTAGATCTTACATATCAATCAGATACAATAACATCCATAGATCAAGCAGATAAATATAATAATATAATGTGAATTTGTCACAATATATTACTCCTACAAATTTGGTCCAAACATCATGCAAATCGGTACACATTATCTCTATAGTCAAGTGAACAAGATGGTTCTGTCCGATTTTTTATATTCCATCTTGATTGGCAAATTCCGAACATCTGCCTCATAGCAACCATTTCCCCCTCCTATATCTATTCCACCAGTCATATTCCACCAGGTTCTGTGTACCTAGTGGACTGGTTGGTCCGTATCTCATCACAGGCAGGTCATTATTGAACAAAACAGAAACATTGCCGCTGGCCCCGACTGCTGGCGTAGCGGTCTGGGCACCTAGGCCGCTAAACGCTAAACCTGACAGCGTGTTGCGGGGTTCAAATCAAAGAAGAAAGAAGCTGCGCCGCTGGGGGAAGACGAACGCCGCATCACATCACTCTCTCTCTCTCCATCTCCTCACATTTGCTTGATCGCCCCTGTGTCTATTGTCGCTATAGAAAGATTGATATTTGTTATTTCAGTTCATCTGCCCGGTGGGCTGTTAGTCAAACGCAATACAGAGCTGTCACTTTCCATCAACATGATAAAGATGGTTGAGAGACGGGGCTTTGCGGAGCGCGGGCTTCTCCTTCAGACAACATAATGGATAATGTTACCTCTATTCATTTTTCTTTTGGCCCAGAACAGATATTTCAGATGGCGAGTGAGATTTCACAGAGGGACCCTGCAGCAAACAGAGAAAATAGACGTCTGTTCTGAAATAGTTAGGTGAAAAGTGATTTTGACTCTAGGCTGTGTGATGCTACAGCCTAGAGTTCTAGTGCTATCCACCCACTGCATTCTTTACTGACTGTGATATGTTCTGCCCACACAAAAACACTTTGCATTTGTAGCCACACATTAAACTGCACCAACTGGTAGGTGGAAACAAATGTGCTTTTTTGTGTCTCACAATATTTCTATATTTTCTAAAACATGTGAGTACTTTTTCCGCACCTGATTCGGATGCTATCAATGCATAGAATGGGAGATTATCACGTTCTATCAGACCATTGAATGGGCGAAGTAGGCGACCTACTGTCTACCCCGCGATTTATCAGACCATTCATTGGGCGTAATCAGGAGCTACTGACCTACCGACGGAGATGACTTAAATACTTCAGTTTCGGTTTTGGTTTTGGTTGTTTTGGTTTCGGACCATGACGGAGGCGCGCAGTCTCAGGCGAGCTGGAGCCCCGCGACGGGCCACCGAAGGAGCTAAGGCGACTGAGTTGCCGTCCGGAGCGGTGCGACGCTCGCCTGTGCCTACTCAGCGCCGTTCGAGTTATGTACCGATACGCACAGAATCGTAAATATTGTTGTGGGGACTGCTCCGCCTCCGTCGGTAGGTCAGTAGCTCCTGATTACGCCCAATGAATGGTCTGACGAATCGCGGGGTAGACAGTAGCTCGCCTACTTCGCCCATTCAATGGTCTGATAAAACGTGATAATCTCCCATTCAATGCATTGATAGCATTCGAAGCCGGTGTTTTTCCACCACTGTTGATACGTAACAATAATGTACCACTGCCAGACAATGAGGACATGTTCACCTCTCACAGTCACAGTCGTTCCTCTTGGTGCCACATGACTGCGTCTGTCGAGCTCAATGTCATCACATACAATTCCAGCTAAATTGCTAGGATCGGTGCCTTATATGTATGAAGAAATTATATTTGGTTCCTTTCTCTGTACTTCTCTGTTACTGTCTCCGTCTCAATAGCATTAGACAAAACACATCATGAGAAAAAACACTACATTGTTACTGTCAGTTGCAAACCTTGTACGTCCTAGTACATTTACTCAAGTGCGGTACTTAAGTAAAATCTTTAGGTACTTTTACATTACCAGAGTATTTCCAATTGTCTATACTTTTACTTCTACTCCACTACATCTCAGAGGCAAATCTTGTACTTTTACTCCACTACAATTATTTGAAAACGTTATAGTTACTTTGCAGATATAAATGATTACATTATAAAACATGCATAAACCACTTTAGCCCTATTTTATACCTAGGCTCACAAGCTTGTTGTGAGCTTGTAGATCTGCTATTTTCAAACATTTCAACATACTTTTACTTTCGGTACTTTAAGTACATTTTGATACCAATACATTTGTACTTTTACTCAAGTACATTTTGAATTCCAGACATTTACTTGTAACAGAGCACTTCTACATTGCAGTATTGATACTTTTACTTAAGTAAAACATTTGAGTACTTTTCCCACCACTGCCAAACTGTTATGTTCAGGATATGGAGGAAAACAATTACTTGTGTTCCAATGGAAGCGGTGAACAGCTCTGGCATTGTTGGACCGTGTTAGACTGTTCAAGGAGAAGAGGAAATGTCTTAATTTGAGTTGTATTCACCAATGCCTGAATAGACAGACTAATCCATTGTGTGATGCACCTGTGTTCTGTTCAGTGTGTGCGTGTGCGTGTGCGTGTGCGTGTGCGTGCGTGCGTGCGTGCGTGCGTGTGGTATCTTTTGGTGTGTTGTCGAGTGATGCCAGGGTTCGAAAAATAATGGGGCTGGGACACAATGTCATAAAGAATTTACCTTATTACCATTACCATTACCATGCATGTAATTACCATTACATGCATTAATATGTAAACCACAACATCCATCTGTAATCACACATTTCCTTCCTGATTCATGATTTTTTTTATTGCAGTTATGAATAATTACACCTAATTACAAGCTGGTGTGTAGGCATTGCTATACAGCAGGAAGTACATTTAACCATGTCTGGTGAGCTGTAGCCTCGGAAACCCAGCCATTTGATATTCTATACTATAATAAAGGGATATTTCACTTTCAAAAAAACTTGGTGATTTTATCATCTACTCAAGCCTTTGTGAGCCCCCCAGACAGTTTTTAAGTTGCTCGATTAAGTATTTAGATATTTGATATTCATTTTATCAGACACGCCCCCTTCCTATACAAACCCATTGTAACTTCAAACTCCATTTTAACCATGTTAGATTCATCAAAAACACCCGTCCTTGGTTCCATGGTGACTCACCCTGTCCTCCTAATGCGTGAGGGGCCGTGTTTTTCTGTGAATTCTTTTCATTTATTTTATTTTATTTTTTTATTGTATTTTATTTTTTTCATTTCCCCCCCCCAAAAAAAAGAAAAAAAAAGAAAAACGTAATTGAAAAAACATGGCCCCCTCGCGTATTAGAGGGGCGGTATGAGTCACCAAAACCAAGGACGGGTGTTTTTGATGAATCTAACATGTTAAAAATGGAGTTTAAAGTTACAATGGATTTGTATAGGAAGGGGGCGTGTCTGATAATGAATACAATTTAAAAAATCCAATATCTAAATATTGAATCAAGCAACTAAAGACTGTCTGCGGGGCTCACAAAAGCCTCCATGCGGCCTGAACATCAGACTTATGGCCATTTTGATTGTTAGACACTGCTGTAACACTGCTGTAGTGCCCCCTGGTGTGACTATTGTCATGAATAGTGTTTTGGTGCGGATTGGAGCAACAGTGCACCTCGCACATGTTATGTTTGTGACATCCACCGTCAACCTAGCCTCGCGTAGCCAGACAATATCACACGACACACTGCGTGGATATTAGTCTGGTCCCTATCAATGGTAGATTTTCTTCCAAGGGGCGGTTACAAAAAGATCCAAACGGACTCTATTGGTTAGACCTAAACCAATCAGAGCAGTGCTTCCTTGAACGAACCAACCAGAGCAGTGCTTCCTTGTACGTCATTGCTCCAAATAAGGTGATAAGCCCGCCCACATTTGGATACTGGGCCCTGGTTGGCTCCGCACAACTGCGGAGGGAGAGAATTGAAATCTCTATGGAGGGGGGCCAGACCTAATCTGCCGAGGGCTAAAGTGCATGCAATTTTGCAAAGGCATATTCGTCTGGAACCAGGCTACCGTCAACCCACTCTCTCTATAGGCAATTTGTGTGTTTATGCACACTACAGAAATATAAACAAAAATAATCCATACAAATCTGACTCTGAGGGTTGTGACAAATAATGCACTCAAATCATAAGCAGGCCATCATGCATAGAGAACAGATCCGTTTTAAGCCTATATTAAAAGAAAGTCTGCTTCTCTGACATTTGGAAGAAGAGCATGCCAAGGCAAGGGGCACGATGTGCCATTCAGTCCAGTGCCCTGTATACCTGAGCTTGTCTGATTTTACTAATAACAATGCCAATGCCTCTATCCGCTGAATAATAATTATGATAATTCCAGTTATGGATGATAAGGCAACGGGCCAAAAAAAGGAAAGCAATTGCCTTCTCCTGATCAGCCTGCACCCAGCCATGAATGAATGTGTTCCTTGCAAAACTTACAGGGCATTTACACAGGGTTGTTGTACGTGTCATAGATACCATAAATGGTTTATATCCTTCAAACTATCCATTTTATCTTATTTTGGCATATACACGTATATGACACACATTATAATAATTTACTCATGATGTATGACTCATGATTTTACACTGATTACAGACGAAAAGAAAAGATTCCTACTCTCCAGACGTTCTACTTAGGATAAGAGAAGTACAAAAGAAAATAGAGTCTGCACACTGGTAATGCTGAAAAAGCTCCGCTGTATTTTCATTACGTCGTCAACGTTTTGGTAAATCAGATCTTCGTCAGGACATATACCAGGGTCTTGCACCTGGGCCACGGATGTGTGTGCACTACCTTCCTCATAGGATGAGAGAAGCCCCTTGGGCTGAAAAATGCCAAAGAAGGCAGTCAGAGAGTTGCTGCTTTAAACACAGTGATGAGGATTCCTCTACAGTCCTGACTTCACAGACAGGAGCTGGTGCTGAGGCCATTTGCATGTAATTTCCACAGCAACACACACTAGAAGCCCTCCCCCCCCCCCCCCCCCCCCGATAAGTGATGATTTCCAGCTTGTTGGGAGTGATTAAAGGCTATTTTATCACCATTTCTCTGAGCTCAATTATCCTCTCACCCGACATGAGAACACTCCGGCTCCCTGCATTAACCTTGGCCTCCTACTAGAAGCTCCACTTAGGTCTTATCTTTGCCTTCAAAGTCACTGGCTTTCTGGCCTTATCGTCCACTCTGTGAGAGTGCTGTTGTTCTGTGGCCAGCAGCTGTGATTGAATGCAGAGGTAGACATTGTGTAGAGAGAGTGTAAGGGGCCACTTTAATGACTCAGCAACCGAAATCCTTAACCTGAGCTAAATGCTTGTTTGTGCACTACTTGACTGTGAATGAGGTGGATTGTTAGTACAATAAATGATGCCTATAACACAGTGCAATATTTTTTCTCTGACAGTGTGAGTGTCAGGGGCGTCAATTGTGTATGGCAAGGTTGTTGCCATACCTTGGCTCCAGGGGAAAAAAATCTAATTTACTTTTTAAAATAAATCCATGAATGTCTCTATGTCTATCTGTGTTGATTATTCTGTTATTAAATTACAGTAAAATAACAAAAAAATGCTAATTTGAACAAAATGATCGCTTTCACAAGGTATTATTCTCATCTTGACAAATGGTATATTCCCAGGTTCAGCAGGTCAGCACAGGTGCAATGCATTATTGTTAAAGGCATTGTAGGGAACATTAAGCCTAAATTTAAAAAATATTTATATATATATTTTTTGCATTTTTTCCCCCTCTATCAGCCACTATATAATGATGCTGGGGTGTTTTCCTGCATTGAAACAGTACTCTTTCTGAAAACCGTATTTTCCCTGCATTGTTTATGTTTGTGCAGTTCGTTTCCCGGCCACCAGGGGGTGATGCCTCCATAGACTTCCATAGACTTCCTTACGTCCCGGACAAACATAACAACAACAACAACAATAGGGAAAATAGGGTTTTCAGAAAGAGGCCTGTGTTTCAATGCAGGAAAACACCCCAGCATCATTATATAGTGGCTGATAGAGGGGAAAAAATGCAAAAAAAAAATATATATAAATATTTTTTAAATTTAGGCTTAAATGGAAAAAATTTGGATTTTTCGATTTTGGAACACACACTACACATTGTTATTGTTATAAGAAAATGTACATTTTTGACATCATATTCTTTTCACTGGACCTGTTTATTTTGTGTGTATGTCCAGTGGCATCAGTTCAGCAAAAGCCAAGGTATGGCAAGGTTAGGGTTGCCAACTCCCAGAGATTGAAATAAGGGACACCTAGCCTGGGCGCGCGGCAAAGCCGCGCGGCCGAAAAAAAATGGGGTTCAAACCCCCCCAAAAACCCGAAATGCATAGAAAACTATGCATTACACCTGTAACAATTGATGTTTGTTTTTGAAAAAAAAATTAGCAACCCATATATTTGAATGGAAATGTATATTTTTTATCCTGTGCTTAAAAAAAAAAAAAAAAAAAAAAAAAAAAAAAAAATTGGTTTGACCACAAGGGGCCGCCAAGACGCGGGCCCGCGGGCCGCGGGTTGAGTAGCGCTGCTATAGAGTCTATGAGTGTTTGGTGGCCTTTGATATTAATGCTGTCACATGACCTTGCCATACATTAGCTTTTGCTGAATTGACGCCACTGGACAGTGTACAAAATGGATCCGCTATTGTTTAAATCTATTCAAGGCTTCTCTGGTGTTCACTCAATTCATTTTAAAAGTCAATGGTGCAGAAACAAGACTGTTAGACAAAAGAGCATAAAGTAAATCTTTGAAAAGAACATTTACATCACCATTCCTTTATTATATTTACTGCTGGAATCTATGGCAAAAGGAGTCTTATTGCTTTGCCACTGAAGCTCCTTAACTTTGTTAACATCCCATGTCCCAATGTCCCAAAAATAGCAGATCTACAAGCTCGTAGCGCGGCACTCGGTGCCGTGCTATGAGCTTGTATATCTGCTATTTTTGAATAGCCAAATAAATCTAAAGTGACACAGATGCGTTCCAACAGAATTAGGACTACAGGTGTATGTGTTAGCTTTCAGAGGAAGGGTGATTGAGTGTGGCTGAGTGTTGGAAACACCTGACTGTCGACACTGCCTGAACTATGCATTCCACTCCATTATTCAATTATTGATTGATTGATTGATTGATTGATTGATTGACTTTATTAACAGTTTGAAAAAAAGCACAGAAAGTACAGTTTAAACCATTAAGACCGGGAACACATCTGTGTCATTTTAAGATTTATTTGGCTATTCAAAAATTGCAGGTATACAAGCTATGAGCTTGCAGTTCTGCTATTTGTTGGAACAACATATTTTGAGATGGGGGTCCGCGGCCAAATACATATAGTTGTGGGGATCCTTGACATGAAAGAGTTTGAGAACCACTGATTATATAGCAACATAAGTTTTTTCAAAAAACTGTTCATTCAGCTTTGCTAATTTGGACAGCATTCGATTTATGTTTCAACAGTACAACATCTCGCCGCAAGAAAACTACTGTGTCAATATACTGATACCTAGTGCTTTCAAAGACAAGCTGGCATCATGCTGACAAACCTTCTCATAAAGCTCTGCCCACAGGCCCAGCCTCCTCAATGCAACCACAAAGTACACCCTGGAGCATCTGTTTACAGAGAGAATAGGAGATTCCAGGGGAAGAGTGACTAAACATTGGTGATGTGTTGCCCCGGAGCAAAAACACACCATGAAATTGCCTGATTGCCCAGACTGTGTCTATGTATTGAAGCTGTTATTTAGAGATAAACAGAGAGACAGACACAACCCTGTCTGCTATTTAGAGATAAACAGTCAGCAGTGGTGGAAAAAGTATACTCCAATGTTTTACTTAAGTAAAAGTATCAATACTGCGAGTAAAAGTCTGGAATTGAAAAATTTACTTGAGTAAAAGTACAAAAGTATTGGTATCCAAATGTACTTAAAGTATCAAAAGTAGAATGTGCTCATTTTGCTGAATGTTTTCAAATGTAAGAAATGTATAAAACATCTTTTGAAAATAGCAGATCTATAAGCTGAATCTAACATGTTAAAAATGTAGTTTGAAGTTATAATGGGTTTGTATAGAGAGTATGCATATGCATCACTTTTCCACTGGGACACGCCCCCTCATCTAGCTCGTTGGAAATCACTCCTGCGTACCACCTGTTTCTTAATTGCACATAATGCAGGAGGCAGCGGGACGGTGTGTTATAGAAAACGAGCGCTTCCAAACTCCAACACTTAGAAAAAGAATCACCTGCAAGGAATGTATTGATGGAAAGTAGCTCATAAAATGTCTACAGTGGATTTTTATGAAACAAAAACTTTGCAGATAGAAAGAGGATAATTCAAGCTTTCCGTACAGCTGCCATGTTGGTGAGTTTAACGTTGTTTAATACAATCAGAACTTCCGGGTACGATGATGTCACGCGCAAAGCCTCTATAGGAAGGGTAAAATAAAATAAATATCAAATATCTAAATACTGAAGAAGAAACTTAAAAACTGTCTGGGGGGGTGTCACAAAAGCCTGAGTAGATGATAAAATTACCAAATTTTTTTTCGTAAAGTGAAATATCCCTTTAGGTACAGTACTTAAGTAAATGTACTTAGTTACTTTACACCACTGACAGTCAGACAGACATAACCCTGTCTGCTATTTAGAGATAAACAGTCAGACAGACAGACATAAGCCCAATCCAACATGGTTGGCAAAGGTAATGAAGAGACATCTCAAGGCATTTTAATTATGCTTGAAATGATTCAATAATATATGCAAATTTGCTGATGCAAACGTTGAGCACTTTGTGACGATGGAATGTGTGAATGCAGCCTCTTGAATAACCAATATCAGCCAATCAAATGCATTCAAGCGACACTAAAAAGATCGTGCCCTTAAACCATTAAATCCGGGAAACGCATCTCCGTCATTTTAGATTTCTTTGGCTATTCAAGCGAACATGTGTCAAATATTTTGTTCAAGGGACCCCCCAGAAGCAAAGATTTGAGTTACAAATGTTTGCTTAAAAATATATATACATTCAAAGATTTTAAATTTGCACAAATCTTCACAATTTTTCAAAAAAAATAGCAGTAGATCTGCTATTTTCGAATCGCCAAAGATATCTAAAATGACAGATGCGTTCCCAGATTGAAAGGGTTAATTAAAAACGTCTGAAAGAACTAAGTTGTTGTTCACAGAGAGGAGGAATAGCGCCATAGAGAGGGAGCAGATGAAGCATTGTATATAGTGCAGATAAATGATCTCTAAAGTCAGTTTGCCCACCGACGACCATGGTCTCAAGATATCATAGCAGGAATGGTCGCAAAGGTCGAACGCTCCGAATGTCAGATTAATGTCAGTGTGTGTGTGTGTGTGTGTGTGTGTGTGTGTGTGTGTGTGTGTGTGTGTGTGTGTGTGTGCACACGTGTGTGCACGTGTGTATGTGTGTGTTTGTCTCTATGGTCGTCCGACAATGTCGCAAAAATAGCTGATCCACAAGCACACAACACTTCACTATGTGTTGTGAGCTTGTTGGAATGCTATTTTATGCAGATTTGTGTATTTGTTTGGCAGAATACACAAATCTGATCTCTTGTAGGCCTGTCCCCGACTAAGGATTTCTATAGTCGAATCTGATTGGCCAAATGTTGCCTATAGTCGACTGATATTCGACTAATGCAACAACAACAAAAAATTTTTTTTTTTTTGTTGCATGATTCGACTGAGATTGGCAGTCGAATCAGTCTGATTCGACTGCCAATCTCTCAGTCGAATCATGCTAAAAAGATGTTACGCAATAGAGGAACATTCCATTTGGGCAGTAGGGGTGCTTAATGTGTGACTTAACATATACTCCCAATAAATCATGATGTATATCCTATTTTTGGCAAACTATTAGTTCATTAATATAAGAAATTAGGCCAATCTCTCAGTCGAATAATGAAAAAAAAATCGACTAAGTGATTGGCAGTCGACTCGGGACTCTGATTAGTCGACTATTCGAATAATCGAGGTCAGGCCTAATCTCTTGCAAATAACAGTCGGGACAGTCAGTCCTAAAGATCAGATTTAATAACACGTGGACAATAGGTCTTAAAGATCAAAGTAAATAACACAGTGTTGACAGTCAGTCTTAAATATCAGATTTAATAACAGTCTGGATAGTCATTCCTAGAGATCAGATTTAATAACAATGCAGACAATTAGGTCTTAAAGATCGGAGTAAATAACAGTGTGGACAGTCAGTCCTAAAGATCACAATAGGCTCTATGCACAGCAGCCATATTATCACTTCTTTCACAGGTGTTACCAATGATACTAATGAAGGCTCTGTTCCATTTTAGTCTAGCACAGTGGTTTCCATGACCCCCACAACTCTGAGAGTGTACAAATGGAACCAAATGGACCCTTACGGGTCCATTTGGTTCCATTTGTACACTCTCAGAGTTACACACCTGTAAGGGGCCATTTGGAAGCCCATGAGGGTCCCTGGACCCCAACTGTAGACCCACTGGTGTAACAGAGTGTTTCCAGTGAGCCAATATGCACAATATCAGCACCCTGACTCTGTTTGACCAGAATGGAACAGAGCCTTCATTAGTATCATTGGTAACACGAATGTCTTCATAATATCGCTGCTGTGAATAGAGCCTATTTGAGAAACAAATCAGATTTGCCTACTAACAGTCTGAACAAAACCTTATAGCCTCACTTATTGCAGTTTTGTGTCATTTATTTGCTTCTCTCTCGAAGTCTTTCATCCAGTATGACTTAGTATGACAACGCGCAAGGTCACAGTTAGTGCCATGAGAGAAGAAATTATGGATGTGTTTTAAAGAAATAACAAGTAGGCAACAAACCTGTAAACAGCCAACTAATTAAAATTGTACTCAACAAACACTATATGGGGCCAAAGAAGTTGTATCATGGGGCTTAAATAGCAGTACTGGGAGTGAGATTTAATGAAGCCATATTGAGCTGAAATCCCTTCAGATCAAGTTAATCACCAAGTTTTGTGTGCACACATCCTGGTGCGTGCGTGTGCACGCGTGCATATACACACGCTGGTGTAATGAGTTGAAGAAGTTCACCAGACTTCAGGAGCTGAGCTGAATCTAACATCTTCAAACGTGGCTCCAATTTTTCCAACTCCGATAATAATGATGACAGCCTAGGCTAAGTAAAAATAAACACCACTCACTGAAACTGAAGGAGAAATTATGTTTCAGCTTCACCCAGCTGATGGCTGCTCAGATGGTCATGATAGGGGGGGGGGGGGGGTGTCTTGCCCAGGGACACCTCGACACATTAGACAGGGTAGACAAAAATAACAACAAGACAGTGGTGGAGCACATATGTGACTGCATAAGCACAGTAACTGCACACACTTTTCAACTCCTTACACTTTTCTACATATAGGCCCTCAGAAACAGCTGATGTAAGCTCCCGTGCATGGTGCAAACCTGGAGGCAATACGTGCTGTGTTTGAGTCATGTATCAGCATTCATCAAACACTGTTCAGCCACATTATAGCATTCACACAGCTTATGGCTGCTGATGGCTTAGTGGGCCACTCAAATATGGAATGAAATTGCAGATTTTTGTGTGTGTTCAGATAAAATGTACTAGGGTTGAGAAAACGATGCATTATAGCATAAAAGTAATACAAACTTTCCCACTGGCAATTAGAATAACACAAGTATAGAATCGTTTCATAATATATCCATAAAGATTGAGACAGTATTTGTTGCATGAATAATGAAGGTAATACCAATGTGGCGAGAAAATATTCATGCACATCAAATGATGGTTAATAATGGTTGTTTTTGTTCAATTCTCAACTGATCATCTCATTATCCCAATGTGATCCAGCTGTAAAAGAGCTGCTTGTTCTCTCAAAGCTGACCAGCAGGCTGGAAGCTGCTGTACTGTGCATCCAGCGTGTTGTTGTCCAGTGTGATAGTGACACCTGCTGGTTAGCTGCTGTCTTACACAAATTATTCTCAAGCTATAGACTCTATCAAAGATTGTTAATATAGGAAGATACACATTCTCCATTGGAGCCACTAAAGGCGAAGTAGTACACAAATCCTACAAATGGTCTCCTAAGTAGGCGTGGTTGTCTTCTCCCCCGACCATCCCACCACCCTCCCCCTCCCCTCTCCCTGGCTGACAACGTCATATGGATGTGTATTTGTGTATTTTCTTCATTAAAGAAAATAAATGCTTTACATGTTTGAAAGTAAACTGTTATTGGAAAAGATGCTTTTAAGAAACCTATGAAATTCCACCCAACAAACACACGCGTATTATTCAGTCTTATTATGCTAGATATGCTCCTGTTTCTGCTCAACATTGTAACAGGTCCTTTTATTTATACGGTATATATTCGGTATATATTTTACCAACACACAATGTGTTTAGCATGAATGTTATGTTTAGCAAAATGTCATGATTCCCAATCATACCCCATCAACCAAGACATTTAATAATGGAAAATGATATTATTGAGCATTGGAGAAAAAAAATGCATTTAATTTTTGAAATGTCCATAATGATTTCACGTAGGCCTACTACATTCATAGAATCTCAGTTTATCAGTTTTTATAACATTTTATGGGGACAGAGCATAGAGTTAAAATCGAATATAATAATAAAATATAATAGAAGGGACAGAGCCCTCTATGTCTCGTCCGTCAGACTGCAGATGGACCCTTCAGATATCTTCCCAAATCTCGCGAGAGTGTGTTGCTCGGATAGAGAAAAGTCGATAACAAAGTAGATTTTCTCCTAATTTGTGTCACTAAAAAAAAGCCATTTAGTATGAAAATCGTGCATATTTTGTGTCTTGTGACGATCGGGTCCAATATTTAGTTCAGTGACCATGGAGCTAAAGAATGGTTCAGAAGCTGTGATCACGTTTACTTTTCCATTGGAATCAATAGACTCCAACTTGCTTCCTGTCTCCTAAAAAGGTGTCCACCTATGTCACGCAGAAACGGGAAGTAAACCGTAGAATGCGACTCTTGCTATTTTCCTCTTGGGCTCTATTCACAGCAGCCATATTATGAAGACATTCACAGGTGTTACCAATGATACTAATGAAGGCTCTGTTCCAGGGGCGTCAATTGGGTATGGCAGGCTATTGCAGCTGCCATACCCTGGCTCCAGGGGGAAAAAAATAAAATGTAGGCCTACTTTGCGTTTAAAATCTTGATTTTATCAACTAACTGGCTGTGCGCATCGGAGGAGCAGCGGAGCCTGTCATCAAGGGGCGGGCCGTGTGTGTGTGTGTGTGTGTGTGTGTGTGTGTGTGTGTGTGTGTGTCGAGACACGAGAGGAGAATTAAAACACTCGCCCCAAAACACACTCGCCCCTATGTTTTTCGCGGTGTTCTCTCTCCATTCCGACATGCTGCCACTCCGACATTGACTTCTAATTGTCGGAGTGGCGATATCATCCAAAAAAAAAAACATTCCGCCACTCCGACAAAGTTATGTTCACTATGTCGGAGTGGCGGCACGTTCCATTTTGGGAATAGTTCCACCATTCCGACAAAGGTATTATTATTATTATCATTATTGTTATTGTTCATTATAATTATTATGTGTTGTCACCCTCCCGAGTATCGGGATTGTAATTGCTTTTATTATTATTATTATAATTATTATTATTATTATTGTTATTGTTCATTATTATTATTCTGTGTTGGCTTATTACTCTCCGCCAGGAGAGTATTGTTATCACTGCATTTTCACTTTCTAAACATGACACACCGATTGGTCAAGCCTCACGTGACACGTGAAATACTGTGATCTGATTGGCTAGTGACGCCACCGGGCCTATATATACATGGCATCACTCTGACAGTGTCTCCGCCACTGTCAGAGTGAGGTAAGACGGGAACCATGAAATGGCTGCATGGCAGATAGGACAGATAGGACATTTATATAGACAGGAGGGATATGACATAGGACACTTATACAGACAGGAGGGATAGGACACTCACACAGACAGAACGGAAGAGGACACTTACCCAGACAGGTTGGATAGGACACTTACATATACAAGAGGGATAGCGACCTATAAATACATGTGTCACTGTGATAAGCCAGATTCCAATACCGAAAATCCGGCCACTAGCTCACTCCCAGACCTTCGAACCGGAAGTAGTCAAGTAGTCGCGGTCCAATTGTTCCTATCTGTCTTATTGGACAGATAGGACAGATAGGACACTTATATAGACAGGAGGGATATGACACTTACATAGACAGGACGGATAGGACAGGAGGGATAGGACACTTACACAGAATGAACGGAAGAGGACACTTACCCAGACAGGATGGATAGGACACTTACATATACAAGAGGGATAGCGACCTTCGCGACCTTCGAACCAACACAAGTCTTCTGGCGGAGAGTTGTGCTCCGAGGAGCACTTTTTCTAGTTATTATTGTTATTGTTCATTATTATTATTCTGTGTTGGCTTACTGAAATATAAAAATACTATGTTACAAGTAAAAGTCCAGTATTCAAAATGTACTAAAGCACTAAATATTAGAAAATAGCAGATCTACAAGCTCACAACACGTCGCGA
The DNA here is from genome assembly GCF_963454915.1 of Gymnoscopelus microlampas. Classification (NCBI taxonomy): domain Eukaryota; kingdom Metazoa; phylum Chordata; class Actinopteri; order Myctophiformes; family Myctophidae; genus Gymnoscopelus; species Gymnoscopelus microlampas. The sequence continues at coordinate 63,788,341 of NC_139962.1, read as the reverse complement.
TGCAACGTGTTGTGAGCTTGTAGATCGGCTATTTTCAAATAGCCTAGGTATAATATAGGGCTGAAGTAGTTAATGTATGTTTTATAATATCATAATTTATGTCTGAAAACTAACTAGTAACTAAAGTTTTCAAATAATTGTAGTGGAGTAGAAGTAAAAGTATTGGAAATTGGAAATACTCAAGTAAAGTACAAATACATCAAAATTGTACTTAAGTACAGTAAATGTACTTAGTTACTTTCCACTACTGCAGCTAGGCAAACGATAGCCCCCCCCCCCCCACACAGCAGAGTACAATACAAAAATAGAATGAGGCACTATTTTAGGTGGACAATTGTTTTATAAAAAATAATAATAATAAAATAAGGCATAGTACATACAAAAAAAAAATCCAAGACCAGTGAAAGTGACCAAAGTGTCACTTAAAAAGCAACTGTTAATTATCACACAAGACTACATTTACAAGACTGCATGTTATTTTACATTATGTTACATGGTATTTACTGTTCCATGCTATAAATGAGTCTAGGGATAATGTCACTTAACACATTGAGTGCCTAGCACGTAAATCTACGTCTTTAAAAATAAATAAATCCACAAGCGGGCGCTCTAACGTAACTAAGGAATGATCCCTCGACTCTGCTAGAAGGAATCGACGGATGTGACGTCCGTCTTGTCCTATACTAGGATTTGTAGAAAAACACTTAGCTCTGATTCTTGTTTGGGGGTGAAAACGAGCCATTTTTAACTGGCGATAACAACAAAATGGCCGCGGTAGAAATGTTTTTGTTCTAGTGGAGAGATGAGACCCACCCCCGGACACTAGTTGTTTACATCCGCGTGCAAACACGGTAAAAAAAAATGCTGGCACCCCACGGATGAAATGGATCCATAGTACCTGGCAGTCAATGTGTTCAGGGCCTAGAAACAACATAAATAAATTGCCTATAGATTTAGTTGCATGCTAAAGTGCAATACTTGCAGTACAGAAGAGAGCAAAATACAAGAATCTTGCCCGTGGCAACTACTTATACATGATAAAAAAAAGTATTTACCGGTTGTTTGTAAATCAAACAGATGAATGATGAACAATTCTAGAGCTTGTTCGGGGAAAACCTGACTCTGCACCTTTGCTGCGCAGGCAGCCAACTCAAGGGTTAAAGTCGGGGACAGTGAGTGTCCTTGCATACATGTGTATATGATTCATCTATATGCCACTTATTTCTGCTGAGCATACACCTATGGACTTGTGGGCTCTACAGAGAGTTAGGGGTTCAAAGAGCAAGGGCCATCACCATAGTCACAGATGGAAGACACATACAACATGTGTTTCTAAGGGGATGAAGTTATAAGTGTTCAGGCCAAGGACCCCCCTTAGCTGAGAGAGAAGTCCTTCAAAAATAAAATGCAGCAACCACATTTATGTTCTACTATTACATATACAGTATATATATAAATACATACATAAATATCTTACATGTACAAGCAATTTTGAAAAGGGGGAGAGAGAACCCAAAAAAAAGTATGAGGACTAGTGGAGGCAAGGAGGTGGGGGAGGTGGAGTTTGGGGTTGCTCATCATTAGGGTAGTGTGTGTATAAAATTCAGTTTCAGATTAAACTTTTTTGGTTTACTTGGTCTGCTCTGTTTTCACCTCTACACCTATACCTCTTTAGCCTAAAATAGCAGATCTACAAGCTCACAACGCCTCACAGCGCGAGGCGTTGTTAGCTTGTAGATCTGCTATTTTTGGCTCAAGTTCTCCTCAGAAAAAGGGATGTTAGGGTTCAAGTGGTTAAGGTAAAAAAAAAAAAAAACTATCACACAAAGATTTGGCTGGACCCCCTTGTAGTAACTCTGAGGACCCCCTCGTTGAAGACCCCCTGATTTAGAAACAAACACCGGGGATTCACACATTCACACACACATCCATTACATTCACCCATTCACACGCCGATGTCAGAGGAAACCATGCAAGGCACCAACCTAGACATCGGGAGCAATTAGGGGTTCAGAGTCTTGCTCAAGGACAATTCGACACTAACTCTGGGGGAGCCCGGGATGGAACTGGGAACCTTGCGGTTGCCGGCCACTCTACCCCTGAGCCACTGCCGCCCCTGCATAATTAAACAAAATTAGCTATAACGTGTGTGACTCCCTCCCAGAACTGATCTAAGGTCCTAAGACCCCTCCGGTACTGCGTACGCAGGCGCAGGAGCCTCTCGTCCAGCAACCTCCACTTCCTCCGTGTTGCAGGCGGGCGGCCCCCACGCTCTGCCAGGACACACAAGGACTCCACCCGCCGCTGTTCGTCCTTAAGCCTCCTTATGAATACCCACAAGGAAGGGTGTTGGCGATTAACAGCGGCATTCCATCTGTGATGGAAAGCTGAAACAATCATAGATGTGTAAATACAACACACATGGCATATATGGCCCATTGATATGTTTTCATACATTGCTCAGTGACGTTTAACTAATTGAACCAATTCTGCATGAGAAGATGCACAGATGTAACCTCACTTTTGACTTATGAGTCTGCTTTTTCAGTCATGATGCTATACGATTCTATATAGAAACATATGTCACCATGACAGAAAAAGGGAAAACTTTAATTCTCTATCATTTTATTTTTATTAAATCCTCATAACCTGATTGATCACTAGTTTTTTAATTATGGCCAAACTTTTTAGTGTACAGTATCCTGGATCAGGATGCTCTCACAAGGATACCACACACCTCCTGTCTCCTCACAAATTGTAAAGAGAATCTATAATCATTTTCCGCTATCTTACCCAGGAAAGAAATATAAGTTGTTACCTTCAACCCGGTTGTTGGTCCGGTTGTCCGACCCACGGCCATGAACATTCCAGACGGCTGGGGGGAAGGTGGCATGGTCTGCTACATAAGTATTGTAATAATACTGTATGAAAGCAGCCAGTGCTGGGTACGTTCCCCTCAGCCGTCTGGTCTCCCGGTCCCCGGCCATGAGCCGGAAGTTGTTACGGACAACAAGGAGAGGCAGGTAGCCTATGGCCATCGCCTTCCTGATCCACCGTTTCAGCTCTCTGTCCTGCCGGTATGGAGCTGCAAAAGTTTTGTAAAGAAATAAGAATTAGTTCCCTGAAAATTGACTCAGATCAAAGTACAAAGTAACATATAAACACCTACAATACACTAAATACATACTTTTACATTTACTTTGGAGACACAATGCATTGATTACAGATATATTAGTGTACATGTACTGTGACATAATAATTTCATGAACAATCAATTGTAATTGAGAACTTGAAGTCTATTTTTAATCTGTAATTGAATGAGTTCAAGTTATTGTTAAATTTAAAAATGTTGATACAGGCTTTCATAAAGGACACACATAGTAAAAGTGTAGGGCAGGTTCATTGGGTCAACTTTTGATAGAAATAGAATGGAACATGCATTAAAAATATAAAAAAAATAAAAGGGTCTCCCAGATGTCTTAGCATGTATCCATCACCCAAATGACTTGTTGTGTGCTGTTAATGCACTGCTACTGACCTGCCAGGCCAAGCTCCTGGACTTTCCGCCACAGGCTCTGGCAGAAGTGAAAATAGCAGCCTGTGGTCCGGACACCTGCAATTTCTGCGCGTAGCGCATTCATTGCAGCCATTTCAAAATCCGTGACCACTGTTTCTGGTGTCCACCTGGTAGATTTATGACAGGAGGGATGAAGGATAGATAGAAACATAGACAAACACAGACAGACAGACAGACAGCAAAATGGGTTACTCTTATTTCGCACAAAAATATAAAGCAAGGATACGGTTAATGTGCACGCACACACGCACACGCACACACACACACACACACACACACACACACACACACACACACACACACACACACACACACACACACACACACACACACACACACACACACACACACCCTACCCTTGTCCAGTGACCCTCTGCACCCTCCTTTTGATGACACGGAGCACACTCCTGTACATCTCCTCTGTTTTTCCTGTCATCAGGACCATCACAAAGGGTAGGGTCCTGTCCAGATACAGGCCATGGACTGTGACGAACTGATAAAATGGCCGGGGACATGTTTTAAAAGTTCCGTCCATGTAGATCTAAAACAAAATTCAAATATTGAATTCATACATGATCAGACAGTCTTGTAAATGAGCACACTTGATTACAGTATTGTGGGGATAAAAAATATAAAAATATAGAATATATAGTCTAGGACCTGAATCTGATTTCAATTTGGCGAGAATATCTCTTCTGTTATAGACATATAGAGATGAATTTATGGACCATGAAACTTCAAAAGTAGTTTACTGGCATTAGTTCAAATACTTTTTGTATTTCGAGTTGTCATGGAATGTAAGTTAAAGGGGAATACTGCTCATTTTCAACATTTTACTATGTAGTTAATTAGTTAACATGTAAAATCACATCGTTGCGACATCACAAAGATTTATACTATGTTTACTGATTTCCTAGACCTCCAGTTGTAGGGAACATTAATTATTCCCACACAACAACTATACAAGGTATATTAATGACATTAAAATGTTGAAAATTAATGAGTGGTATTCCCCTTTAACATAGGCAAATGAGGCCTCATTCGATGTGATCAACTTTACCAGGTAGGGCAACTGAAAACAGACTACTACTACCAATAATAATTAACTATATATATATATATATATATATATATATATATATATATATATATATATATATATATATATATATACACACACACACACACACACACACACACACACAGTAGTTATTTATTGATTATATATATATGTGTGTGTGTGTGTGTGTGTATATATATATATATATATATATATATATATATATATATATATATATATATATATATATATATATATATATATATATATATATATATATATATATATACATATATATAAATATAATAATAATAATATAATACTGCTAAAAGGGTATGGTCGTTGCATAGGCCATATTAGGGCCTTTTCCTTGAAAAAGCATTGACATATGTGATCAAATTTTATTCACTATTTAGACTAACCTACAGACTAGACCTTTCTTGAAAATGAGACAAGGGAATGATGGAAGGTCCCATTCTAACGAATTTAGGTCCCAATCAGGATGGGGCCTCAATACATAACAATTAGCCAAATATTTCCATCAATCATTATAGATTTACTGATACAAAGTTTCATGAAGGGTTCTAACCTGGCGGCACTGGGCCAGCTTTTGGAAATTGGCCTCTGTCCCGAATACCAGATAGCCGTGTTGGTCGTTGTGTTTGGCCAGGAGCTGATCTCCCCCCCAGCTGACGGCCCATTCCCCGTCCACGGCGACGTCATCGAAACGACGTGGGATGGGGGGCATCAGGCTGGCCCGCCTCCGTTCAAGCCGTGATCTTACGGCTATGAATGGAGGCAAGGCAGCAATGTCGGCTGCCTGGTTCAGGATCTGATTTAATTACATTATAAGGTTATGTTTTGTTCATATAATTGACTTGGAGAAGTATGACAAGCATGATGCTAGAACATTTTCTTACCATGTTATAGACCCTCCTGGAAGGGACAGACGGATCGGCAGCCACCTGCTGAAGCATCAGCTCTATGAGAGCAGTGGTGGCCACCAGATCCGTCTCCTCCGCATGGCCATGCTGGCCAGGAGGATTGATTATATTAATATCAGGGGCGTCTGCCTCGATATTGAATGTGTCTGTCGTCACGTACGTCCGACAGCCAGTCCGAGCGCACCTCCAGTACATGCGCTCACCTCTGGTACGATTTCTAAGGTACCTGAAGTTGTTCAAAATCAGGGCTCTTCCCCCGCGACTGTTAGCTATCTGAACGTATGCCATTGTTAGTGCTTGGTTTGGGAAGGAGTAAACTGTCAAGATGCGCTGCCCTTTATACTAGCCTCCACAGGTGATATGCGTAAAAGTGATTGCTGTGTGTATGTGGAGTTGATTGATCTGACCTACATTGCAGTGCACTGGCAATTACTGTAGATAGGCCTATTCAGAGCACCTGAATATCTACCTGCAACACACACACACACACACGCACGCACACACACACACACACACACACACACACACACACACACACACACACACACACACACACACACACACACACACACACACACACACACACACACACACACACACACACACACACGCGCACACACACACACACACACACACACACACGTCTACCAAACTAAAAATCTTTTGAAGTCCGTGTTGCAGAGTGGGCCATTGTTTGTTTTCACAGTTTTCTTTATGTTGGGCCTACTGCTCTTATAAATTAAATATATATTTTAAAAAATCATACATTTATGTAATTTACACACACATTTATTACAGAGAAAACAGAACCGAATGTTTGTGCAATCATCACACAGTAGCCTACTGTTACTGTATGTATATTAAAGGGATATTTCACTTTCAAAAAAACTTTTGGTCATTTTATCGTCTACTCAGGCTTTAGTGAGCCCCCCAGACCGTTTTTAAGTTGCTTGATTCAGTATTTAGATATTTGATATTCATTTTATCAGACACGCCCCCTTCCTATACAAACACATTATAACTTCAAACTCCATTTTTAACATGTTAGATTCATGAAAAACACCCGTCCTTGGTTCTGCTGACTCACCCGGCCCTCCTAATATGTGAGGGGGCCGTGTTTTTCGATTACTTTTTAAATTTATTTAATTTACTTTTTGGTAGCACTTGCTATGCATCCTATGTGTATAACGCATCATGAACATACTTATAAGGCATTATAATCTGCTCATAACCCTGTATTCAGATTTATAAGCGATCATAAATACTCATAATGCTTTATAACCATAACCATAACACATTATAAGGCATTTTATAATGACTTATAAGTATCAAGTGTTATAATACTTCATAATTACTGCTAAACTGCCAAATTAATTATCATAATTACAATCCATTATAATCAATTGATAATGCTTTTATAAGTGCTAAGTTATTATAAGTGCTCATTTCTTACTTTATGAACATTTGATGAGGCTTTATTATCATGTGTATAATGCCTTATTATCACTTATAAGTAATTATACTGTGATTATAAGTTATTATAAAATGGACATTATGATGATTTTATAAGGTGTTATTATTACATTTTTATCACCTTTAAATCACTGTACTAATGCATTATAATTACTGTTATAATGCATTACACTATGATCATAAGTTATTATAAGTGGCTATTTGTTACTTTATGATCATTTAATAATGCTGTATTGTAGTGTCTAAAATGCCTTATACTCACTGTCATAACGCATTTTAATAACTGTTATAATGCCTTGTTATCACTTATAATGCATTATAACTGTGATTATAATGCATTATAGCAGGACATTATCAATTGATTATAATGGATTATAATGATGATAATTAATTTCGGGTTGCATAGCAAGGGTTACAAAATGGGGAGCAATTATGAAGTATTATAATACTTGACATTATAAGTCATTATAACATACTCTATAATGTGTTATGATTGCATTATACGTTGTTATGAATATTTATAACTTTAATCATCAAGTGTTATAAGCATAATACAATGCATTTATACTTGAACTTATAAGTCTTTATAATAAGCTTTATAATGTGTTATGGTTATGGTTATAAAGCATTATGATTATTTATAAGCTCTTATAAATATGATTATAAAGGATTATGATCAGCATTACAATGCCTTATAAGTATGTGTATAATGCGTTATACACATGGGATGCATAGCAAGTGCTACCTAATTTTTTTATTGTATTACATTTTTTAAATTTTCCAAAAAAATATATTAAAAATAAAAGAAAAAAGTTATCGAAAAAACACGGCCCCCTCACGTATTAGGAGGGCAGGGTGAGTCAGCAGAAACAAGGACGGGTGTTTTTGATTAATCTAACATGTTAAAAATGGAATTTGAAGTTATAATGGGTTTGGATAGGAAGGGGGCGTGTCTGTGGGTTCACAAAAGCCTGAGTAGACGATAAAATTACCCTAAGTTTTATTGAAAGTGAAATATCCCTTTAAACATATCATATTCATCTGCAGTCATCCATCACACAGTTGTTCTATTAAATAAATGATATTAATGTCTATTATGGCTGTATTGGACGACTGGGCACCTGGACATCTGGGCACTATGGTACATGTGGGCACCTGTACAACTGGGCACTATGGACATGTGGGCACTTGGAGAGGTGGGCACCAAAACCATCTGGGCACTAGGGACAGGTGGGCACCTGGAGAGGTGGTTACCAAAAACCATCTGGGCACTAGGGACATGTGGGCACCTGGACAAGTGGGCAATTAGGGGTGGAGACATGTGGGCACCTGGACAACTGGGCACTAGGGACATGTGGGCACCTTGACAACTGGGCACCATGGACATGTGGGCACCTGGACAACTGGGCACCAAAACCATCTGGGCACTAGGGACATGTGGGCAACTGGGCACCCGCCGTTCTAAAAATGGTTTATGCCACTTTGTAAGGTTAATACCATGGTATGTTGTTTTATATAATGGCATATACCGTATTTTTAAAATGGTATGCCTTTCCAAAACGGTATGTGCCTTTCCAAACCGGTATGCACCGTTCCTGGGAGTGGTATGCAAAATTGCTTAATACCACTTTTTAAATGGTATGTCGTTTTATATATAATTATCTATAATAACACTATTGTAGTGGCTATTTGTCAACAACAATAAAAACTCAAAAGCGACTGAGGCACCAGGCAGCGAATCTTATGCAGATCAGGGGGTAATTGGAATAAGTCCATTATCCAGACAGGCGGCGAAGTTTTGTGGTATTTATTTAGCTCAGCGGTTCCCAAACTTATTTAGCTGTGCACCCCTTATTACATCCTGACCTAGATGACGCACCCCCCCGGGGCGTCATCTAGGCAAACCAATTAGGTTGGTTTGCCTAGATGGCAGGTCACGCACCCCCTGGTGGGCGCTCGCGCACCACAAGGGGTGCACGCACCACAGTTTGGGAACCCCTGATTTAGCTCTCCAAAATGAACAATATAGAAAAAGGATGTTGAAATGTTTTCACATTATAATCACAACACTATAACAATAATAATAATTATATTAATAATACTAATACTAATAATAATAATAATAATTAACAACAAGTGGTATAAAGCAATTTTGCATACCACTCCCAGGAACGGTGCATACCGGTTTGGAAAGGCACATACCGTTTTGGAAAGGCATACCATTTTAAAAATACGGTATATGCCATTATATAAAACAACATACCATGGTATTAACCTTAAAAAGTGGCATAAACCATTTTTAGAAAGGCGGGTGCCCAGTTGCCCACATGTCCCTAGTGCCCAGATGGTTTTGGTGCCCACATGTCCCTAGTGCCCAGTTGTCCAGGTGCCCACATGTGCCTAGTGCCCAGTTGTCCAGGTGCCCACATGTCCATGGTGCCCAGATGGCTTTGGTGCCCAGTTGTCAAGGTGCCCACATGTCCCTAGTGCCCAGATGGTTTTGGTGCCCACCTGTCCAGGTGCCCACATATGCCTAGTGCCCAGTTGTCCAGGTGCCCACATGTCCCTAGTGCCCAGATGTCTCCACCCCTAATTGCCCAGTTGTCCAGGTGCCCACATGTCCATGGTGCCCAGTTGTCAAGGTGCCCACATGTCCCTAGTGCCCAGATGGTTTTGGTACCCACCTGTCCAGGTGCCCACATGTGCCTAGTGCCCAGTTGTCCAGGTGCCCACATGTCCCTAGTGCCCAGATGTCTCCACCCCTAATTGCCCAGTTGTCCAGGTGCCCACATGTCCATGGTGCCCAGATGGCTTTGGTGCCCAGTTGTCCAGGTGCCCACATGTGCCTAGTGCCCAGTTGTCCAGGTGCCCACATGTCCATGGTGCCCAGATGGCTTTGGTGCCCAGTTGTCAAGGTGCCCACATGTCCCTAGTGCCCAGATGGTTTTGGTGCCCAGTTGTCAAGGTGCCCACATGTCCCTAGTGCCCAGATGGTTTTGGTGCCCACCTCTCCAGGTGCCCACATGTGCCTAGTGCCCAGTTGTCCAGGTGCCCACATGTCCCTAGTGCCCAGATGTCTCCACCCCTAATTGCCCAGTTGTCCAGGTGCCCACATGTCCATGGTGCCCAGATGGCTTTGGTGCCCAGTTGTCCAGGTGCCCACATGTGCCTAGTGCCCAGTTGTCCAGGTGCCCACATGTCCATGGTGCCCAGATGGCTTTGGTGCCCAGTTGTCAAGGTGCCCACATGTCCCTAGTGCCCAGATGGTTTTGGTGCCCACCTCTCCAGGTGCCCACCTGTCCCTAGTGCCCAGATGGTTTTGGTGCCCACCTCTCCAAGTGCCCACATGTCCCTAGTGCCCAGTTGTCCAGGTGCCCACATGTCCATGGTGCCCATATGGCTTTTAAATTATTTATTTAATTATCTATTCAATTATTGATTTAAAAAGCAGCTCAGCTTTGGCATTTCTGACAGAGAAAGAGAGATATAATATATATATATATATATATATATATATATATATATATATTATAGAGCCATG